>NC_088353.1:4672500-5002500 GCF_036884655.1 Musa acuminata AAA Group | reverse complement strand
GAACTGATTCCCTAAATTCGCCATCCTCAAATTGAGAGTCCTCATCTACCAGAAGGTCGACTTTTTCCATTCCATTGGCCTGGCAAGCATCAAGATGAGATGCATCTGAGTCATAATTATGGATATGATCATTGAAAGCAACTTCTCCAGAATAATCTACACAAGAATCCATGTAGCTTTTGCCTGCCTCCTGAGTATTCATAGCATTATCTACCAAACTGACATCAATTTCTTTCACTGTCATATCAGCTGAAACTGAAATAGGTGCCACAGACCCAACACACTTATCATTGTCAACCTTTAGCTCTGTTGTAGACTGTTCATATTTGCCAACACATGTGATTATAGAACATAACACATCAGGATAGAATGACCCTAAGCTGCTCTGATGATGACCATTTAATAGGCATGGACTCCCATCCACTTCTCTGGAAGATCCCTCGGCATGCAGACCATTGGTGACATCAATGTCATCACAATGTACAATTTCACCAGATCGACATGTTTCCACCATATTGCTGATAGCATTTGCATCAAACAAAACATCAGAAGCTTTCTCAGCAAGGACAGAAGACTGATCACCACTCTCTAAATCAGTATTCAGAACTCTATGCTCGTCAATCTGAGAGATGCTTATGTGAATAAGCTGTTCTACTTCAGCATTAGCCACAGAATGATCATCAGAGCTGCTCTCAGTATTGGATGCAACTATATTTGGTTTCTCATCGGAGATTGGCTTACGGTTTGATTGTACCAAATTCAGATGAGGATTATGTGCATCATTATGGAAGTCAGAGCTGGTATTCCCACTACAAGGCAAAAGACAAAATGATGTTTCAGTTTCTGACATCAAGCCAGTGTCTGCATCAGCCTTTGCTTTATCAATAGATTCAATTACCAAAGTGGCATCCCTCAAGGAACCAAGAATATCTCTAGCTACTGAAGAAACAACTTCAGTACTACAGAGGCAGTTTCTTTGATCGTAAACAACTTCAGTTTCTTCAGAAGAGTTGACCAAAGAAACTGAGGCAGTAACCAAATTCTCTTCGAGCAAACAATCACCATAAGGAAGAGAGCAGCACCGTTTTACGTGATCATGATCAGTCATTGAATTATTATTGCATGAATCAGGTTTTTCCCAAACCTCTGACTTAAGCAATGCACAGTCATCCTTTGGGAGATCAGCCACATTTTCCAAGCTTTCACCAAGTCCAGTAGAGCATGTGCTCTCTGCATTTCCAACTCGATCCTGAAAAGTTTCAAAATCTGCCAGCTTTTCATTGTGACTGAGATTTTCACATACAGGATCAGGTGGAAGTGGCTCGGAGACTACAGCTGCATCAAAATTGCTATTCCAGGCATCCATGGCAGTGTTAAGGTCCCAGTGAAGCCTAGAATCAGAGACAGAGGATCTTATCTTATCAGAATCATTTTGCCATGAAACTGTGAAGTTCTTTTTGCTCGCTGACCCTTGGAGATTATCATCATCGGTAGGTTTGAATTCTGAACATTCTTCCACAGGGATGTTACAATTTTCTTGTAAACCTTGAGTAGATTCAGATTGCCGGTCTTTATCTTCATATAAGGAATGTGATTGGGCACCTTGTGTGCCTTCTAAAAGTTCTTCTTTAGAAGAATATCCTTTTGAAACAATACCTCCAATGTTTAAGGTGTCACTCACTATTTCACTACTGCAGGCAGCAGCGGCCAATATTGACATGCCAGAGAAATCTACATCACCGGCCTCTTCATTAATGTCATCCAAAATAGTCAACTTATCAGCAACATTTCTTTTGTTATGATTTTTGTCATATGCTAAAGTTTCCAGATAAAAAGCAAGCTGGCTTTCTAGTAAGTGATCAGATTCATCTGAATAAGTAGACTGCAATGTAGATGATGGAGAACTAACTAAAAGAATTTTCCTTTTCTTTATGGGAACAATACTGAGGGAGTCACTGAAGCATCGTCCAAGAATGCTGACACCAACCTGCAAACAGAGAACAGGATCATTACTAATAAGCTACAGAAGAGGTCTGATTGAGGGGGTACTCTAGTGTAGTTTAGTTATCACAAGCAAAACCTTCTCAGACTCAGAGACAGAAATATCTCCTGCTCTCTTCGGACCCTTATGCATCATACCCTCACTCCTGAAATTATTGACCATACGGTTTTTCTGATTGCCCCAAGCATATGAAGTTCTAGCTCGTCTTGCACCTCTTTGCCTGCCCTTACCAGTTGTTTTCCACTTCAAGTGAGGATCTATAGGTCTTGGAAGTTCAAGTCCCATGTTACTCTGTATTCTCTGAGAAAGCTCCACAACCATCAACTACACATTTGCAATCACAACTCATGCAGCACTTTAATCATCGATGGTTTAAAATTTTTGAGGCACAACCTCCATAAAAGGTACACAGATGAACCTGCAAGGTAAAGACCACTTATTAGGAATGATTTGCAGTGAAAAACATTAAAGAATAACAAAAACATTTACAGAACTAGAGTGGTCCAAGAGATAAGACCAACCATTGACTCAAATCCCTCATCATCTTTCTGGCCAAAAGAAATAATGATCAACTTGCAGGTCCAGAGCCACTGTGGAAGATCTCTGGAGTGCCAAAAGAAAACAGAAAGAAAGAGTATTAAAACTTGTATATCAAGAGACCATATTAAGTGATACAAATTAAATAATATCCCAACCCACAAAAAATACACAAAAAGTGCCAAACTTGGTGGTAGGACTTCTTGTATAGCACGCTAACAAGCATTACAGACATTTATGTACCTCCTACTGTAGTCAAGATCATATCTTAAGAGAAAGTTAAACTGTGAACCAAACTAAAATTAAAAAATACAAAAATCTAAAATTACTCCTGCTGTAACAGTTAGAAAAAAAGCACATGCAAGAAAAAGAAGGTAGCAAGGGTTCTGTTCCTCTATAACTAGCCTTTGGAGGGTGATTATTCTGCTTCATAACAATTGCTAATCTCCATCATCCACTCAGTAAATAAGGCAGTTGCTTCTGCTATATAAAATGTTTAGGTCAAAATTTTCCATATTAAAAAACCCAATGGTCGATAAAACATAGTCTGCATGGCTACAATACACAGAAGTCTGGTGATTCCCTATTTTAATTAATTCCCATTCATTCAGCGAATAAGAAATAATTCCAGGCCAGCACAGTCAGAAGTACAAGTGCAGCAGAGATCCTCTGAAGCAAGATGAATATGATCCCGGATAACACATCTCAAGCATAGTAATCTTAGAGAAACAATTCTCTGGTAGGAGTAACAAGAATCAAGAACCCTGTGAAATATAATATAATCTAAAATACTAGTAAACAGGCACCCTGAGAAGAAGCAAAAGTGCCATTCGCCTCAGTCAGTCAAATCTTCTATGGGAGCCAAGACAGCCCTACCGAAGAGGATGATGACAGGACATTAGATTTTTAAGCTCAAGGTGAGACCTACGAGTGACCAACAAGTGGCAGATTGCATATACCAGTAGATTTAAGCTCAAGCCAAGAGCCAGTACACTGCAACATATGGCAGGAGCCGCAGGATTTAAAAGCCAGGAAGAAGTTTCACAACCCTGTGAAACCTGACATCAACTGAAATCCCAAAAAAAGGTACCCAAAGAAGATACAATGATGTCATGCTCCTCATCCGATCAGAGAAACTATAGCACCTTCTGTTAGGATGATGCCAGCGCAGGCACCAGATTAAGCCCCAAGCCAAAACCTAAAAGAGACCCACGAAAAGTAAGACAGCAGGTAGACGGCAGTAATCGTCAGGGGCGACAAGAATCAAGAGCTTGTGAGACCAGATTCCCGGCGGAAGTCAGAAGAGAAAACAGCACATTTCCCTGCGCTTAGACCTGAGACGGCCATCCCTAGGGAAGAGCACTACGACGCAAGCAGCAAGTCCATCAAGAGGCAGGTTGCAGTGAGCAAATCCCTTCGTTTCATGCAAGATCGACGACCCAAACCGAGAAACCCAACACGAGTATACTTATTACAGTGTTCCTGCGAGGATCCTGTCGACACCCACACAGATCCACGATCCAGGCCTTTGTGAACTGTGTTCAAATACCAAAAACACAGCATACATGCCAAAATATCTGTCCCTTAGTTCGAAAGACACGATTCAACGAAGCGAAATCCCAACCACGGCGGTTCATTTCGGCGGCCATTATCGCCACCACGCCAATCCTTCATATTCGAGTCGCAAGATGACCTAAGCAAAGCATGCCTAGATCACAAGCTAGGGTATCAATACCTGGACCTAAGTGTCGGAGATCAACCGCCTCTTTCTCTCCTTCCTCCTTTCCTATCCTTTTCCCTTCCGTTATTCTTCAACCTGTCCGGCTTCCGTCCTTCGCGTTCCTCGTCTCCGCGTCCGAGAGAAAGAAACAAAGGTGATTCTTATTCTTCCTCGCGAAGATCAACACCCACTCCGCTGCATCGGCGCTGCTATTCTTTGACGATCCGTTCCCTTCCTCTCTCGCTTCTCCCCGCCTCTCCTTCACAGTCCCCTCTTGCTGCATAATGTTACTCAGATATCTGCCACCATATTTTGTGCTTGCCCGCGGTAGTCCCCCACCCTTATCTCCTTCCAATTTGCCCTCCTCTGTCCAGCTAATTACGAGGCCACCATTCCGGACCTCGATCCGGTTCAACTCGGACCGGAACGACCTGGACTCATTGGACCGGACGAGGAGTTAAAGGGACACGGTTAGTCGACCCACAGAAGGATAGCGGCAGCGCGCACGGACGGCTGTGAGCGGCTATCAACCTTGTGGTCGCTCGAGCTTATCCCGTCCATCGGATCAAATCCTGATGGAGCTGATCATGATGCCGCAATATATATAGGTAAACTTTTAGACATTTTTAGTATTTTAATTCTTAGACTTAAAAAATTTATACTTAATCTCTATAATTATAAAAATAAAATATCTAACTATATTTATCTTAATATCATTAATTTATTGATAAAAATATGAAAATAATAAATAAAAAAATAATTTTAATATCCTAATTATATTTTTTGTGGTAGTAAACGATGACTGTTGTAGATGAGAAGAGAGATCGATTGTGAAAAAAAATAAAACAAAAAAATCAAGACACTTTACATTTGTATCGATGTCTTAATAATTATATTAACGCCAATAAAGATACAAAATAACATCGTTTTACATTTACATCAATGCCAACAATGATGCAAGGAAAGACAACACCACTCTACATCTACATCAATGCCGACAACAATACGAGGAAAGACGATGCCGTAATACATTTGTATCAACACTAATGTAATTATCACCGAGACATTAAAATTATATTTTTATCTATAATTTTAATTAAATCAACACTGTTAAGATAAATAAAACTAGAAATTTTACTTTTATAATTATAAAAATTATAATATAATTTTTTTAAACCTAAAGATCAAGATACTAAAGACGTATAACTATAAAAAATAATCTATAATTAACCCACATAAGTATCATTAGTTATATGAATCATAATTATTTTTCCCATCATTTCAACAGCTTTTTTAAGACATAATAATACAGATTGCAATCAAAGGAAGTAAAAAATTAAATGGGTTCAAGCGTGTATAAAGATGACAACGAGAGGAGAAACATTTGATTGAAGTAAACACCCGAGAATGAAACCAGCTTGGCAGTCAATGGAGAACGTATGCTTCGCCAATTGCAACATGACTGTCCTCATTTGCCAAGGCAAAGAAGGCTCATCTTCAAAATAGAAGAAAATCTCAGTACAAAAAAGATTGACCAGATCATCTTCAAACACTCGAGAATGAAACCAACTTCCGAGTGACTGGAGATCGTATGCTTCGTTCGCCAATCGCAACACGACTGTCTTCATTTGCAAAGGCAAAGAAGGCTCATCATCAAGCTAGGAGAGAATCTCAGTACAGAAAAGATTGACCTGCACAACCACTATCATCCATTAGTGGCATAACCATGATAATAGATGCCAGTTCATGTCACTCGGATGCAGAAATTAACATATGAAATTATTAACGAATGTCCCTGACTTCTTACTTCATGAGCAGGTAGATAGCAAACAACTGCACCTATATTAACATATTGATCAAAAAAGGAAAATTACTGAATAGCCTTAACGAAATATTATCTAATGACTCCTGCTACAGCTATAACAATGTACTATTACATCTGAAAGACATCATATATTTTTTTTCCTTGATAGTTATTTGGTTATTCTACAACATCTATAACAAGTAAAATCCTATTGGCAATAGTGTTCTTCAATTAGTACATGGATTAAGTTGTGCAGCAAAACGATAACAAACAACAAATGATAACATCCAAACTTTCACTCATTGAACCCTGCATAAAATACTCTAATTTAATTAACTCATCCTGTCCTCAACCATTCTGGGTATACTCCTCTCTCTAAGTTTCTAGAGTAAGAAGCTTTGACGATTGTTCCCTCTTGCAACACTCTCTTGGAAGCCCCACTTCTGATTCCATCAGAACCACCTGATTCCCTACCGCCTCGGCTTCCTCCCGAGCAGGATCAAGAGAAGCAGGATACCACCTCCCCACAGGGGGGAGGTTAGGGAGTCATAGTCCACCAAAATCCTCAACTGTGTCGACCTCATGGGCGTATCTCTTTAAAAAAGCTACTGGAGTAGGAGAATGACAGCTAGATCCAACAATGGAGGATAAGCTCCACTGAATCCAGAGAAGAATGAGACTCAAGGTAGAGCTCGATCCGAAGGAAGATGCCTTTGCATATGAAAATTGGCAAACAAGCCTATATGACAAGTTTCTGGGTAAGATCCCTCCCTGAGAGCTCCTAAAAACTCTTCTCCCCAAACTTTAGGGACTGTCGGCGGGTTGCCAAGCAGTTGACGTCGCTGGAGGTTTCTTTTGTTTTCAATTTAATTCGGTTGAGGAAATGCCCCGTGCCCTAGTTGGTGGTCCATGGTCCGTTAGGTGGCAGCCTTGTACTCTAATCCCCTGGAGACCAAATTTATAACCTCCCTTGGAGAGGATAGACATGATACCTACTTGGTTGCAACGACCCGGCTCCCCATTAGAGCTGATGTGCCCAAATTTTCTCACTCAGATAGCATCCCAGATAGGAAAATGTCTAAAAATTAATCAAGTAATCCTTACTAGAGCGAGGGACAAGTTTGCCCAGATATGTGTCCTCCTATATTTAACCCTGCCAGTCTCTCAGGGGATCTGGATACATGTGAAGAACACTCAATTTTTTAAATCTATAGCATTTGAGAAACTCCATATAGTTTGCTTCAAATGTAGCAAAGTAGGCCACAGAACATCTACTCATGAAAACAATCCTCAACCCTTAGTCCAACAAAAATCCCAGGAAAAACAAGAAAACAAGAAAAAAATTTCAAAAATCTCCAGAGGATGTAGCAAGACTTTAAAATATTTTACCCTGACCTGTTTGTTCACATCAAGGTAGTGATTTAAAAAGCGCTAGGCGCCAAAAGGCGCCAAGGTCCAAAAACGCCCGAGGCGCTAGGCGCTCGCCCGAGCGAAACGAGATGCTAAAATATAAAAATATATAATATAATTAATAAATATAATTATTTAAAATTTTAAATAAAAATATGCTATTAAATTAAGAAAATCTAAGATACAAAATCACAATGTCACATTAACAAAAAGTTTCAAAATTCAAAACAATAAAATTTTACATCAAAGTCATTTATGTTGAAACTTAGCTATAATTTCAAATAAATAAAAATTAACAACATTAAAATCAAAATAATATATTATTAATCTATTAACAGTATTGAAAATTAATCATTTCAAAATTCAAATAAACTTAATATTAAAAGTATACTGTATACTGAGCCTGACGGAGAAACGAGGAAGCAGCGGCAGTGGCAGCGGGAAAGGGAAAGGGAGCAGGAGGCGCGAGCAGCAGGAGGGCTCGCGGGAGGCGCGAGCAGCGACAGTGGGAGCAGGAGCGACGAGCAGCGAGATCGGGATCGGGAGCGACAGCGGGTTAGGGTTGGGTAAGGGTTAGGGTTGGGTAAGGGTTATATCGGTTTAGTTGGTTCGATTGAACCAACTAACAACCGAACCAGGACCGAACCAGACCTAAAATCCTGGTTCGGTCACTTGGTTTACCCATGCGCTCGCCCGAAGCGCCCAGCGCCTGGACTCAGGCGAGCGCCCAGGCGGTGCCTGTTTGAAGCGCGCCGCCTGGGACATTAGTGAGGCGCTCGGGCTTAGCCTCGCCTCGCCCGAGCGCCTAGGCGAGCGCCCGAACGCCTTTTTCAATCACTGCATCAAGGAAGATATAGATTCATGGATTCTTATAGCATAAAATCTCATCTAATGAGAAAAGCCATATATTACATACGTAACATCCAGATTTTTCTAATAAGCAAAGAACACAATTCACCCAACTCGGGCTCTAAAAGTGAAATGAATAACAATGTAGAAATTAAGTCACCTTCTTCAATAAAAACAAAAAGATACCAAGACAAATATACAAGAGATAAGATGGTTCACGTGAATTTTGTAACTATGGTAGCATGTAGCATTCCTGACAGCCAGTATGTTACAAGACTACATGTACAGTGAAGTGCATGTATAAGATATACCTGGAACTTGCCTTGGAATTTTGAACACCAATAAACTGAACTTTATGCCAGAGAAGGATTGTGTTAGTGGATTCACATGAAAGAAGTTCATAGGTTTGAACAACTAAACAAAACAAGTTACAGCTAATTATTAACAAGTGAGGGGGAAAGGGTCCACCATAATTTCTTACTCAAAACACAAGGATTTTACATGACAACTTATATATGTGCATTATCAAGTTATAAGCAAGTCTTGTACCAACGTTTCAGTAGCTATCTCAGAAAATGTTTTTGGTGCCATATCATTAGTTTATTCTCCACAATAAGTAAGCTGCGCTCATACTTTACACCGTTAACAGTAAATCCTGTATTCTCATACCTATAAATTAAATTAAAGGAAGAAAATATCATAATTGGTAAAACATAGATACAGTGCCTACTGCAGCTAGCCTACATGCTCAGATTAGGGACTAATAAGGGCAATGCTCAAAACTCCAACAGAATTCAGTAGTTCATTGAGCAAGAGAATAAACAAGAATTTCTTCTTGGTACCTTTGTATCTCAGAGAGAATCTAGCATATGCAGAAATTGCAAATCTACAAAAGAAAAGGGAAAAAACAAGTTAAAGTTTATACAAAAAATTGATTAAAAGGCAGGATTTAATAAAAGTAAGAAGGTAACATTGTTGTTCCCAGAAAAAGTCAGAGACTGCATATTTGACCATGCAAAATGTAAAAGTAAATTCTTTTCTTTTTGCTTCTTTAATCAATGCATTTGCAAATTTCTCAGTCACATATGTATCCTTGATTAAGGTATTCCTATCAGAATTTAAATTTAGGCATTTCTGCTGGCAAGGTGTGGTAACTAATCGCTTTGGGTCGGTTCAAGGTAAGATAGTGCAACATCTTTATTAACAAACAAAAAACAAGAAATATTTATATAAATATGGCACCTTCTCATGTAATAGAAAACAAAAAGGATGCTTGTTACTAACTTAATAATCTGTGCATATGATATAATCCGGTTTCCACATCAATCCTCAGGTGCGATAGATGATATTAAACAAGAACACATCCTATAGCAAATGTATTGCTGACTTTCGATGAGATTCATTTGCGTAATGTTATTAAATGAGAAAAATTGCAAACAGGAACCGAGCAACTAAGGTGGCTGATCTCACCATATGTGTATTTTGCTTTATTATGTAAATAACTGTGTATGAGGATCAGATGGAGGTCAAAGTTATGTGGCGTTAGAAAAGCAAATTACATGAGGCTAGCATACTACCAATATGTGCAACTAGGTTGTTCAAACCAGATCCATTATGCTTCCCAGATTACCTCACTTTCCTTCTAAATCACAGCTTAAGACTCATATATATGAATGTCAAAACCATCGGAGAGAACGAGATCATCGACGATTGACAGAAGAAGAAATCAAAACCAGCCCAAATCAAGAATTAACAGAAAAGGAAGGCGGTCGTGGACCTGAGGGAAGGTAGGGTTCCATCACACGAGGGCTTGATTGGTTCCTTTCGCAGCGTCTTCACGGGGTAAGGCAGCATCGACCGCATCCAGAATCCCAAACCCCAAAACCACCGCCCCACCTCGTCTCTCTCTCTCTCTCTCTCTCTCTCTCACACGCGCACACACACACACACACACACACACACACACATATATATATATATATATATATATATATAATATCTTTTGAGGGGTTGATTACGTGATCGACGCGTGGTGGCCGTTAAAGTTTCATCGGACGGGCCAGGGTTCCTTCAATCAGCAAATAGGATGACTCTCCAAGTTTTCCGTTTCACCACGACGTCTCTCCCGTTTCTCGTTCTCGGGGCGTTTGTGTAAAGCACCTACCACCACCGGTGAGGTGGGAGGGAGGGAGATGGCAGCTAGCGGTAGCGGCGGCGGAGGAGGAGGAGGAGGAGGAGGGGTGAGTCGGGAAGGGAGCGCGAAGGCGACCGTGGCGGATCGGATAAGCCAGGCAGTGCAGTCGACGTCCAATCTTCTTCACCTCATGCAGGAATCCTCTCCTTCCCAGGTTTGGAGGGCTTCCCTCTTCCGTTCTTGTTCTCCACTCTCTGTTAATTTATCTTGAACTTGACTTCTTTCTTCTTCTCTTTATGTTCCAACGATCTCACCTGTTCTAAAAATTCGATCTTGAAAACTCGGAGATGAGATCCATGTCTGATGGACTCCTATAATTTTCTTCTTTCTAAGACTAACGCCCCAACACCTGATCGTCCTTCTGTGCATATCATACGACTGAGATTCTATAGATGAAATCATGTTTCCATATGAAATTTATTGCAGGGGATCAGAGACCTTTTAGGAAAAGCAAGTAGAAGCATTTCAAAGCCCTAGGTGGACAAGGAAGGTCACTTGGTGGGTTGGTCCGCAATTATGTGGGATTACATTTCACGACAACAGTTGCAACCCATTTTTTCCGAATACTGGGGGTTGGCTACATGGATCCTTTCCAACCATTGAGTTCTGTTACTAGATAATTTGAGGATCCTTAAAAAAGTCTTGGTACATGAGCATGGATCTAGATACATCTTGGATTGTGAAATTCTTGTAATGACATCATTGGTTTAATTAGGAGTTGATCAGCACTTCTATATTGTCATGATGTTGTGAAGGTCCTACAGGGAAAAAAAAGGAAACAGGAAAAATAAACTAAGAAACACAAATTTGGCTTCAAGAAAAAGAGAGGTACCATATTTCTAAGACATACAGAACCATAAATTAAGCATGATTACCAGCCTATGTAAGCCCTTAGCTTGTTACCTAAATTATAAGGGTCACTTCTCTTTCAAACTGATAGCTGCAAATTCTTGATTTCGAGCAATGAGTGTCATGCTTCTCATCTCTATAAATGTGAACTATTTTATGGTCTTTTCTATTAGTGCCTGCTAAAATTTCTTTAAATGTGCATACTTTTAGTTCTTTGGTTCCCTCAATATGTATGCTGACATACTAGAATTGTATGGTGTTGATGCAGTACATATAAAGGCTAACATGTGAACATGTGGTGCTGCAAGCAATTAAGGACAATGAAAACAAGAAGAACTGAAATAGAGGAATTAACATAATAAACATTTTACAACAGCGTTTTTTACCCTTCTTGCTGTTGAGTCATTAGCTCCTCATAATAAACAGAGGATAGCCAATTGTTGTTGTAATCTTAGTTCCATAATAAGATCTGATATGTAATTAGGTAAAATGAAGTCAGCAATCAACTCAAAATCTTCATGTAGATGACATCCCTTGTGACAATAGAACTCAGTGTGGCAAAGTGATTAGATATGCATGATTTGGTTTCTAAGATTACACCGAATAGTATAAAGCCATGAATTGTAACTCTTATTCTTGTTGATCTATGTAATCAGCTAACTAGTTACATTGTTTATGCAGCTAATGCTTATCATTTGTGCAACCAAAATATGCAATTTGTGCACCCAGCATGTGGCAACATATGTCGATTATGCACTGTATATTTAATAATTTCTTCTGCACGTCTATTTTTTGTTAGAATTTGAGCCTGGCATGATGACTATTTTTTGGTCCAATTGCTATTTGATAACAGAAAGGATGTTTGAACTTTCAGATCACAGTGTCTTCCTTTGTGTCCATTGAAATTGGTAAACATTATCAAGAAAAAAATGAAGTTGTTATTTTTCAGAAGTGCTGAATCTTTAAGTGAAACTATGTTTGTTTGTGCATTTTTTGTTGAGCTGTTATATACTCCTTGTTTTTCCTTGTTCTTGCAGGCTGAGTTAATAAAGCTTCCTAAGAATCTATTTGCCAAAGTATCTACCATCAAGAACACTGGGCAAGTAGGTTGCTACTCAGTTATGATGTAATTATGGATTAGTTTAATTTGGAAACCACTCATATTTTGGCTTTTGTGTTTGAGTCGATAGGTTCTGGACCAACTACCACGGGTTATATCTTCCTTGGATGCATATATGGAAAGCAGTTTACATAGGTCAGGCTTCTTTTATTAACAACTCTACAGTATACCCTCAAGGTCTTTCCTGTTGTTAGGAATATGCTGGTGAATTTAGGAAGGCTCTTGTAGTGTCACTTGTCCAAGCAGAAATTTAGACTTCCTGTGTTAAAGCATTTGAAATGTTCTTTGCATTACTTAAATGTCAACATTATTTGTAGGTTCATGCCAGGGAGAAAATGGTTTTGAAATTATTGAAATTGAAAGCTGAGTACAAAGAGATTATCTAGTTTCAGATTTTTCTAAAACTTCAAATAACATAATCTTGGAGATGACATTTATCAATCAATGTACAAGATGCAGTCTACAAGTTCAAAACCCATCAGTGCTCTGGCTCAAACTAGCCAACGTGTGTCTGATCCATCTGCAAAAGTTATCAGTTTTTGCTGGTGTATTTTCATCTTACATGATAGTGCTTGACTCAGCATATCCAACCATCTGATCACAAGTAAGCTGCATGACTGTGCCCAATTTGAGCTCATTATTGTATGAGTTAGTCATGTTTCAGTCAATTAAGAGGTTTTCTGAAAAAGCATTACACTTGAAATTGTCTTAGATTTCAATGATTGCATGAGATCCCACCAAAGCTGGAACTTCTCCCTTATTGCCTCACAGACAGCATGTGTTTGCTGCCCATTTTATTTATTGTTACTATTCTTTAAGTTTTGAGATGCCGTATTTGTTGGACTATTCACGTAGTTTCCCACTTGATTGTTAATGTTCTATCTTATTATGATCTGCTGATATCTATGACAAATGCGACAATTATGTAATTTAGGTATTGTAGGCATTGTTCGCTTATATATGGTTGGTTTTCTTCAAATGTTTGGTCCACAGTGCTCCTCAGCTGAAGACTGTGACTCAGTTGCTGTCTCACATGGAAAATTCTCAGCTCAAGTATGTGTTTCCAACCAGTCAGCAACCAGAGGAGCAAAAACACGCAGACTCGGAAAACACTGCAGTGGCCAATTCTTCTTCTGATCATGGAGTTTTCTCCTCTAATAATGGAGAAGGCCTAAGCCATCATGAGAGTCACTGAACCATTTCCAAGCACCTCAAACCCCCTTGCGGTAACCAAAAACTCCTTTCAAGTTCCTTGCTGATTTCTTGATGCATCTGAGGAAACTGTGTTTATACCTTTTTTCCTTTTTTCTGTTTTGAGGCAATTGCTTCATGCGGGGTCCCTCTTGGATCATCCTACAGGTGGAAGTTGTTTCATGTAAATTAGCGTTGTTGCACAATGTCTCTGTTTGTTTTCCAGTGAATGAAGACTGCAACTGAAGCAAGGAACTTTGCAAACTGTAGTTTAGCCATTTGGTCTGTGGACATGCCCAGGATTAAACTCCTAATGGCCACCATGTGTATTTTGGTTCCAAGTTCCTACCCGACCTAAACAAGGTCTGTCACAATCTAATGACAAGTCTCTATACCTGTGTCAGATATGAGAACTAATTGAGTTATTTTAGATAATTAAAGTGGATTTACTATCATTAACTTGGGGTTCAAATATATCTAGTTGAATCTTAACAAGTGATCTTATAGTTGAACTAGTATTAAGCATGATGAACAATCCAAATTATCAAGAACAAGAGGTTGAGGTTGGAGATACTTCACTATTGTAAGAGTCTATTTTATAACAATTAATGGATCTATGGGAAAGTAGCACTTGTTATTAAAAAAAAAAGGAAAGAAAAGAAAAATTGAACACCAAATGGGTAGGGTTCGCTTTCAGCAGAGACCTAACATGGCGGCGGCGGCTGCTGAAGATCTTTCTAGAATCGACGGTTCCGATCGACGCAGGTAGATAACAAAAATCTAGGGTTTCTCTTCCTCTTCTTTCTCCGCTATATAACCACGATTGGATTGCGCTCCTCGCATGTACGCCGTCCTCTTTCCGCATCCGTTCCTCTTCTTTCGTCTTCTTTTCTAGATCGTTAATATTTTGGCTATGAAGAAACCCAAACTATCTGCCGGAGATGGATCCGTCCATCGCTGACGGCGACAGAAACCCTCTAAGAAGTTCTGAGCCGTCATTTTATTTATTTTAATTTGTTTTATTATTATTTTCTTCAGATTTCTCTACGATTTTGATGAGTTTGTTGGTTCGGGGGAATGAGGTGATGTGAAAATTCATGGTCTGTCAATCCACTGACATCTATCCATGATGTTGCTCGTGATATCCCGAATTGTTCTGATCATCCTCCGTGAACTCTCATATTACGACTTCTTTTCAGCAATGTTCTTTGATATTATAAGGAGAACCAAAAAAAGGGGGTCTTTGACGCATCGATCATTGCGTTGCATCTAGCAATTTATTATTTTGGTTTTTTCTTTCGCTATTTATCGTCATATGTGATCTTATTATATGTTGGTAAGTTCTAAAGTAAGCCATTTTTGTGATTTGAAGGATGACCATATAGGAAAGGTCAACTGTTGGGGATGTTGACTTTACACAAGTTTTTGATCAGTTTCTAATGAAAATCCAGACTCGATCTCTTATTCTGGTTTACTAAATATCTTTTCCCTGTTTCTTTGACATTCTAATCACTGGTGGAGAAGCTCTTTACTATATGTTTTTGTTGTCTTCCCACAGTGATATTGTTCAATATATGATAAACCACAACCAGTTTTTCATGTTCCTTATTCAACTATTTGAGTTTGTCATGCAAGTAAAGTAATTCTGGATATGATTTCTCTTTGAACAGAACAATATATTTAAACTTGTTGAATGGGTTGTTGATTCTATTGACTGGTAAAAAATGTCACAGAAATATGAAAAGCATGTAGCTATTACTACCACTACACTTGTATTCCAGAATCATATATAGCCCCTGAAGTCCAGTTCTGTGGTATGTTGTTGGGAGGCACAACCCATGTCTCATCTCTATCATCACCTCCACTTTGTAACATCCTTACAGAGAGAGGCCCACTTGGTGGAGATACTACTGCCCACACTGCTCCATGGCTCCTTTCCAACAGCTTGCATATCAAGTTCTCCGTCTGCAGTAGTAAGATCCAAAGTTATCATCGAGTTAGTAGTTGTAGCATACAGTTAAGCTAGCGTGATGTGTTTCTTCATGTGTGTATTATATGCTTAATTAGTCTGTACCTCACACAACTGAACAGCAGTTACATCCTTGTTTCCTTGCTGATCCCAGATTTGGAAGGCAAAGTAGGATGGATGGTTGCTGCTCTGATCAATCTTGAAGGTGATGTTCTTGCTTGGGTAGCTGCAGGACACCCTGAAATGCCATCAAATTTAACAAATATGTTCATATTCTTTGTAGAATTTGAGGCTTGAACAATATAGATGGACTATATTTTGCTGCTATAGTTGATTCAGCTATCATGGCAATGCTCAGTAACAGCACACACACCTCCGGTACTCAATGCCGACCGCACCAAGAGATAGAAGGGATGCACCTAAATCAGCATTCTGGCCCATCCTTGCAAAGGCATGCTGACTGAGAATGAACTTGGTATTGCCGCTTACTCCTGCGTCTGTGATTATGATCATGACACCATCGTTGGAGCAGTACTTGGCATCAGTACATGTCACCTAATGAAAAATTGTAAGATGGTAGAGTGACAAAGACAATGCAATCAACATGAGTGAATGAAGTAATGGTCATGATTTCACTAACCTGATAGCATGCTCCACAACCCACACCATTCCTGTAAAGACTTGATGATGCTAAGGCATCCCCATCATTCGGTGTTGCTCCAAATGAACCATACTCGCATGCACCAGCTGAAGTCAGATGAGAAGTTGAGATTATCTGAGCAAAAGAATTAATGACACCGACAGAAAACATGTTTCATGCAGGTGTTTGGATCTTACTCTCTGTTCCTGTTTTATCAGAATTTGGGTAGTAAGCTGGCCTGGATTGGGTGAAGCAATCACTGCATGTGTCTGCTCTGGTGGGATGTTGGAGAAGTAGAGGTAAGAAGAAGAGTAGTTGAGTGGGCAGAGCTATTGAAGCAAGAGGAGAGGCAGCAAGTAAGGAAACAAGTTGTTAAGTACAATGGTTAGGAAGTGAAGGTTAAGCTGAAGCTTTTATAGAGAAAATAGTGCAGATTTATTTGAACTGGAAAAGCTTTAGGCTTTGACATTCTTCTAAGATTGATAATGGGATGCCATGATTGACACTTGCATGTAGTGGTCTACTTGGAACAGTGGAATTATTTGCTTTTTGGACTTCAAGAACAATTTGTCAAGAAATGCCAGGGATCTGCTTTATCTGCTATAGTTTACAGGCTCTTCCTAAGAAAGCATATCATGAATGAACTCTTATGAGCTGAACTGTTCTGGTAAACTTAGATTTTAAGATCATAATAGTTCAATCATGATATCTTCCAGTAAACTTAGATTTTGAGATGAAAAGGAAAACAAATTAGATTTTGAGATAACGAGTTGTAATATGCCCAGAGTTGCAGGCAGCTGTAAAAAGAATTTGCATTTTTTGTATTGTGCTATGTAGCTATTACAAGATAGCAAGATTGTGACATCATACAGAATGAGGTGGGGGCTGATTTATATCGTTGTTGTCCTTGATTACATAAACAAAAGATCATCATTATACATATGACTCAGCAGAAAGAACTCAGTCTCTGGTGTAAGCAGAAAGTGGTGGAGAAAGGCTTAGTGCTTTTGTACCTCCCCGCTTGTGATTCAGATCGCATGAGAAATCGTGATCTCACAGATGGGGCAGGAAGGAGGAAGCACATCTTAAAGGTCATACCAGGGAACACGCCACCTGTTTCTGTATCTTGTGACCTGTGTTGTGATGCTAAGCATATAAGAATAAGCATGAGTGCAGGCTTTTAGAGTTCAACTTGGTCTTGGGTTCTGAGTTCATGTTGTCAGGAGATTTAGGCAGGAATACACCCAGCTCCTGAGCAACAGTGGAGACACAAGACATGGATGGGATATGGAAACTAGAAGCGTCACAAGGTACCAGTCTTACATGAAACTTCTATTCTGACTTATAGTGTACATTCTGCATCAACGAATGAAGGAAAGTCATTGACTATGGACCCTGTCAAATTTACAATGGAAAGAGTTCAAGACAAAAGATAACATTAAATTTGATATCTTTATAGTTAGGGTTCAGATATTTTGGGCAAAGAAGATTTGGAATTTTGTATTAGGTTTATAGATATGTCAAACCGAATTATGACAATTGGTTTCAAAACAGACTTCAAACAAATATCAATCAATCAATTAATGCTGCTGCAAATTGGTTAGCTAATGAAGCACATAGATGGCAACTTACAGTCTCATGCAATCTATTCCTTTGAAACTTTCTCAAGGATTTAGAAGTTGCATCAAAGGATGTATAATAAGAGCTTATGTGATATCTTAAACATAGGTTTGATGGTGGTATATCATACTCTTACCAAAGGTTGGGAGTTTGAAATCTCAACTCATACATTTTTAAGGTAGCAGCTAGCTTAATTAGCAGACCTTGATAGTTTATCGTAGGATCGAATCTCACCTTTGCCTCTTACCCTTTGCAAAAAAAAAAAAAGAGCTTGTGTAAAGGATGCTACCTTTTTCATAGAAGGTGGCTTCATCAGGAATTGGCATAAAAGCTAAATAAAGAAAAACATATTACTACATGTCTCTGTTCATCATGGAAAAGCAAGAACCCTGGAGGCACTTTGGCATGCAGATGATTCAAAATCTTGTTGTGGTTTCTAAATAGTCACATAAGAGGTGAGAGATACTGGACTTCCACATTATGTATCGCTTGTGGTCCTCAAACAGCAGCTGAATGGTTCCCCCAGTGGTTGCAAGTGTTATCAAGTAGCAGCTATGACCATTCTTGGAGAAGCCACCTTCTTTTGGATCCTCCATTGCATCAAAAACCCTAACTGAGAAGTAAATTTTAGAAACTAAGTTAACAATGCCAGTCTTGACAAAGATTTGCATCAAGGACCATATGAAAGATAGTAATGCAATCTCAGTCACAGTATCTTCTGGTAGCATATTATTTTAAGCTCACATTAAACTTAGAGGGTTGATTGCAGATTACTTTAACCAACTAGTTCAAAACTCCAATGGAATTCCATTTGCAAATCAAGGAAGTACATGGTCTTACATTCTTTGTAGGTGCTAATCACTCCTCGGATATGCTTCTTTACCAACCTCAGTGCAAGCCTGTCATGCTTGACATAAATCCTCACCATTCTGAGTTGAATCTTCCCTGCATGCATGTATTACATCGTTGTTGTAGTACATTAATGGATCAACAGCAGCCAGAAAACTCGTATCTGTGCAATAGAGTTTATGAGATTTAAGAGGATATTACCATCAGGTGTTTGAATGGGGAGTTCAGCACCTCTTGCCAGTGTACTCTGGTCCTCTGAAATCTGTCTGCAAGCTGCTGCTCTCAGCTCAAGCGTTGCAGCTCCTCTCAAACCTGTAGCAATTACCACAAAGGGTGCATTCTTTATTTGATGTGCAAAGAACAAAGATTTGGAAGACGGTAGATAGAATTCTGTCATCATCTTTTAGTAGATGGAAGAACTGTTCTACGAACTGAGAATCCCAGTGCATTACATGTTGCAGCAGTTGCAGTGAGAGTCACTAGATCAGCTGAACTCCGGGTTGCAAGGCCTGTTCTAATGGCAGATGCAACCTGCATTCTGTTTGCACCCACAGACTCAGCAGCTTCGGCGCACACTGTCGCGACCAAGGCCGCAGCAGAGGCTACCACCGTGTTCATCCTGTTGTCCAGCTCCCCTCCTTGGTGATCTAAGATCATGGTTTTCGAGTTGACCGGTTCCAAGTAACAGTTTCCTACAATGCCTGCAATGGCCGCAGCCAGCCTTGCCACAGAGAGGGCTGCATGGACTTGAGCTGTGTGGAGTCGCAGTTCTTCCTTCCTCCTCTTTCTGCATCCTTTGGAAAAGCTGCTAAGGATTTCCCCTCCCAGCCATGCCTTCATCTGGCCTACATCTATCTGTGGATTTCGAGTTAAGATGAACATGAGCTGCAAGTTCATGATGTCTTTGCTTCAGAATGACTTACCCAGCCACCATGTAAAGACTTGTGCTTCTGAGGTGCAGATTGTGCCAATTTTCCACTCGAGAGCAATGTCTGCAAGGATCATGCAAAGAACAGAGCCTTCAATCGAGGTTGACTGCATCAAAAGGCACACAGATGACACATACCAAGATTTGATCCATTCTTGTTTCGGTATCTCCGGCGAAATCGGTATGGTTCTTCTCTGCTTTATGCTCATCTACCTCTGCACTCCTGTCCTCGAGGCTTGGTAATAGGTTCTGCATCATATGAATGACATGATCATTAAACTCACAAACACATGAAAACTTGATGCATCATCTGCTAAATGTTCATAGATAATAATGTGGTGGTTGTGCGAACAACATGAATGGATCACTGTCTTCCACAGCATTGATAGTATTCCTAGAGGATCGAAAACAATTCAATTAAATGCAACTGGGTACTATTTGGAAGATATCACTGCAAGTTGCTAAAATTAATGGGTTTTCTTCCATGATCCCTTGGCACCACTTCTTGGCCACCTCCTCGTTTATCTTGAGTTACATTGGACACTGGGATTTCTAGTGATGAGAAGACAACAGACTTGACTGTAGATTGGTGCCTGTTTACTCACACTGGGCGAGAGTATTTGAAAGAAGTCAGAGGAAGATGGGCTCCATGTTCTGGAGAGGAACTCCAAAGCCTGATGAGGACTCTTAGGGACCTCCAAAGGATAATGATATGTTGATAACTGTGTCTGCCCTTTGCACAACTCGATACCTCTATTTTGACTTTTTGTCTGCATTCTCTCATCCTGCAATATGTAGAAAGACCATGTTCTTACATAGATGATCAGCACTGGATCTCAATGAAGTTTATGACTCCATCCACTGCATCATGATTCCCAAAGCAGATCACATGAATTTAGATGGAGTCTTTTAATGGGATGAACTGAAAGAGCCAAGTGGATAGTAGCACCTTGTAGGAGAGTGACTGTCTCGAGAACAAGGCTGCTCCATGGTTTGCATGCTTTCTGGATTCCTCCATGTTGAAACACTTGAATCTGTTCAATGAGCAAAGCCACGAAGCTGAAAACCATGGCAAAGAGTCTTATATTATACTGAACTAACATTCCAGAAAGAAGAAGAGGAAGAAGATCAAGTGATGCCACTATCATCAACACAGCCATCCAGTGAAAAGCCTACTGCTGCTGCTGCTGCTGCTTTGAGGGGGAATCCTAATGAACACCGAGACCACAAAAACCAAGCACAACAGCGGCCAAAAAGCCACAAGAAAAGCTATGAGAAGACATAAAGGGGGAAAGCTCAGCCTGAGCAGCGGCCGCTTTATCCTCACTGAGACCACCACCACCCCGTGATTCCCTCGAAAGGGAAGGTGTTGACATGCCCAGCTAAAAATGGCAAGGAACAATCCATTGGATTCGTTCTCTTCCTAGCAGGAAGATGAACTTACTCGAAGTAGAAGGCCTTCTTCTTGGCGTGGATGGCAAACGATTTCTTTGCCTGACGCGTGCATCCTGAGAGGTGTTATAATGCAATTCTAAAAGAAGGAAGGAAAGCGCAAGCTTCGATGTTACGGCATGACTCGAGTATTTTAATATGACTAGTATGCCACGTAGAGTGATTAGCTTCATTAAACTAAGCCATCTACTCGCTAAGCTTCTCGGGAATGCCCAAATCCTCTCCATAAAACAGCTGTTCCCATCTTTGTCACACGCTGCAAGTAGCCCCGCCATTATCACCTTGACTTGCACACCACTCACACGTTCTAAGCTTCAAACTATGAACCCACTGATGAATGGCCATAAACAACGTGAACTTGCTCAAAGAAATAGGTTTTGACGAGGCATTTTGATTCCTAACTCAGTTAGGGACAAAAAAGAACAGTAGCATGCGTCTTGGATTAGAAGCATGGATTAACTGGGATCCATCTCGGTTAGCATTGTTTAGTCGCAGTGCAGTACGTTGGCAGATATCACATGAAGGATGATGGCAAGCAGGCGAAGAATGGGACGTGCTGCTGAGTTCTAACTGGTGCCAACTCTCCGTGATGGAAGTAATTTAAAGCTTAAAGCATATGGATTGACCCTAAGCATCCCAGTAATCAGAGCCAGACCCATGTGTTCATTAGCGATCCCCGAGGAAGATAACCAATGACGCCGCATTAGCAGTCCTATGTCTCTTCTTCTTCTTCTTCTTCTTCTTCTTATGTGGAATATCCACTCATCAAATAAGAAACAGTCCTCGAATATATTCATTCGAGTCCCATGTATCTAATCCTGAAATCAGCACCGCCGACGAAGACTCGGGCGACGGCGTTGACCACGCCTTCTGCTGCGAGTCGGCCGAACACGTCGTCGGCTTTGGAGGCATGCAAGAAGCTCTTGCATGAACTCCACGTCTTCTCCATCCCTCATCGAAGCCGGCGTCGCTGCCACTTTCTTTCATCGAATCAAACCAAACCGGAAGAGCGAGAACCCATACGCACAAATTAAGCTTCTCCTCTCCCTACTCAAATATTCTTGACCGATCGAAACTAGAAACGCGAGCGCGGAGCCTCATCTCATGGCTTGGTTTTGCCTGGCTACCAATCGTACGCTAGCACCCATGCGCAATGCATCAGCGAAGTGTGTCCATTTCGGTTGTTTATACTCATTTAATCCCAAAGTGACACATCGAGGAGGATGATGATATCGTGTTAGTGTGTTTGCTTATTCACTTACCTTTTTGTCTGTAGTAGACCTTCAATATTTATCCTTTACGTACGAATACCATAAAGGTGTCAAGTAAAATCAACTAAGCTTACGTTAATTATAAAAATAAAATAAAATAAACCAATCAAGCTTGTCGTGCAATGAAAAACTTAATCGATTTTGGTTAGAGTTGTTTGGGTAGCCCGTGTGATGATTGAGTGTGGCGATTGGAGTCGAGGAGGGTCCATCCGAGGGTGATTCTAAGGTGGGTGTTGAGTGCCCGAGGCAATTCTGAGTCAGATCGAGGTTGGCTTCAACCTTTTCGAGGTTTTGGGGATAAGCCAAAGTGGGCCTTGGACTCCTTGAGTTTTCTGCATAAATATCGACGTTCAAAGAAAATTTTCTGACTCACCCCCCTCTAATGGTAAAATTAGTCTTAATAGAATAAATAAATGTTTCGACTCGACCCCTCTGATGATAAAATTAGTTTTAATGGAGTAGATAGATGAGTCTGATCCCTTGTTCAGGCCTTAGGAATCGACTTTTATACGAGCCTCCGATGGAGGGGAGGGGGATCGATAATTGATAGGGATTAGCCCATACGTCCTCTTATAAATCATTTATATAGATAATTAATTTAATGAACAAAGTTTATATATTAAAAATTTTAAAATATAAAAATTATTTTAAATATGAATAAATCATTCATGACTAAAATTATAATTACAGGAATTAAAATGAATCTTAATCCTCTAAAATATTGTATTGTGCCTTCAATAACAAGATTGTTCTCAAATGAAAAATGATAGTCATCTCGATCCACAAATATCATCAGTTCTCCATCTGAAATATATTTGGTCAGGTTTCATATTATTGTTTTTGATATTTAGCATCAACATTAAGCCACGAACGTAAATGCATTGCATGGGAGGAGGAGTTGCATCAACCACACACGAGAACGCGTACGACAGACAATCCAAGTCCATCGATTGTTCATCTAAATTTAGCTTTCAGATCTTCTTTTATTGTTGTTGTCTTCGTATTCGGAATTCTCCCGAGAAATCTTCTTCCTGAGCAGCTTCTGTCACATGTCATCGTCATGAGAACTTAGTACTATCAACCATAAAAATAGACTTAATTACCCCAAAAAAGGTCCCTTTTTAATCGGTTCTCGTTCTTCTTCTTCTGCAACGGAGAAGACGAGGCGGAGATGAAGTGCACGCGGCACCCCCTCGAGGGCGGGGTCGGCGTCTGCGCCGCCTGCCTCCGCGAGCGCCTTCTCGCCCTCACGGCAACCGGCGCCTCGGAAGCGCACTCGCCGGAGCAGCAAAGGAGGAAACCTTTTCCCCAGCCGCCTTCGGCTCTGTCCCTCCAATTACCCCGCTCCGCCTCCCGTGTCGCTGTTGGATCCCGGCGGTCCTCCATTCTCTCGACGATCTTTTGCAGCCACGGATCCGGTGACAGGTATGAGAAGCCGCGGCGGTCGAGATCCTGCCTGATGGAGCTCCTTGGTGGCAGCCGGAGGAAGAAGATCGCCGCGGAGCCGGAGGGCAGCGGAGGCGGGTGGCCGGAGCCGTCCTCTGTGAGGCGGGCGACGATGGAGAACCGCCACCATCACAACCATCAGAGCGGCGGCCTCGCGGGGTTCGCCGTGTGCTTCAGCCCGCTGGTGACCGCGAGCCACAGCCGGTGGCGTTCCAGGGTGACGGAGCTGGGATTCCCCAGCGAGAAACCAGGAGCGGCGCTTGGCCCGTACCACCACCGGCGGGCGACGACCGGAGGGCCGTTGCTGTTCCCCGACCGGTCGGGAAGGCTGGCGGAACACGACATGTTCCGTTGACGGCTTTACGCCCTCCACTTGTCGTATTTTTACACGCTGTGCCATTATTAATGTCGAACTTAAAATATAAAAAAATGATATTGTCCATATTTACTAAAAAGATGAAAGTCTTCTACCTCTGTTTCCACAAAGTAAAAAGTAAACTCGAATTTTGATGAATTGCTTTTATCTTTTCTTATTTAACTACACTTTTTTCTGTAATCTTGAATTACTAAATGCAAATTTTGTGGTTGAAGAAAAATGAATTTTGTTTTGATAACAACACCAATTAATTGTGTCTGAGAAAGAGATTAGACCGAGAATTATGGTTGGATCATGTGAAATAATAATAATTAGTTAAATTTAGAAGTAAAAAATTATGATTAAGATAATATCTATCATCGAATTAATTGATTTTTCCAAAATCATATATCACCCTTGTGCTCAACCTCCACTTAATTTCTTATGATCCTCTAATTATCTTTATAAAAAAAGATGAATTGAAAAATATTTAGTTTAAGATCCTAGAAGATATTTTCATAAAAGCGGGATAAGATATAATGAACGATCGTGCGAAAAGATAAGACAATGAATCAATCCTAAATATTATCTTAAATGTTATTCAATCTTATGCCACCAGAATACCTCTAGGATATTAGGATATTAAGATGATTGATATTTTGTATCGCACATTCAGAAATCATTCAAAATAATTATCTAAATAATTATCTAAACGATCACACACACCCTACAAAAGAACAAGCCTGAAACTACCAAGACATCAAATTGAATATGGAATATGCAACTTGATAGTTAGCCGAACTAAAAATATAATTAGGATAAAATTTATGAGTAGCCTACTCATTATTGTTCTTATTCATATTATTATGATCTCACACATGAACCCCCACATATTAATTTGCTCGTGTCAATCGATATTATAGGTGTTTGAGAAGAAAATTTGATACGATTGTTTGAACTCATTAGACAAAGCTGGAAAAGTAGTGGTTAACGGCAACAGTAATGCAAAGTTCAGAAACAACTAAGACTTTTGCATGCCATATTAATCTTGTATTTCCTTGTGATAATACATGGGAGATATGTATAAAAAAGGTGTCTTATCCCAATCATTGCAAGACACAAACAAAAAAAACAAGAATCTGAGTGATTTATATTGCAATTTGATTGGGTTAAATTCAACTTCTTCAGTCCAATTCTATTTCGGTTTTTAATGGTCCTGCTTGCATTAGGATTTTGATCCTTCAGTTAAATCAAGATTGAACAATCTCAATCTAAGAACAATCTGAAGTAAAAATAATAATCATGCCTTATCCAATCAAAATGATCAATTTGGAGACAGTTTGTTTCTCTCGTTTACATAAGCAGAGATATCTATTGCACAACTAATCAAAATGATTTATTTGATCCATCAAAATAAGTTCTATTTTCCTTTATATATCTTTGCTTTATTTGCTTAATGTCATCGATTAATTGCAGGTTTTCTATTTATTCTTCTTCTAAGAGCTAATAAGAATCACGTTCATGTCAACTTATTAAATGAAAGCACCAAATATAAGGAAAAAGGAGCAGAAAGGAGAAACCAAATCAGAAAACAAAAACTTTTAAGAAGGATTGGGGGAAGGATGAGATATCTTCAGACCACCATAAAAGTAATAATTCCATTTGAAGTCAATGATACCTCTGCTTATACGACCAAATATTAATGTATGTGTTTTGGTTCTAAAAGGAGCTTAATCTGCTTTGTACTAATAATTATTGTGTTAGAATTATTCACATTGAAAAAAAATCAAATTTATTTAAATGCCCCATCAATGGAGCTAACGAAATCATTAGCACTTTTTAACACTCACAAAATTACCTAAATGTAACAAAAATCAATCAAATACTCTGGAAACAAGAAAAAACTAATTCAGGGCCCAATGAATCAAATTAACTTAATGTAAAGACTAATCTCATCCGACCTAAACCAAATATGACTCTGTTTAAACCCTAACATACTTCAACGATTTGTTATATTTTTTGCACAAAGTTTCACAGCACTAATTCATGGCCTTTTATCACTGAACATCTTAAAGTTCTCATCAAGAACACCAGCATTCATTATGTTTCATACTCTATAACCATGGTCAAACTTTAAGATTGGCCTCAGTTTAATCTAGTGAAACCAGATTCAGAAAAACAATGGAAGCTATCGCATTGCTTTGAGGTGATTATAAAAATCTAACTTGTTTAATTTTGTTGCATTACAAATGATTTATAATGAGTACATCTACAATGATGTGGGGAGATATTCAAAACAAAAATAAGTTCATAACCTTGAAGAAAAGTTGTCGATGATTAATGTCACAGAATTATAAAAAAGAAACTGTTTCAATTACCAAAAGCAGTTGAGATCAAGTGATATAAAACTAAGCTACTTATCTGCAATCACCCGCTTTGGGCCTTAACTCAATCAAAGAGCAAAGAAGTGTTCCGGAAGTTACGAAATAACAAGAAATCAGCACATATACTAACAGAAATTTGCATCACAGGTTGCAATATGAAACCCAGGAAAAATTGAGTGTTACCTTTTAGAGAGAAATATTTAGATGAAGCCCATCATACGATACAGCTCTAGCTATACTAAGGTCCAAGCCTTCAAGTTATTCAGATTAAACCCTGAGCAACAACTGTCAAGACCCATGAGCAGGGACATACTCGGGATGACCTACAGTCTTCTTAGCTTTCGAGTCATCAAGATAGTGCTGGTAGAGGTAAGAAGCAAAACCCCAAATTGCAATTAGCATAGCAACAATCTTGACACCATTCATCTTGTCATGAAAGAAGATCACAGCAAATACGGGCACAACAGGCAGTGCTAACGTGCTTATCACGTTGGAGAACAGAGAAGACACCACAAAGATGAGGCCCACAACTCCGACTGAGGCTACCTGCCAGGACAGACCAGTCCAAACCAGAGTCATCACATATGACACTGTCCCCTTTCCATATGCCTCCATCTCACTCTTCAGATCCTTCCACTCCCCACTTGCCAATAAGCCAACAACAGCAGCACAAGAGGCTACAAATGCTGTGTAAATCTGCATTTCCAGCACAGCTGAGAAAGTCTCCTTCCGAATAACCTTTTGAAAGGTGAGCTGCATTAGAGAGAGGATGAGCGAGTATGTGGCTGATGCTCCTAATGTCAATATGAAACCGATTGCATACTTCCCCTTGGAAACATCTGCCGAGCTCTCTGAATTTTCATTAAAACCAAGTAGGGCAGCAGAGAATGTCAAGAGAACAACAGAATTCATTATAAAAGCAGTGAATTTTTGAGAATTCAGATAGTAGGAGAAGACAGCATTGAAGGCAAGTTGAGTGGCACAAACGAGGGAGTATGTTGACACAGGAAGGTACAGGAGACCATAGGAATACATTAAGTTGTCAGCAGCTATGATAAGGCCCAGAATAACATATACTACGGCAATCTTAGCATGTGAAGGGTGAGGGATGATAGCAGTAGCGGGGGGAGGGTGGGTAGAAGGAAAAAGGAGTAGAGGAAGATAGAGGATCGGAAAGCCTGCAGTTTGGACAAGTGTGGCCATCCACTTGCTGTTGCCGCCTTGGTCATAATAAAACCTCCCCAGAAGAGTGGCAGCAGTTTGACCAGCAAGAAGGAAGAAGATGTTAAGGGCCACTATGAGCCACCATTGCCAGCTTCTCAACCTTGACGATGGTGGTGGTGCTCGATCAGCTTCAGTTGCTGATTTTGAAGGCCCTGAAATTGGAAAGTTATCAGCTTAAGGTATGACAAGTTCATTGTGACTAACACTGTCAATAAACATGGTATCCTTTGGAGCAGCTTATTCTAAACGCGGAGCATTTCAAAACAAAAGCAACAGACTTCCAAAACGAAATCCTATCTGATTACTTCTGTCGGTTAAGAGCATTTAGTTTGCTTGATCAGTGTACTTCTTTTCTCTATAAATGTTGTTATCTTCGAAGACTTCTCAAAGGGCCTAAAATTTCACTGCTCTTTTGTTGTAAATCAAGAATCATCCGACTACTGTTCCTAATATCAATCCCTTAAATTTGAATTATCCGGCCATACGAAGATCCCCAGCTCAAATGATCCGGAAGAGACCAACATATGCCCCACTCGCAATCCTAATTGAATCCGAAAAACCTAAAGGGACGGTTCCCACATTTGTCGTCTCTACAACCTAAAATCGGAGCTTGGAAGGCTCGCGAAGTAAATTACCAAAAGTCAAAGGATGAAAACAAGCAAAAGAAACTTTGTGCCTAAAGGTTGACTCATTCAATCGCGAATCGTAACCACGAACCCTGACTTCCGTCTCCAATCAACAGAGAAAAGGTCGATTATTCCAAAAGGAAGGTCTTTAACGTATAAATCCCTGCAAAGGATTGCGGATCTTTTTTTTTTTTTTTTCCCTTGATGTAAGTAAATGTAGCGCAAAAAAAAGAATATCAGATCGAGAAGGAATCATGGAGAAGATTGCGGTCATCGGGAGGGAGGAAACTGACCTGGCATGTGAAGCTCCATCTTGTCGAGTTCGTCCATGCTCGAGGAGTCGGAGAAAAGCGAAGAGAAGGGATTTTGGGCCGGGTGGAGTTCTATATATTCCTCATCCTCGTTCAACAGAACCACCCTACCATCCGATCCGATCTGATCTCTCCTGAGCCTCTCTAATCTCTATTAACATACGACTTCCTTGTCTGTTGATTTACGATTTCTGTCCCCACTAATGTCACTGGGATCGTAGAAATATTCGTAGTTAGCATGACATGATCACCAAATACGCGTGCATGATGCGCAGATCGGTGCATTATATAGCATGCACACTAACGGAAGCAACTTACGATAAGGCGCCTTAGCTGGCACAAATTGTAAAGATAAATCATGGATCTTACTTTTATTCATTTTATTTTCATCATACTCTCGTGGCGCTTATTGGAATTGGAATCGATAACAAAATTCAAAAATGTAATAGGATTAGAATCGGAATGAATAAATCCTTTTACACGTTGACCTTATGATTTCTGAAATTAAAATCGAAATTATAGTTGGTCATAATACGTGACTTTGATTTTTTTTTTTCTGTTTATATTTTACATAGATTTATATTTGTTTGTATATTATTGTCGTACGTTATTTATGTATTTATTTTTATGCTATCTTTTATAGTGCTTGGTAATTAAATTAAATTATTTTTTATATCAATATTTAGCAATAATATCTATGTTATGTTTTCACATACTAGGATGATCCAAAATGTATAAGAGGATAATGTAATTAAACATTCAATAAAAATCGATAATTTCCAGTCATATTTCCTCGGATCTTATTATCTATCTATCTATCCTATTATTATCGCTTTCTCATTCAGAAGTACCTAAGTGAATAGATCTAATAATAAATGTTAATCTATGTCTCTAACGGCAGATAGGTTAAATTATGAGCCTAATATCTCTTTCGAGTCCTCGTTATTTCACCATGATAGACCAATGTATTCTTGCCTGTACTGAAACAATTGCACATGTTCCATTGCGCACGCATAATTCAAATTAAATTGATGAGCGAGGCTTGTCATGCCTCCTTCCAAATTTGGATCCACACCTCGAGCACAATGCATGGACTGTATCAATTATCGATAAAAATCAGATCCACTTGTGTATCAATAATTGACTGATAACTTTCTATTAACTATATTTCCTAAGACCAAGTTAAACACACATTATTTATTAGTGTTACCACCTCTCTCTGCAATTGAAGAATACATGATCCCTCTAACAAGAAAAAATAATCTGAAAATGCAGAAAATAATGTTTAGCACACACCAGGAAATAACAGAAGACTTGCGCAGGCAAAACTACCATAAACCATCCCATCCTAATTTTGCTGAAGCAGTTTTATAAGTCGATGGAATCTGAGTAAATACAACACCTCTATAAATATGATAACTTCAACAGCTACAACCTCCAGACTGTTGCTGCGACTGATATGAATTCGCATTTGTGGCCTTCAGATTTACATCGACCATGTCTTCCTGCCTAGTTGAAGAAAGATTTTCCATCCCTGGGAGAGCAGCAGCAATCTTTCGAAACAGAGCCTGAAAAGACCAAGGAAGCAGTCAGTGGTCACTTAAGCAATGGATGTCACAGAGATAAGTGGAGAGGACTAATCCTTAAAAATCTGAAATATGGAGTTGAGAAATCCATAGGAAAAACATTCAAAACATCGTTTCAGTACCACATTGTATATCAACTAAAATATCCCCTTATTTTCCTGGTGTTTCCTCAGCAACCTCAGACTTGATTAGGGCCTTAATCAGCTGGGAACAAAAAGCTCAAATCTTATTTCTCTTCAAAAATTCATCATTCTCATTTAAGGTCCTTCACTGAAGTGATTTTTTGCACCTCAGAAAACAATCTTTACCAGATGAAGAAAGCAAAAAATTCAACCGCATGGCTGATCCATCTGAAGGCTGTTTGGGCTCTGCTTTGTCAAGCGGCTCTTTTCTTTATCAATTGATAAAGCATGAGCATGCAACGATGTATTGTCTATTTTAAAAGTTTCTATTTTCTGGACAAAATAAAAACAAAATATGGAATGCTGGAGTGTAAGTGAACCTTTATATTGAAGCCAGCTTTTGCGCTTGTCTCAATGAACATGACACCAAGTTCCTGTGCTTTAGCTTCTCCTTCCTCTATAGAGACTTGCCTATTCCATAAAATGAAAAATATAACTCAATTATGTCAACCAATATTTAAAAATTAAATCAAAGAACCCTCAGGCAAGCATGGAAAACTAGGAAGAAAAAATTGACAAAAAATGATGCAAAGACAGTTAAAATAGCAATCTTGTTTTATGTGGTTAAACAAATTTATGAAAAACCCAGCTTTTATTGAATTTATGCTCTCTAAGAATATCCAGGCCTCCCATGTCAAAATGGTTATGCTCTTTATACAATCTTGTTCTTCAGTATTGCTACCATTATCTTTACTTTATTTTCAGTCTATTCTTAATCTGTTTCTTGAGCTAAGACTAAAGAAAATTCGACAGTCTTACAGAACACTTTTATAAAACAATAAGGTAAGAGGAAATTATTTTTGCATTTCTTTTAACTTTGTTGTCCAAGCAATCACCTTGTCTAAAATTCACCAAATTAAATAAAGCATACAAAGGCATTGGTCACCTTTTGTCAACCAGGTCTGTTTTATTCCCAACAACGACAATGATGACATCACTTCCCCTCTCCGTTCGAACTTCTTCAATCCATTTTGAAGTATTTAAGAAAGATTGCCGACCTGCAACACAAATCACAAAGTAATAAATGATAGTTCTTACAACCAGGATGACATAATCTAAAGAAAAAGAATATGCATAGTATGTGAATCTTGACTATGTCTCCCTAAGAAACATGGACACAGGACACAGGAGATAGACACTATGACACACCATTTTCAAAAAAATTAGGACACGGACATGGCAAAGACACGTGCATTTTTTATTTTATTTATATATATAATATAATATTGAATTAACATGAGTTTTATAGTATTTATACTTAAATTTTATAAACTTACCAATGTGAACAAATAAATATCATCATAAAAGTTTAAATGTACTTAGATAGTACAACTGCAATATAATTAAATTTGTCAGAAAACAAAACAAAAATTCAACTGAATAAAAATAGAACATACAGTGTTTGAATTCTACAGCATATAAAATTATATATTAAATACAATCAATTTTTTCAGTATATAAAATTACAATTCATACAAATCTTTGTTGTTAATCTACCAAATAATGATTCAACAAAAAAATATTTCCACATGAGCCTTGCACCAAATTATAGCTTATAGTACAAGTAGTTAAATTCCACATAGTACATTTAATATTTTTTAAATAAATTTCCAACATATGTCCATATAATTTATTTTATTCTTGTTACATGGTCAATTAACAAGACAAGTTAATCAGAATAAAAGGCAATAAAGTAATGAATTTACCATCAGTAAATATTGTTATGTGATATTATAGTACTACCATACATGAAACACTACTATTCCCATCATTTCTTGAGACCAATATAGCAAATCAAGCCTTCTCACACTTGGCGACACAAGAAGGGAGCAGAAATGTAGACAAGGGAGAAGAAATGTTGACAAAAGAATGGTGGGACCATGCTGCCCTGGGGGAAGCCACCAAGAATCCACCACTCGACTTCAACCATCAGCTGGGCCTCATGTGGGCCCACTTCTGTTGAAGACCCCTCCGCACTAGTTTCTCCGTCGCCCGCATAAAATATGAATGTGGGAGCGGCAAGGAATGAGAGAGTTATTCCAATGCATGTGTTCGAAAACTATAATAAATAAATTAAAAAAAGACGTGTCAGACATGTATTCGGCTATGTCGACAACATATTAGTGTCCGACATAGATACGCCACCCAAATCGGTGTGTCCATGCTCCACAGATATCTACACGCTAGAATCATTAGCAATCAGAAAGAAAATAGGAGGAAAATCATTGGTCGATTCCTTTGAACACGATAAATGCATAATAAACTAGATACACAGACATCTTGTCAAATAACCAATAAGATTTACCAAGAAAGCATACTTGCAACATCATATACAATGACTGCAACCGAAGAGTCCCGTATGTAACTTGGGATTAGGCTCCTGAATCTCTCCTGCCCAGCTGTGTCCCTAAGAATGATTAGAATTCAGCAATAAACTTTCAAAAGATTCTTCAATATATTAAAAAAATCCTGAAATATTACTTATAAGGACACAAGTTTCCTGTAAATGCCCTATGGATTGCAATTGAGCCATGCTAGTCTATAATTATAATATATTTACTACTAGAATAATTTTTTTATTCTCTTACCTGTTCATAATGACTTCGGCTTTCAAATTCCAATTTTTTATTTGTGATGATATATAAGCTTATGTTTGCTATGAGTTCTATATCTTCAAAGCTAAATACATAGTGCCAGTTTAATTTCACTGGAGAGAAACAAAAAACAAGTAGAACAATCTACTTACAAATAATATAACATATATCCAGGCCTCCCATGTCGAGATGGTTGTGTAGTGAAATGAAGTAAAGAAGACGATAGCAATACTGTAGCTGAGAAGCAAAAATAGACTCCAAATGCATGAACTACTGGTATATTCGACCACAAGCATGAATATCTAGGACAAATTTAAATGAGAATGAAATGTGCAAAATATAGCTGCTCAAAAAGTGTTCTATTATGAGGTCTAATTTAAACCTTAATGCATCATGGTATCTGGCTAAACATGCTTCAAGCTTTCTCATATACTAGACAGAATGTTTTAACCATAGTAAAAAGATTTTGCATTGTGTAGGATTAAAATTCATAAGAATAAATAGATGTGTCAGAAAATGGGAGAATCTAAAGATCTCTTAAGTACTACAATTTAAAAAATCAAAACAATGATCTCAACTAAAATGAGAATGAAGTTCTGTTTTCATCTAGGCAGTCAAGTCAGCTCATGATATTTGTATCATTGTCTTTCGACCAATATGAGACAGAATATTATCAGATCATACCATTTTGGAATATCTTTGGATGATCAGTTGCTATTTGATGTGTCAAGTGCTCAAAATTTCAGCAATTTAAATTTACCAACCCTCAAATGAGCTAAATATACCAATATCCCCATCATCACAGTTAAAACTGCCAACTGAAATTTTAAGTTAATAAGGCAGCTTTCAGAAAAATAATTTCCAATCAAAGTCTTGTAAGTGACAAACGTCAAGAATAATCTCTTGTTAGTACCCATTTTGGTGCTGTTTTGTGTCTTACGAATGCATCCCCAAATAACAATTTCATACAATGATAGAGAATGAGTATGTAAAGAGAGAATCATTACAGGCATCACAAGCAAAAAATTATTATTATTTACTGCTGTGTTGTAACGGTAAAAGGCATTTGTACATGGGGAAAATCATAAATTGAAATGAAGAGCGATGAAGCCATGACTCTACCATAGCTGCAGTCTGACTGTTCGGTCTTCAAGGTACATAGTCTTTGACAGAAAATCGATGCCAATTGTAGCCTGTGCATCATGTTAACACTTTAGAAATGACAGGCAAGAGAAGTAATCAATAGAAGAATATATACTACCTTAAACTTGTACGGGCAAAATACATATGGTATATCACTTACTCTGTTGTGATGATCAAAGCACTGTTTACCAATTACCATAGAATAAGAAAATTATAGAAAAAGAACAAAAAATGTGTATGTTGGGCAATTTAACCATTGCTAAAAGCACTAGCTATATTAGTACAATTCCAAACAAAAGTTGTAGTCAGCTATTATATTTAAGAGTAGATGCTTATTCTGAAGCTTTGAAATGGTCCACGGGACACTGAGCAGCATCTTCTATCCAAAATTTCATATATTTAGTAACATTTGTATAAAATTGACAGTGTGAACTTAGTAATTGCAGCAAGCAAGCAACCATAAAATATTTCAGTGACTTCCACAAAAATTAACATAAAAAAGTTACAAATTAGAGCTATTAGGTTGTGTTACCAAATCCAATGGTTAAATAAGTAATTATTGTAAACACAGATGATTGCCAATAAAAATCCATAGAACAACTACAGACATCTTATGATTGATAGCATTTCAAAAGGTAATAGAGAATTTAAATAGAAAATATAATTAATAAGTTTTTCAGAGTAATTTTGTCTCACAATACATCACGACCTGTTGAACTAAATGTGCTGGCTAATGTACATTAAGAGGGAATAAAATATAAAAGTATAAAGGATAATAGATTAGATTGTCTTGATTCTTTCCAGAGGAGAAGGAATCCTTGCACCACAGATATATAGGGATGGTACATTAACTAAAAGACGAAAACCACAAAATTGATTCTAAAGTTCACTAAGAGAATAAGAAAGATGTTACTCCTGCCTAGGATCAAAGATTACCTATAGTATAAAGTTTATAAACACAAACACTTTTAAACCTATTCAATTTTCCACATCAAGGGATGTATTTTGATCCAAAAAATTACAGATACAAAAGTTTCAACTAAAATATGGCTAATAAGTTAGTATTGTCTGCTAGTGGCAGTAAAACTAGACAAACTAAACTGGAGAATCTTGAAAGAAAAAAGCTGCATAAAAAACTTGGTCAACTGTTACTGATCCAGAAAGACACCGCACCAGCAAATGAGAGGTTCAGTGCTAAAAGGAGACCAACTTGGAGCAAACAGATGCTGCATCTAGGATTTGATTTTCATGTTTGGATATATTAAAGTCCTAGTTTGAGAGAGACCGGAGTTGGTTACATACACGGCAGATCGGTTTTGATTTTCATGTTTGATTTTGTGCAGGAATCAGGAAACACAAATCTTTGTACCTCTTATCCTTCTATCCTCACCATTTCTATTCTTTATATAATCTTTTTCCTCTATGTCCCTTAGGATTTTGGAAACTATGATCTGCAATTTTAATTATCACCTAAATGGAAACACTTGATGCTCTATGATCATTAAATAGAATAAGTGGTTGGCATATATAACGCTATCCTATTGCAGCTTGTATCTCCTATGCAGTGTAATTATCCATATAACAAAAAAAAAGAAGTTACTGTTCATTGGCAGATGATCACGGCAAATTCTGTTGGCATGCCAGATCCAGAAATGAGTAATCGAATCAAATCAGATTTGGCTTTCCTACAACTTTTACTAATCATTGAGCCTCTAGTTCTTTACCATCAAGAAAATTTAGTAAAATTGTATGTCATCCGAAGATGCCCAACACGATGATTCAAGAGCAACACCCCGCATTTACAACCCATCTAGATCACGACAGATCTACAAGATCTGAAGACAAATTAGTCGTAATAGAACAATTCGAATAAAACCTAATTCAAATATTTCAGATCAAGAAATGCATAGCTCGATCTGCGTCCAACATTGCCACGAATGACGAGACCCTGATCAAGCATATCAGCATCCAACGCATGGACTATTAACAGTATTTAGAAAGAGAAAACATTCGAAAGCCTGATCTCGGATCTGTAAAAGAAAAGGGAAAACGATAATAACACAGATCGACCTGATAGGTGTTGTCGAACTTGTCGTACATGAACCGAGTGATGATGCTCGTCTTCCCCACGGACTGATCCCCCAGGAACACTAGCTTGTACTTGGCGAGCGCCGACACTGGGGCCATGATGTTCCTCCCGGGAGATCGAACGCGAAGAACGGAACAAGGACGAGGAGCTCGATCTAAAGAGACCTGGGAATTCAAAAGAGCGGAAGACGGAGAGAGAGAGAGAGAGATCTCAAATGAACCCTTTTCTTCTATTATTTCCGTTTTCTCCGCGATCTGCGAAACGGGTCAAAACGCGTCGCAGGTCGAGTTTGGTGCTCCGCTGGACCAATTTAAGATGCGGAGAGAGGCGATCGAGGCTTCTTTCCCTTCTCAAAGCGGCTGCAAGACGTGGCTATGGCTCGGCCTGCCGAGATCACAGGGTTCAATTTTATAATGCGGGACCCATCTCCTCTGATCTACAAGGTGAGTTGTAAACAGCGCAGCGCAATCTTTCAATCCCGTCTGAACAAGGATAGTGTTGGTACACAGAGAGGGTGAGTCATCCGATTGGTTCATTATTGAAGATACAAATCCTTCTTGATGACTCCTCTTTGCTGAGGAGAGGAGTTGATGTGATCAACCAGTATAGAGAATCCATTGGGAGAGGTGATTCATTGGAAAGCCTCGATACGGTGAAGCCAAAGTAAGAATTAAATTCTTTTAATTGCTGAGTCACTTTCTGATCGTGTCTCGGGATGATACCGAGAGTCTTGCATGATTGGTATATGTTGGGGTGTTCGATTGCTTAAATCACGAGAGAGGAAGATAATAGTACGAGAGCAACGTAAACGAGAGAATAGAGAGTTTTTGTCAGCCTTCTTTATGGCTTGACTTTTATATCTGGACTTTAAGCAGGATGTGCACTAGCGAACGCCCCCTTATGATGGATGCATTAACGAGAGTGGCTTATTGGCGTGTGTCCTTTGGCGCTTTGAGCGAATTATTAGGGTGCCTCTAGGCCGACTCCCTTGCTACTTTGGGTTAGACAGAGAATGATCTTTTCATCGATTGTTCGGAAAGGAAGACGGGTGAAGCCAAGCTATACTGTCGGTCATTAATGCGGAGATATGACTTCTATTTAGATGTCAAGAGGCAATCGGGAAAGTTAGGGTATACTACCAATCATTAATGTGAGATATGATTTTTTCAACTATGATATTAGTAAGGAGTGGGTCTTGCGTGTCTACTTGGGGAAGTTAGGATAAATAAGGCAGATCCTTACTAGCGATTAGGAGGAGTTGTTAGGGGCTCCCACGTTTAACTTAGGTGGTGTTGTTGGCCCAATTGGGGAGTTTACAATGTCAAGTTTTTCTCTATTAAATAAAAAATAAACAGTGGGAATACAAATTATTCAGAAATGTCTGTTTCTTTATTTCTTTGAATTAAAAAATTTATTTATTATATATCAATAAAATATCAATTATAGGGAGGATATTATCGATTAATTATCATTCTACAAATCCTTTATGAACCCAACAAAAGCCTTATAATCGATTATTATTTTCTTCGAATACCTAGGTATCATGGTTCTCTTAGCCTCAGCATCTTCCTCAAAAATCTTTGCTCGTTATTTAGACTTTGAATTTGCTCATTTAAAGCGGTTAACTGATGAAGCGCTTGTTGGCCATGACAATTTGTCCGACAAGCTTAGATTTATAAATTCCCGTTGAGTCAACTCTCAAGTAAATTGTATAAACTCATTTTTCATGTTGGGATTGTTGCTCTAGACCATCTTCAACTAGAGCTAAGTTATAGTTAACCTTTTTAATAATTTATTATCGTATCATTACTAATTCCTTTTATCTTCGACTTAAAACTTCATCATTATATCATAGCCTTTTTCGAATACACATGACATGTCGACTTCATTACTAGTTAATAGTATCTTATGAACGATAATTTAGGGAGAGAGAAGACTTAACACTTGTCATCAAAATATAACCTTGGGGAGTTGAGTTAACGATATAACTGAAAAAGGCCGACGATACGTCTTCATTATTGTAACTCACATAGAATAAAACATGTGAGGGAACAATAAATTTGCTTTGATATTCCGGAGCATAGAGACCGTCGACGGTATTGTTTCATGGCTCTAGCATAATTATAATGATATATTTAAAAATTAAGTTTGACAAATCGATTATCTTAGGCATCGACACCACGAAGGACAAAGACTAACTATTACCTATAAAAAGAAATTTCTGAAAAAGCAATTGAAGAGATAAACTTCAAAAATTACTGGAAAACATCACGAATCCGGTGACCACCCAATATAAGATCAGAAACCATATAAGAATCACAAGAAATATCTATATTAATAATGGTAAGATTAAGGGAAATTGGTAAATCAAATGACCATTTAGCATGCATAAAACTTGTGGATTTATGCATAGAGCCATAAATAAGATGAGACATTGCCCTCAAAAGTAGCATCCAACTCCAACTATAATTAAACATTAAAAGGAGAAACAGATCCACACTTTGCCAACACAATATTATACCAAAGACGAGTTTTGTTAAGATACATAGTAATTCTTTTAACCTGGAGAGCAAATTCTGAATCCCTAATCCCCCCAAGGCTTTAGGACACAACTTTATTCAATATCATTGAGGACTTCATAAGGCATCCAAGCACACTTAGTAAATGAATAGGTGTAGACATAAACACCAAAATCCTGCGAGGAGCCACTAAGGTCCTAAATATTTAAATGAGAATTTACTGTCCTTGAAATAAAAAAAATGGAAACAGATTAGGAAAATAAATAGCTGACTTATGAATAATTATTCTCATATTTGTAAGCTCATACTGCTTGAATATCAATTTAATAGTCCAACATGTTTTCTTATTAGCTCTAAAGATTAACAATAAATATGGTTTTAAAACTAAAAGCAGTAAGATCATCATTCAAATGGGCAGTAGAAAGCAAACATGACAAGAGCTTAGCCACAATAATAAACAAATAAGAAGAGAGTGGGGTTGCCTTGATGAATCCCACATTTAACATGGGAAAAAATAGAAACTTGATTATTGATAAAAAATGCAAATTGTGGTGAAGAGAGACACTCCCACACCTAGGTAATAAACAAAGTAAGAGCCTGATTAATAGCTTTCTAAGAAACATGATTAATATGCTTTTTCTTAGTCAATCATGATAAGCACATATAAGGGTTCTTATCCTTAGAATCATATAAAGAATATGCAACCTTTTGGACACTCAAATTATTATTATGAATATTACATCAAGTTATAAATGTAGTTTGGTTAGAGGAAATCAAATAATTAAGAATCAACTTATCCTATTAGTCAAGAGTTTAGTAAGAATCCTATAATTCACATTACATGACAAGATAGATCTAAAATCATCGATAAAAGATACATTACTTTATTTAGAAATAATTTTTTTTTAAAAAAATATTATATATTGTGATGATGGTTAATGTGAGATATTTGGTGTAAGGCAAATTATTTATTATCTAGAAGATGGAACATTACATTTAGGAATAAAAATAAAAAAATAGAACATTGAATTTGGATTACTATAAATATGTTTATTAACCACTTATTTCCTGAATTAGAAATAATTTTAAAAATATTTTATATTGACATGACCATTAATATGAGATATTTGGTGTAACAAATTTTGTTATTTCTTGTTACATCGATATCCAATGATTTTACCCTCATTAACACCAGATTATATATGCATGCAAATAAATTAGATCTAAAATCAAAAGACAGATAACTATATTTAGGAATAAAAAAATAGACCATTGAATTTGGATTATTACATTTATAGTGAAAAACACTTACAATATGAAAAATATTTTTTGAATTAGAAATGATTTTAAAAATAATTTATATTAAGATGACTGTTAATGTTAGATATTTGGCATAACAAACTTTGTTTATTTCTTATTACATGGATATCCAATGGTTTTACTATTATCAATACCATATTACTTATTATCATATACATGTAAGCAAATTAGATCTAAAATCATTGACTAAAGATGGATTACTATATTTAAAAATAAAAAATAAAAATATTTTAGACCATTAAATTCAGATTATTATATTTATAATGGATGCTAATTGAAGAAATATTTTTCACATTGTAAGTGGTTAATGAACATCCACTATCAATGTAATAATCCGAATTCAATGATCTAAATTTATTTTTATTTTTTTATTCATAAATATAGTAATTCATGTTTTGTTGATATTTTTAATCTAACTTGTTTACATGCACAAGATGATAAATAATATGGTATTGATGAGGGTAAAATCATTGGATATCGATGTAATAAGAAATAATAAAGTTTGTTATACCAAATATCTCACATGATCATCTCAATATAAAATATTTTTAAAATCATTCCTAATTGAAAAAATATTTTTCATACTGTAAGTGGTTAATGAACATCCACTATAAATACAGTAATCTGAATTCAATTGTCTAAAATATTTTTGATTTTCATTCCTAAATACAATAATCCAGCCAATGATTTTAGGTCTAATTTGCTTATATGCACATGATAATAAATAATATGGTATTGATAAGGGTAAAATCATTAGATATTGATATAATAAGAAATAACAAAGTTTGTTATGCCAAATATCTCAGTCATCTCAATATAAAATATTTTTAAAATCATTCCTAATTCAAGAAATATTATTACTTATTACATCGATATCCAGTGATTTTATCCTTATCAATACCTTATTATTTATCATGTAGCGAATTAGACTCGAAAAACTAGACAAATTGGATTATAAGATGGAATCGTAATACCAAAATGTGTCCTAATAATATATTCACGTAAGAAAAGAGAAGCCACGAGTTCGATCACATAGCTGCCGACCAGCTTAATTATATCAATGAATCAAGAGTTAGAATCACATATATTCTAAGATATATTAAGATTATATTAATCTGCACACTAAGATATAGATGTTACGTACACTTATTTTGGTGGACGGTGGTAATTAAATCTGAGGACGATGGAGCCACACCCGCTCATGTCGTCATCACTTGGGCCCACACGTGCCCCTGATAAAGGCGTTTCATGTGGACTTCGTTGCACGGATCGCAATGGGATTTGGAGTCGGTGAAGTCACACTCGCCCGTGTCCGTTTCGCTTGCGTCCACATGAAACGTATCAAGATACGTTCATTCATGTTAGTGTTTGTGTTAGCCCCCGCCAAAGTGACCCTCTATCGAACCGTCGGCCCACGGTAACTGTGAGTGCAATCCACGTATGTCGATTTCAGTTGTCATGTCATTAAAAGGTGGGATAAGAGGGACTTTTATATAGATAATAAGAATCGAGGGGCTTATCCGCAAAACGTGCCAAATTCGCTCACGAACACATTGGCCATGTTTAAAACCGTAGGATGTAGATCCGATGGATCTCGTACGTTCAATACGATTGATATCGGTCGACGTATACGGAGCTTAGGTAATGGCAGATTAGTTGTTATCTGCTTTGGAGAGGGTAATATGTAACCTTCTAAGCTCGACTGCAACGGTAACAGACCTTCCTTTCGATCAGTGCAACGAAGCTGAACCGTTCATACAGGAATGGAAAGATTAATTGTACCGCATAAGATGATGGGATGCTGACGCTCGCGGGAACCGTAACGCTAAGCCTATCCATCGTCACTTCAGTCCGTACAATAAATCTGAACCGTTCATGTAAGACAGAAGATTCATTGTGCCGCATAAGATGTGAGATGCGGACCCTCGTAGGAAGGCGGTACGAAGGGAGCCGAAGCGGGTCGCCAGCGAGGCCAGAGCGCAGTTGGACTCGCTGTGACCTGCAGGAAACGGAGAGTAAGAGATAAGAGAAGAGTAAAGGATTACAGGATTCTATTACGGAGGATCGGCCAAGGGAGCGGAGCTGCCCCCAGTCACAGTGAGGAGAGAGAGGAGGAGGAGAACCAAAGAAACGAAGCGGAGAAGGTTCTAGGGTTCGCAGCGGACCGGGCGCGATCTTGATCCGCGAGTCCGGACCGAGGTGATTGCTCTCCCCGGTTTGTTTCGTTCCGATCAGTCCCACTTTCTTGATCTTCTAGGGAATGTTGTTCCGGTGGAGTTCTTCAAGGTGACACACGGTGCGATTTGGTTCCCTTTTCTTGGATGCTTCGGTTGCATTGCTCCTTGTTTGTTTGTTTAGTTTGATGTGTCTTCAATAAGTAAGAGAAGAGTAAGAGATTAAATAATTCTATTTCTGGAGGGTACGATGATGCCTTATGACACGGAGGCGGCGAAGGAAGCAGAGCAGAGCTGCCCCGTGTCACTGTGAAGGGAGAGGAGAACTGAGAAAAAAAAGAAAATAAAAAGAAGCGGAGAAGATTCTAGGGTTCGCATCGAATTGGCCGTGATCTTGATTATTGAATTCTTGGCCGAGGTGATTCCTCTCTTGAACTTGTTTCCGTTCAGATCGGTCCGGCTTTCTCTATCTTCTAGGAATGTTGTTCCGATGAGTTGTCGATGATGCGATTCGTATCCTTTTTCTTGGAATCTTCGCTTGCATTATTTTCTTTCCTTGTTTGTTAAGTTTGATGTGATCTCATCGGGAATTTAGTTGAGTGGAATAATTACCTTTACTATCTTCTTTACCTTTTGATGGAGATCTTCTAGTGGAACTGAAGGTCTGCTTCGATCTTGCCGTGTAAATTAGCTTGCATTTTGTCCACTCGAATTCACTGCTTCAAACTTCAAGCTCACCATTTATTTGTGGATTAAGGATTTAAGTTCTGATGGCGGCAATGAGCAGAATATGCTGGCCTTGCATTACATGATAAAATTGGCTTAAGATGCTGTGACAAACTTAATGGTTGAGTCTGGACTGTGCTTGTCTAATGGGCTCTAGAACAGATTGCTAAAGCATGATTCGTTTCAGTCAAATTTAACAACATAGATGTGGACCTACATGTGGTCTTTATTCTTGGTCTTAAGCAAAAAAGTTCCACTTCCTTACGCATGTGTCACGTTTTTCACAGAAGCAACTGAACCTTGGTAATTATATTTTACCATAATCCACATGGGCCCCTTGTGAAAATACCTATTAAGGTGTGCAAGTATCACTAGTTTAGCAGATGGAAATTTGAAGGACAGTAGCTAGAGTAAGCAATTTAGATCATAACTACAAACAGATGCTTATTTACTAACCCAAGAATTGTGACTTCTTGGCCAAATTTCTTGTCAACTCAATATCTTGGCAACTGCTATTTTTTAGTACATTTATTTAACATCAAAGATGGGTTGTTGTCTCTTTACAAGCTGCTCCTATCTTCAAGAAATGATCTTCAATTGATGCATCTGGAAACAAAGTTCTCCAGTGTCCAGTACCAGAAATAGAAATGTTTCAAAGTTTCAAACCATTGGAAGCTCAAAGTAAATCACTGATTCCGCAAAAGTAAACATATCAAGACCTTCTAAGCAAAATGTCCAAAGCCAATTTAACTGTTACTCCGGATATGTTGTGTTGAAACAAAAAAGTTGCTATATGTCTGACTATTTGGAGTTTGCAACAGTGAATATCACGCTTCTTCATTTTCAATAGGTTCTTCGTAGGTCCTGCTAGATAAAGTTTAAGAGATAGGGAAGTTAAATTGCTTTACACCTCACCATGTGCCACCCTAAGAGATAGATATACGGAAAAGGAGAAAGAAGTAAGATTAGTACATGAAGAGATACATGTTGCTTACTTTGCCAAGTTTTGGGTCAGCATTTTGGAACAGCAATGAAATGATAACCAAAATCATCTTGAACTAAGGCTTATATCAATGTTATTTATCTGTATATCTGGAAAGGGAGAAAGAAGAAAGATTAGTACATGAAGAGATCCATGTTGCTTACTTTGCCAATTTTCGGGTCAGCGTTTTGGAACAGAAATGAAATGACAACCAAAATCATCTTGAACTAAGGCTAATATCAAAGTTATTTGTCTATATTTCTTGTACAAATCTTTGTGACGCACTTTTCATGATGTGAGTTATTTTGTATGCCATGGGATGACATTTTTCATCCTTCACATGATAAAATCAATTTGTTTCACTTGTTTCTAGGGACACGTGTGGGCATAATATTGTTAATCTTATTACAAGTTTTCAACAAATTGATCTTCCTTTTATCTAAACTAGTTACAAGTTTCAAGAATTTGAAAGTCTTCTTATACAACATAACTTTATTGTTTCAAATCATTACATTCCTTACTGCAGTTTTTTCTTTCATGAAAGCATCTAAATGCATAATACATGTTAAATTCCACATAATTATATGAGTTTAAAATCCTTCTTTCCTTTTTATTTAAAGTTTGAGTTCCTGCACATGAAATATTTGCTTGATTGTCCTCATATTGCTGAGGTATATTGCTATAATTGATTTTTGTGATTTATTTGCAGCTTTTATCTGTTCATCAGCAGATTCTGTATGAGACCTCCCCGGTTTTATGTGAATTTCAAGTTCTATGGTGGTGATACATCCAGATTATTTCTGAGCAGAGAATGCACTAGTAGCTGAACTCATCTATTTGTGTGGAAGAAGAGTTAGCATCATGAACTTTTAGCTTTTTCCAAGCTATCTCATGCATCAAGAACTGGAGAAAACAAGTACACAAATAAATAAGCATAATCTGAATTTGTGTCTTTATGGTTGGGAGAATTGATCTACTCTGTAATCTTTCTGGTTTTTCTTCTTTTTCTGAATGACTATGTTCTCTGTCTTAAAAGGCGGATACTTGTTTTGGCATCATGTGGGAAACTTCTGCATCTTCATGCTTTTATGCTGCCTTAAGCATTCAATGGTTAAGGGCTTTACTTCAGAAACCCTGCGTCAGGAATCTTCTGGACTGATTCGAAATGAAGCATATGGTAGAAATGCAGTGGACAGTAGTGAAGGTCAATCCTGTCTATCTTATTTGGATAATTCTGGGTCTTGTCAGGACTTGAAAGGTTTTGGCACTTTTGATACAACATGTTTACTGAACTCAAGTTTGAATTTAGATGGTGATCTTTGTGTATATGGCTCAGGAAACATAGAAGTTTTCCCACATATTGCCATCATATGCCCTGTTAAAGGATGCTCAATTGTTGTTAACATGTCTGGAAGTGTTAAGATCGGTGAATATGTAAATGTGATGGCAGGTTCTGTTAGTTTTGATGCTAGAAATCTTACTTTGGATCACTGTGCAACAATAAACACAACATCCTTTGGTGGGTCACCACCATCCCAGACAAGTGGTACTCCTATTGGCCATGATGGTGCTGGTGGAGGACATGGGGGTCGTGGTGCTTCATGCCTAAGAAGTAACAAGACAAATTGGGGTGGTGATGTTTATGCATGGTCAACATTATCTAAGCCATGGAGTTATGGAAGCAAGGGGGGAAGTACATCTGCTGAAAAAAGGTATGGAGGTGATGGTGGGGGCCGCATTGAGCTCAAAGTCAGTGATACATTGCAATTGGATGGATTCGTAACTGCAGAAGGTGGCATGGGAGGACTCGAAGGAGGAGGTGGATCTGGAGGAAGCATCATTATCCATGCATTAAAACTGTGAGAATGACTGCTACTTTGCACAGTTTTGTTCTTTCTGTCTGATGTTTTATTGTTACTACCAATTTTAGTTGTTAACACAGTTGCTTGCATTAAAGCCCATCATTATCCGTGCATTAAAATTGTGAGAATGGCTGCTACTTTGCACAGTTTTGTTCTTCTGTCTGATATTTTACTGTTATTACCTACTTTGGCTGTTAACATGGTGCTTCCATTAAAGCCCTTCTACTTGTGATCAAGTAATTAAGTGGCAAAACCATGTATTATGTCATTTCACAAAATTGTAGTTCTTAATGTTATGTCCATGGCTGCTAATGAATTTATTCAGATTACTTCCTTTCAAGTTGTAATAATTACAGCTTTTATACTTTGAAGAAATAATTCTCATTAAACATGGAAGATGTTTATACTAGTTCACATGTCAATAGGATCTGAATATGGTTACTATGCTTTTGATTAAGTGTCTATAATTAGAAATTCACTGAATGAGAATGGACAAACATTTTAAATTCACAAGAATCACAACCATGAATACAGAGCTTATTGCATCTATCTTTACATATTTGACATTTTTAGTCAGTGTTATGTAATTGTTGTCAGAGAGTAAGCTTCTTTCCAATGTTATGTATGATTGCTATTTGTCTGTGACTATTGTCTTGAAAATTTTTGTTCGTTGAAACTTTGTAAAGAATTATGTGGTTGCTCTGTTTGTCTATTCAACAAAACCTTATTAGTGCTGATTTAGTGGTTATAGATTTTTACTCCCGTTAGGCAAGAAAGAAGAATTTCTGATCATATTCACTCAGGGTCGAGTGTTTTATGTTTTATTAGCTTCAGTGGTAAAAGTTAATTATCAGTTTATAAGTTTATTCATCTTTCGTGTTATAAACAGATGCATCCTTGTCCACAGAGGTTTTTGTGACATTCACGACAATCCTTTTTTTTATTGTTAATGGTTGGTTAGTGATCTTGTGACCTGTACATAAACCTCTAATGAATGTCCACAGTTATTAGTTCCATTTATTTCAACTCAGTATGTCAAAACAATTTTTAATATGTAACATCTGCTGTTTTATAAAAAAACTGTACTATGTTATGAAATTAAAATTGTTATTATGCTAAAGCTGAGATGTGTCCAAAGTTTTAAATTGCTGTGCTAAGAGTATCTGTTGGTTATACCTGTGGGAAATATATCAATTAATTTCTTTGCCTTTACTGATTGTCTTTTGAGTTTTGATTAAATGATTGTGTGGTTAGAAGGTTTAGTCCAGGTTTAACTTTGATACATAGGGAAGGATTGTGGTGCACCACTATTTAATTCTTGCCTTTAATTGAAAGCCATTTCTTTTGAAAAAAATTTCTATACATGGCTTCATAGCTCGTGTCTCTTCTGGCTAATTATTTGTCTCCTAGGAATAGAAATGGACTGCATGTAATTAACATGGACAAATTAGGTTACATATTTAAGGCCATAATGTTCACTGGATATTTCTTGCTTGGTTTAGTAATTTATTTCCTTTATCTCCTCCTCAGAAGTCATAGCAATGTGCTTAGTTTTTATTTTTGGTATGCCATTTGCTCCTCAGAAGTCATTTTGGAATATTTTGAAGGGTAGGGTTTAGTTTCCTTCAAAGATAATTGTTAAAACAAAAAATCTGCTAGCTGTCATGTTGTTCATAAATTTCATACAGGTAGTAGATTATTATGTTGAACCAGAAGTTCGTTTCAGAAAACTCATTGGCTTTTGGTCTTTTTATTTGAAGCTAACTTTTATAGATGGTCTTTATATCTGTAATATTGTCCATACTAAATTATTTATTCCCAGCACCTCTCGGAGTAAAAAACTATTGTAGTGTTTTTTTTAATTTATAAGAAGGATAAGTTGAATTTATAACAAATGCCACAGCTGTATCTTTTCCACAGCTGCCACAGCTTATAACAAATGCCAAAGCTGTAATATTGTCTAGCAAAGCTTATAACAAATGCCACAGCTGTATCTTTTCCTGTCAAACAGAAGATTTTGGACAACATCCAATAAAGGGACCTGGCAGTTTCCTGGATAGCATTCCAGGAGGCCTTGGAAGTTCATTATTAATGATAATGCCAGTAGTAGTACCTTCTCATTAATTTTAATACTATAAAGTTATCATACAAGTTTGAGGTGCTGCCAAGTGGAAGCAAAAAGGATATAGATTCAAATTCAATAGAATACTTTCTTTTATCAATAAAGTAGGCCTTTCGTTGTGCTGATTGAGGCAAAAAGATATGTATTATAAGTAATAAGATGGACTTTTGGTTCTACTGTTGTATTTAAAGAGTTCTAATCTGATTGTTTAGAAAGTATAGAACAATGTTTGTCAGAAAAATTTTAAATTAGATATTGGGAATACATCGATGATAATAAAAACAGTTCTCCTTGGAGAGGGGTGAGTACTGCCTTTATAAATATAAGGACAATAGTCAAATGGCACTCTGTAAACATGCAAACTTATGGTTTGGCATGATAATTAATTCGTTATCTTTAACAGTCAAGTTGGTTCTGAAATACTTGTGTTTCTTTGTCTGAGAACCAGGGAACTGTTGGTATTTGATGATGATTTTGTTTAGTCTACAAGGCTTCTTTTTTGGTGGAATGTTGGTATCAGTTCTTTAAAAGTTTATCATTTTGTTTATCACTTGATGAATTATGCCAAGCGAGTTCTACAAGTCACCTGGGTTTCTGTTTCTTAATTGTACTGATATATGTGTTTATTCTAGATGGCTCCAGAGATCATTTTTGCCTGCACCTGTTATTTTGAGATTAGAGAACATATTTGAGAGTTTGTGTAAAAAGTATTCTCCTAGGCCACTTAAGATCCAGAAAGTCATGCATGTCAAAATGTTGAGCTGTTCTCAGATTACGTTTGTGCTTCCTTCATGTGAAACGTTCAATCTTTGAGGTTAATCTATAGATACGTGTGGTTTTGTATACATTTTGAAATGGCTGTTGTTGTTGTGTGACCTCTCGTAGTGGCACACTGATGTACCACATATTCACTTATCTGCATCTTCAACTTAATTATTATTTCCATGATTAAAAAAAAAGGTTCACTTGCTTATTGACAAAAGTTTCTATATTTTAAGTTAGTGTTTGCTAAATTTGTCCTCATCACATCTTTCTATATTGAATACTTAGGAAGGGAAGTGGCGTGATCAGTGCTGCTGGTGGGAGTGGATGGGGTGGCGGTGGTGGTGGGCGAATCTCTCTGGAGTGTTACAGCATACAAGACGTTAAGATCACAGCTCATGGTTTGTAGTACTTCATGTCTCAGATTCCTAAGTGTTGGTTCTTATTCAGAATCACAGATGTTTTTTCATAAATAATGTGATCACTAGTATAATGCAGGTTCAACTTGTTCTACTTTATGTATATTTGATCAAAATAAAGGATTATTAGTTGCCTTTTGGCAACAAGATTATCTAGCTCTTTTTTGGTTGTCTAAAAAACATGGAAATTATCGGTACCGGTTCTAAAGATGCTAAAATGCCAGACAAATATTTTGACCTCCTTTCACTGAAAATACTGTGTTCCACCCCTTCTTTTTATGTTGTTGTTGAGCTAAATAGATACTTAGATCTCTTTTAGTTGACTTGGAAAATATGACCTGCGATAGTTAGCTGGAGTATTGTGTATGTGATTGTTAACTGGAGTATGAACCACCAATTGTTATCAATGATGTGCGATGGATTATTTTCATATGTCTAGCTGTTTTTACAAGCTATTTTGTTGTGCTTTGTCTTACTAATAGCTGACAAAATTACCTTAATATTTTTATTGATTTAATATCTTTCTGGTAAACATGAATAAGATTGAATAAGGTTTTTTTATTCTTCTAGTAGGCTTGATAACATTGTTAAGGTTCCCTTACCAGTATATCTGTATTGGGGTTTTTGATGCATTTGTCCTTGATCTTATAATTATAAAGGTGTTTAGTTTCTCCTCTATTTTGAATAAACACACACACATAAGTAAATAAATAAATATTATATATATATATATCTCGATCTGAATGCTCTTGATTTAACTAAGATATTGGCTTATTCAAACCTCAACAGTGGGAAAATGCTGACTCCAAAGAGTTGGTGACATTACAGCTTGCTGTTGTTTTGTTCATATATTCTATCTTATCTCCAATTATTTTGGATACTGTGACATTATTATTATTGGTGTGTGTGTGTGTGCGTATATATATGTATATATATATATATGTATATATGTGTATATATATGTATATATGTGTATATATATGTGTGTGTGTGTGTGTGTCTATATATATATATATATATATATATATATATATATATATATATTCATCACACTTTCCTCATCTAGAGCTTTTATTTTATTTTTCTCTTGACACTCTTAGTTTCTTATTATGCCTAAAATTGGTAACTAAAAAACATGGTGCATCTTGCTTTATTGTCGAGTTGTGTTCATTCATTTTTTGGTCAATTAGTAGAATTGATGATGATTTTTAAGGCCCTCTGTTTAGTCATATTGGTGGTCTTTATATGGGATTGCCCATTGTATTCTATGTTATGGTACTGGGGCATGCTGATGTCGCTTCGGCATTTTACATGCTGCATATGCTGAACTGTGCTGTCATTTGAATGGTACACTGACTGGCCTGTAAAAGCACTGGAAGAGCATGGATATTTGTGTTATGGTTAGTGCTGCTAGCACAAGGAATTCTTATGGCCTAGTTGTCAGCTACTGTATTACTATATCAGTAAAATTTCTATCATCTCTTCGATGGGCTTTTAAAAGGTTGAGATAGGCACAGGTCATGCTTGTGTAGCACGCTACGTACGTGTTTAACTTTTCTCTTTTATGGTTTCTTTTTTGTCCAGAAATCTTTATTTGTCACAAAGAATTATAAAATTGTGTAATTGTTGGCTTCTTGCTAATAATGAAATTGGTTTCTTCTTATAATCTTTTTCATGATGTTGCATAGATTTTCATGTTTCTCCAGAAATCTTTATTTGTCACAAATAATTTACTTGTAATAGGTGGTTGGAGTATTGGCTGTCCTGAGAATGCTGGTGCAGCGGGCACAATTTATGATAATACATTACAAAGTCTTAGGGTCAGCAATGACAACTTTACAACACGTACTGAGACTCCACTCCTTGATTTTCCGATGACTATACTTTGGTCCAATGTTTTTGTCGAGTGCAATGCAAAAGCTTTGGTTCCATTGCTTTGGACGAGAGTACAGGTTATATTCCTCTTTCACATATTATCATTTTGCTAGACCATTTCTTATGCATGTCTTATTGTTGGATTATGCATGTCTTATGTATCTTTATTGTTCATCTGTTTCACTCTTACATATGTCACTTTAATTTAAATTTGTTTATTTCTTGTTAAATTCTCCATTGTCTGATTGAACTTTATTAGTCATTGATGACTTGGTGGCCTTCCAAGAATTTTATTAGCTATGGTGAGCGAGGATGAGTTTAACTAGCATGCTTTATTTTTTATTAAAAAGACTCAATTTTCTTGTCTTCTTAATTTTTTGTTTATCCAAATTAATGTGTGATGGTAAGATCTAATTAATTTGAACTGGAAATAATAGATGCTATCTTATCATCGAATGCTATTGAAAACTCTGCGTGTTTTGAGTATCAAATATCCTGGAGGGAGCTTTGTGCCATCAACCACATTTTTGTTTTTGTTATCATGTTTTCTGTCAGAATTCCATTGTTTTTCATTTCAGCTATTACAAAGTCTCATCAATTGTTTAACTCTCTCATTAGCATGTTTTGATTTGAGTCATCAAATATAGAGAATGCTGGTAACATGTTTTGAACTATTGCTAGTTCACAACAATAGGGATGCTTTGAGATGATTCATGGATGACCACCTTATTGTGGTACTTACATGGAAAAGGCATTTCCAGTAGTCTATGCATAAAAAAGAAAAAGGCAAGACACAGCTGTGGAAGTAAATGGAGAGTCTAAAGAAAATTCTTGAGAAGAGGGAGAGAGGACACATGCAAATTCTGAGAGTGGCTTCTGTGACCTGTAGTGCATTTCTGCCACAAGGCTAAGTACCATATGTTTATAATGTGAGTTCATAATATCATGCTCAGCATCAAACGGGTAGTCTGAATAGGATGCATTATGTCCGGCAAGTCTGTATGTTTCAGAAAAAAGAATTCCTTGTTTCACTATAGCCAACATATGAAGTTCCAGCAACACATGATATCCCACGGACATTGACATTTACATGGATCTTTTCTGTGCAATGCAATGTCCCTTGTTAAATCAAGAGTAGTCGAATATTCATTTTTTAGGAAAGTTTTCTTAGGTCTTCCTCTACTTTATATTGCATAGTAATCCTAAATAACTTTCCTCATTTAATTGGGGTGTCTATATGTCTCTTTTGAACATGTATACCATTTAAATGGTTCGCTGACATTTCATCCTTTGTGAGAGTTACACCTAATTTTTTGGACTAAAAATATTTCTTATTCTATCTTTTCTGGTAAACTTGCATGTTGATTTCAACATTCTCAGCTTGGCTATAATAATTTTTTTGTATTCGTTGCTTTCCGAATTGCCAAACACTCTAATCCATAAACCATGGCCTTACAACTAAAAATGTCTTAATTCGCTCTTCTAATTAACAAGCTTGTTCTTGTGCTCTTCCTTATCAATTATGTATTAAAATCTTCTATTTCCAATTAAAATGTGTTATTTTGTACTGTTAACTATTCATGAACTTAAGGAATTTTTTTTCTTTTATGTACTGTTAACTCTTCCATGGGGGCTGATTTCAGTATTTATGATGGTCGCCCAATTTACCTGCTAATCAGACAGCAATATGTCAACTTCCTCTTGTCATGATGACTGAATGTGTTATTATAATTTTTTTTTTAATCTTAGGGATAGTTATCGAGGATAACTTATCCTAAACAAATCAATCTGTAATGCTTGCTATCATGGATGTAATTATGAATATATAAGTTTAATTGGTACTTAAAGTTATTTTCTTTGATTTCTATTTATTTAATTGCCTAGTTTTAGCCATGTACCTGATTTATACCAAGAAGATTATGCTCTTTACTCTGAAGAGTTCTATATTCTAGGATTTTATGCACTATATGCTCTCTAGTTGGGCAAGTTTTATTACATAAGTCTTGTACAGAAACTGACAAATTTGATGACATTTTTACTATTGTATAAATCTATTAGATAGATAGGAGCTTTACATATTCTTTATTCCTATAAATTTTATTCTTGCCTATCTTATGAATTGCATGCTTTATGTTTCTAGATTAACCTGTTTTTCCTATTCCACGGAATATACATCAGTCTTCAATTAAGGTTTTTTTCATCTGTACTACTATATCTCATGCCTTAATGCTAATAATAACACATACAGATATATATTTTAATATTTTTGTCTTTTTCTATGTTTTTTGCTGATAAATTGGATATTGGACAAGATATGTAGCTAGTAATGCTATTGTTTTTTTTTGGTTGTGAAAGGTGAGAGGCCAAATTAAGCTAATCGATGGGGGCAGCATCTGCTTTGGATTATCTGACTATCCAGTTTCAGAATTTGAACTGGTTGCAGAGGAGCTTCTCATGAGTGATTCTGTTATAAAGGCATGTAATTTTACTAGCAACATTTTTAATTGTAGCAAATCTGATGTATAATACATGTGCAATCTTTATTCATCTATTGTTGCTTTGTATGTGGCTATCTATTTCGTATTTATTAGATCTCCATTAGAGGAGGATATATGAAGATCAAATAGGAATAGTGGCAACAAAAAATTTAAGGAATAATTGAGAAGAGTCTGAAGGGAAAAGCTTAAAGAAAATTTTGCATATGTTCAATTATGTGAAAGATATTGCCACTTTTTTAATTCATGAGCAATCATTATTTTAAGGAAGCAGAAGCTTTGTTATGGCTGTTACCAGATCATCTTTGCTAAATCACTGGCTTTAATTGCTTGGTCAGATTTATTTTGTTTACCACACATGTATGATGTAACTTTCATTTCTGAGGAAAAATTTTATCTGAATTACAATGAGAAGGTGCCAGAAATTAATACTCACACAGTGGTGTATGTTCCATTTTCTTCTTGAAGGTCTATGGAGCGTTTAGAATGTATGTTAAAATGCTGCTTATGTGGGACTCCAGAATCCAGATAGATGGTGGTGGCAATAATGATGTTAGTACGTCCATGCTTGAAGCTAGAAATTTAGTTGTTCTCAGGGTAAGCTAACTAGAATATCTTGTTTAAATGTTACTAACCGTAAGTTGGCATTCTGTTTCATTTTTTCATACTAAATGATAAATATCTGTGGCAGCATAATTCTGTCATATCCTCAAATGCCGACTTGGGTGTTTATGGTCAAGGGCTTCTCAAATTATCTGGACATGGTGATGGAATTAAAGCTCAGAGACTTTTCCTATCATTATTTTATAACATTGAAGTAAGTTTTTTTTTGTTAATTTTTGCTTTTTTTAACATTTAAGGGTAACTTACCTGTGAGTAGCATTATTTTTATATACTTTTGAAAGGTTATGGTCCTTTATGATTGTACCTTTAATCATGGTTCGCATTACCAGTCCGTACTAGTGTACTGACTAGTTATTGGTACGGTAAATACCGAACTGTACCGAGTGTACCAACACTTGGTACACTGGGGTGTACCAATATACCGATCCTATGTTGGATCAGTATGTACCACCTATATCGAGCAGTATGCTTTGGTACGTCAAATCTTGCCTTTAATGCTTGTAGGCTGTAGCAAGATGCAAATTCTAACTAACTATGAAATCAAATTTGCAACCTTGACAGGCTTATAATTTAGAGGCAAACAATTCTCAGCAAAAGAGCTGCCATTTGTCTCTTTTAGATCCAATAATTGGTTTATGTTTGATGCACTTGTTGTCAAGCTTGGAAGGGATCCAAGCTCAAGCTTTCCATTGAGAGCTTGGCTCAGTTGTCATCCTAATTCTGGCTTTGAATCTTTAGTTCTGATTTCATTAATGGCTTGGCTCATTTACGTCAGAATTGAGCAAGACTTTTTTTGAAGGATTCCTGTGGCATGCATACATGTGTTATGTTGATGTAATTTTGGTACAGCACTGCTTGAGTGAAAAAAGGCAATGATTGCATTTGTTAGGCCCATGCAATTTAGTGAAGCCTGTCCAGTCTAATTTACTATTGTCGTGTTATTTTATTGTACTTCTTGTAACTAGAAATCAAACAAAGTGCTAAATGTTTAATTAACCTTACAGAAGCTAGTAACTTTGTACATGGCATAGGAGGGCAGTCCTCTATTTTCAGGTTTTAGAAGTTCCTTGAATATTTTTTGTTTGATGAAATGGTCAAAAAATACTTAGGTTTGTCTTTGTGATGGCCTGCTCTATGTTGTTGATAACATTTGGTATGATAAAACACTAGCCCCTTGATGACTGGTTGAAGCCAATCACACTGCCAAGGGCGCATTGGGACAACCTGAACAACATCAATATGGCTGTCCATCGATATTATGCATCATCTCCATGCAGGTATTTAAGTGCCTATGAGTCACTTTCTGCTGATCAAGATTATGAATCTAATGGGTAGAATACCTAAATGAGAAATCAGAGAAACATTTATATTTCTCTGTTATCCTTCTTTTAATCTTTGTGTACGAACTGCGGTGGTGGTCGGGGAAGATTGAAGAAATTTGTTCTAGTGGCTGGACAAAAGATGGGCTGTGCAAAATATAGGCACTGAGGCAAAATAGAGGATGAGTTATGCATAAGAATGAGGGAATTAATGCCCTGTTTTCATGCATCAATACACCTCTTTCATGTTCTAATTGTTCTATTATATCTTTCCTAAAGGGGTAGTGAGGAATGTGGAATCAATATAATAGTCAATTTAACAAAACACTGTTTGAAAAGTTAATATGCAATATTAATTAGAAACATATTTTCTGACTGGTCTTTGACACTGTTAGCCTGATTGGTCTGGATATCAGTGCTCTTCCCATGATGGGATGAGACATACAAATCAGTAATGGTTAGGGAACTTTAATCAGTCGAATTATGTGACTAGAGTGCTGGGTGTTTCAAGCATGCACATACAAATACTAAAATGCCAAAGAATAAACATTTATTTATGTGGGTTTTTATGCCTTTTGGACAATGGACAGATTTGTATCTTATAAAATGATGTTTACACAGTTCTCCTTTTGGCTCCCATGTTTAATTTAGTTATTTACGACAATGGACAAAACTTTACAAAAGGTGGCTGCCCCAGACATAAAGTACCTTTTCCTTCAGAAAGGGCAAGGATTTGAAAGTAGTTATAAAGCATGGACACTTAGGAATGTGTGTGCCCACGTCGTGATTGTGCTGGTCATTGGCACATGTCAAAATTATCAGACACATGTCAGAATTATTGGACACATCTTAGGTACTTCAAAAATATTAGGACCCAGATCATTTGTATATATTCATGCTGATTTATTTTACATATGAATGTCACTTATATCATATATATAAGGCTTCAAGACATCATTGAATGCTGTCAATATGTATGTAATATCAATATTTTTAACTTTCTAATTTGCATATGGTATGGACTATGAACTATGAAGTATCTTTTGTGAATACTTGCAAACCATATAAATTTCATGTGTGACAATCATAGAGTGTCTAAATTGTAACAATTTTAATATTTAAATGGTACATATGACATATCCTTGGCATACATTTATATGATTTACTAAGTTTTTGTGCCTGTATCATGTTGTTCCAACTTCCAAGTCCCATTTTGTTCATGTTTCATAGAAGTATAATTTGTCACTTGGTCATGCTGTTTTTAATTAATCATAATTATGCTCTGATGGTTGATTTTCATAATAATCTAAAATCAGGAAGAATGCTTAATGTGTTAAGGATTTGACAAAGGAGAGTAAGGAAATAAGCAATTACTTTAGGAAGAGTTTGGTCATGCTTCTGCTACCATTTGTTACTAACCACAAATTTGATTGGGAAATAATGAGTGTCAGGACTGAAGCACATGGAATAGTGCTTGTTCTGAACTACTGTTGTTCTTTGACCACTATCGTTTCCAACTGTTAACATGCATTAGTGGCCTTCTGTATATCATTCTATTTTCTTAACCTTTTTTTTCCTGGGACAAGGTGTTATCTGCAGCATTGCATTTGCATGCCCTATTCTCATGTTTTAGTTTTGTTAATCATCATGGGCTTTTTCTATAAGCAGGTTGGGCCAGGTTCATTACTACAGGCTCCATTGGATGAAAATATTGGAAGCAGTTTGTAAGTTGAAATGATGTTCATCATCAATAAATAAGAAAGCTTTGACAAGTCTTGCAAACCAATGCCCAACTGATGTGTATCTTTATCAGGGCTACTCAATCACTCTGTGAGAGTCAAACATGTCCAAAAGAATTACTCATGCCTCCTGATGATTGCCATGTGAATGATTCTCTATCTTTTACATTGCAAGTAAGATGTTGGTCAGATCTTGCTTGCTATATATTCTCCATTCTTACTGCAAACTATCCTCCTTTCAGACTCTTTTACTTCAATGTAAATGTTTCAATTTATAGTATTGTATGTATAACATGATATTAAATCAGCTACAGAAATTCCACAGCAAGCAGATAAATTGAAGCTCATGTCGTTTTCTTTTCTCCAAGTTTGTAAAGGTGGTCAGAGACATGGTACGAAGACCTGCAACTTTGTAGGTTGTTTATAAGCTATTAGGTAGACACCTGTGTAACTTTAGACTCCTTTTAGTTAGGAATCTTGTGATCTCAAAAATTACTAAAACAACTCTAGAAATTAGTCAATTATTGAAAGGAATCCTAAAATTTTAATAGTTAGTTCATAGTTATCTGTTTTATCTTAGCAAGAATCAACAGAGAATTGACATTCAACTTAGGAGAATCCTCATTTAGAAATCATTTGCAAATGCAAATAGAAAAATGATTAAAAATGTCAAATACACAATAGGAAAATAAAGGGAAAAGACATTAGTATAAAAGGGCAAATGGAACAATCAAGTGAAAAACCTCAAAAAAGAACAAGGGCCAAAAAAAAGGGTCTACTCAAGAGTCGCATTATTGGAGATGGAAGAAAAAGTATGATGGAAAAATAAAAGTAAAAAGGAAAAGATAGAGTATTGTTTTGTAATGAAGGAAGAGAGGAAAGAGGAACAAGAGACAACAAGAGTGGGTTGTATTACATAAATAGGTGTGAGGAACTAGAGGGTGGTAGGAGTGAATTAAGGGAGCATGTCAGACAGTAGGTCCTCATAGAAGGTAATAATAGGGTAAGACAGGAATACCAAAGAAGTAAAGTTGGCAAGGGTTGCTGCTAGTTTAGATGATTTATTAGTGAGTTCTTTTCGGGTAGACTCGGTGGGAAAAGACTAGCAGACGCCTTTGATAGGTGGTCTCTTCAAAAAGGTAAAATAGCCTAATGCAGTGATGAGTATCTAAGTAGTTAACGTAAATGCTTGAGTTCCTTGGTTGCATGCGAAGCATGTGGTGGCTTTAAATTGGCATTATAAATTTTGTTTTCATCTGTCATGCCATAATGCATTGTGTTAACTGATTTGAGTCAGACCAGTCAACTTAACATGTATGTGCATGGCTTATATCCTGGTATAATACTTGGACACACCCCCATGTGTCATGCATAAAACTGGCATGACAATTATTTGGTAAATTTGCCCAATAATTTTAGCTCAAGTGCAGCATCAGTTGTCAAGATACTTATCAAGTGACTGTTGGAAGGTGGAACTAAATGGTACGGCATATTAGGCACCTCCATAGCCACCTTTGATAACTTAGGCCTCTTTGTTTTCAATCGTAAGGCTTTAGTTGTTAAACCTTTTTATACAGGCAAGATTTCTCGTAAATTTTTTACACGTAAGCTGGATTGCATATGTTGTTACATATATGTACAAGGTGATCTTCAGGAAGGAAATGTTATATGAGGAATTTGTTAAAATTAAGTAGCAATTTCTAGTGGGCTTTTGTTTTGAGCTTGTAACATTTACAAACTTTTATAAGTGAATGTTGTTAATACTTAATATACTTTCCTTTGTTGAAAGATTGCATCCTCACTAAAGAACTTTAATGTTTTATGATCATCAATGAATTCTTCACATGTTATGCCAATTTTTGTCTCCATTTACTGTAGATCCACCATTATTTTAGGTATTATTTATGTGCCCTTGTCAATTTTTGTGGTGGTTGACTGTGTGCTTTTATTGCTTCATGTTTCTTTGTTGTGTTCAGTTTTAAGTTAATTATGTGTCATCATTATAATTTTCTATGGCATGCCATTTCCTAGATCTGCCGTGTTGAGGACCTTACTATCAGTGGTATAATCCGAGGTAGCATCATTCACATTCATCGAGCAAGGACAGTCGCAATTGATGCAGATGGCATAATAAGTGCCTCTGAGTTAGGTGATGTAACTTTTTTTCTTTTCAATATGTGGTCAAAATATCGTTGTCAATGTTTAGGAAATTGTTTTATCTATTAAATGATTTGTAATATATGATGAAACTGGAATAAAAATTCTATACTTTTTTCATATCACTTCATTATATCCTTTTCCAGGTTGCAAAGAGGGCATTGGAAAAGGGAAGTTTCTAAAATATGGTGCTGGTGGTGGTGCTGGGCATGGTGGGAGGGGTGGCTCGGGATTTTATAATGGCTTGCTAATTGATGGTGGTCGAAAATATGGGGATGCTGATCTTCCTTGTGAGTTAGGAAGTGGGAGCAGTGGCTCCAGTGAGTCACTAGAAAATGTTGCTGGTGGAGGAATGATAGGTACGTTATCTTTTTATTACAAATTTGTTGGACGTTATTCATATCAAGGTTTTGAATATTAGTTCAATATATTGCTCTATAACTGGTATAGTCCAATTTGGTGCAAGAAAGAAAAGACCAAGTTTGACATCAGAACATTGTTGAAGAAAAAAGAAATCAAGTACCTCTCCTGTCAGGTTTTTCTCTAGTTTGACTACCAGCTTCCTCTCCAACGTTAGCTATCTGCCTTCTTGATGTATGGATGAATGTTCAGCGAGATCAGGCAGCGAGACATTGGTGATCTCTAGCATCTCCAAGCCCTAAGTTATCCTATGGAAACTAGTGTCCCTTGTGGGCTCCTCTGTGTCCTTTTCCTTGGAAAGCAAGTTGCGACGACTTGCAACATTCACGAGCAATTTATCTTATATCACTGGAATATTGAACTTAGAAAGAAAAAAAAAAGTTTGAATGGAGTTGTGAACAATCTAAGCCTGATTGATCTAATCAAATTGGATGGGTAGGATGTTTTTGCACAACAAAAATTTGAGTGCTGGGATATCAATTACAAAAGTAAATATGTGTTATATACTTGAGACCTCTTTATTATCAGTAATAAACTAAAATGAAAGTTTAGAAGTTAAGTGCAATTGTAAGGGATGCTCCATTGCTACTTTATCGATCAGCATTATGTCACGAAAAGAATTTCTCTTCCTGCAGGGCTCAGGCAACAAAGCATTATCTCTCGGCATTAGCAAAATCTTTATGTACTTGGCTTCTCTATTTTTTGGACAAATGAAAATTTTTGCCAGATCTGTGGAACTATTTTTGGAGTTAAATCATTATTTAAGTTAGACTTAAAGATCACTGTACCCAAATTAACCAGCCAAATTAAGGAATTGAACTGAATCAGTGGTTTCAATTTGGTTAGGTTTGGTTGTTTATTTCAGTTAATATTGATCAGTTCAGTATTATGGAGGTTGGAGACTGAACAACTGAACGACCTTTGTTTGGCTTAGTAGGGGTTCTAAAAATGTACTTACTGAACTGAACCTTGTTAATTATAGTCATATATGTAAACAAACATAGAACTAATGTGTTTCATTCTTATGTGCATATATTGAATTATATTTAACATATAAAAAATCATAAACAAATATATCTTGTGAGTTTAACATTTTAATACAAATTATTGATATATATATATATATATATATATATATATATCTTCAACTTGTAATTTATTTTTGAAGTGATTAAAGACTGATCTAAACTGAGCAGTTTCAATTTGTTTTGTTACATAGATTTGTTGGGCTCATTCTAAAATTTTGTAGTCAGAACAGGTTTGTTCAGGTTGGAAATATTTTTCTAACATGCTAATGTAAATTATATTAGAACAGGTTTCTCATATGCATATATTGAATTATATTTAGCATATAAAAAATCGTAAACAAATATATATTGAGAGTCTAACATGTTAATGTAAATTATTGATATATATATATATATATATATATATATATATATATATATATATATATATATATATATATATATATATATCTTCAACTTGTAGTATATTTTTGAAGTGATTAAAGACTGATCTAAACTGAGCACTTTCAATTTGTTTTGTTATATAGGTTGGTTGGACTCATTCTAAAATTTTGCAGTCAGAACAGGTTTGTTCAGGTTGGAAATATTTTTCAAAATGAACCAAACCAAACTGTGCGTGCCCACTGAAGAGTACTGCTTAATTTTACTATTTCATTGTCAGTAGTTATTTTCTGATGGTGAAACTTCACTAGCTCCTTTCTTTTTCTTCTTAAGTTGCTGCTATAACTTGCTTCCTGCAAAATCTAATATGGAAAATACAATTTCGTTGTATTTGTTAGTCTCCATTTAAATTGTAGTTCTTCACTGAAAGTAAGCCCACAGTTTCTATTCACCTATGTCCAGTCCAATTCATCTTTTCTTCTCTCTGTGAGACAATATTCATGCACAACATGAAAGTAAAAATCCTCACAATAATATTTTATTAATTGATAACAACATAAATTATACTTATTTTGCTAGATGTAATTTAATCTTCAGAGGGATTAATTTATTGCTTTCTCTTCTATTTTTGACCTTTCATGACCAATATATCATTTCTTTGTCCTAGTTATGGGTTCCATCAAGTGGCCGCTTTCTACATTAGAGATTTATGGTTCTTTGAAGGCAGATGGCCAAAGCCATCTGCAATCATCAAGAAACTATAATGGAAGTTTGATGGGTGGTGTTGGTGGTGGTTCTGGAGGTACAATACTTCTTTTCCTTCAAGCTCTTATACTTGAGGAGAATTCATCATTGTCAGTAGCTGGTGGTACTGGTGGCCCAGTTGGTGGTGGTGGTGGAGGTGGTGGAAGAATACACTTTGATTGGTCAAATATTGCTACAGGAGACGAATATGTTCAGATTGCTTCTGTAAATGGTACAATCATGTCAAGGTATGGCTTCTTTTAATTTGTGTAAAAAAACACATTTCGTATGATTTGTTGCATTTTTATCACAATTAATTACTTAATTGGATATTACATCTGTAGATATTTGCAAAATTATTGATGCTATTCATATGTTGGTTCAAAATTCTTGGCTATGAATATTAGTTTGGTATACAAATAAGTTACTTATTTCTGAACCACCATTAGAATTGTCAATGATGAAACCTTATGAATGGGTGATTTCATTTTTTGTCATTAAAATGGTCCTAATTATAGGCAACTAGGCAGTTTAGCAGCAGCTTATGTGACTGACAAGAACCATTTGTTGCGCCAAATGAGCATTTGTAGAATGTTTCACCAATGATGTATAGATGGTAGCCTGTGTAGACAAGGCCATGGATTTACATACCAGATTGTGTGGCTTGGCATGAATGGTTTACATACCAGTTCAATGGAATATTTCAAGATTACTCGAACTGATGTTGATTGTTGTATGCCGGTAAGGGTTTAGAAGAGTCGATAATGACTAATACAAGTCGATCACTTGTTTTGATGTAGCTAATTCCAGATCTAGAGTGTTGCTTGGGTAGGAAACCTGAGTTCATCCACATAACATGAGAATTGTGTCTGAAATATTTTAGACAATTACAACTTCAATGTTGGTGCCTATAGATCTCTAGTCCCTCACACTTCTAAATGTGGTTTTTGGCAAGGTTCGCCTTACCGGTCAGAGTCGGCGTGCCGATCTGTCACGGACTTAGCTGGTTTTGCTTAAGTCGTGCGGCACCCTTGCGTGTCCGTCCGTAAAGGTCAGCCTCCTCGAAGCCTCCCATGTCCCTTAGGATCCACAAACGAGAGAACGGGTTAGAGAAAATGTCTCATTCGGGATCCACAAGCAAACATTTCCGAAAACACTTCATAGACAAAGCAAATTATAAACAGACTTTACAAGCTCTGAACAGTTGCACAACAAAAGGTAAAATGGTCCATTACAGACCGAAACTAAAATGAGGCTATTAAGCCTTCGGCTATCCCTCTACATGCTAGTCAAAATATGAACATACCAAAAGACACGAACATACATAAGCATTACATCAAACATCTTGTTTAGAAGTTTGTCCGTGACATTCTCTCCCAGTTATTCCTTCGACGTCCTTGTTGAAGCCTTTGTCGACACTGCAACTCCTCGCCTTTGCTGAGTCTTCAATCTTCTGCTCCAGCTACAATGCGCCTCTTGGCTCCCAACTGCTTTCCGCTGTTATTTTTTAGTAATCGAATCTTTGATCCGCCATGCTGCTTCAACTCACCAATGACTCTGACTCTGGTGTGGGGTTGGCTGAGTTGTGTTGATCCTTGTTGATTCCTGCGGATCCTCCAAATAAAGGAAAATACCATCCTTACTGCGCCAGTCTCTCAAATGCCTCATGCTGCTTGAACTGTGCGGATGCTTGTTGGAGCTTTTAACGAGCATCGTCTCGCAAACTTCTGAAGTTTTGAGTCCTTCCTCCACAAAATTTGCCTATTGACTCTTCTTTCACTTAGTTGTCACTTCCAAGTAGGTTCGCATCACTCCCTCTTTCGATTGGCATTTCGTTGGGAAATGAAGCGGAAAATCTATTCTCAGTAGTACTGATCACCATTGGTGAGGATTTGACAACTATTATCTTCCATTATCTTCAAAGAGGTCTTTAAACTTGTTCAGAGCTCCTCTGCTGAATAGATAAGAGAATTGGGGTACTCGATTTCGCCCATTCTCTTAAGGATTAAGAAGGCAAAGGTTACTTGACTTCGCCCGCCTCCTCGAGGTTGTACTCCATGCATCGAGCTGGTTACTAGCCTTCGCCTGCCGTTTGCTCACATTTCTGAAGCACTTGAAGTGTTTGCACTCCTTGCGTTGAGTTAGCTACTGTGATTCACCTTCTTAATGCCATCGAACTTCTAGAATGCAAGAAGTTTTCATCCCAACTTGGAGTAATTCTCTAATAGATTTGGTCGTCTCTGGGATTGTATCGTCTTCTCCATCAACCCTGCCGCCTACTCCCCTGAGTAGCAAAGGTACAACACCACGTACTGCCTGCTTCGTTCCTTGGTCGTGCACTCTTGCATAACCCGAAGTCCTTTACTTTTGACTATCTTGATGAGAAGCTCGTTGACACCGGTCTTACGAAGTTCCTTGGCCTCTGCCCTTCAGCCTTGTCTCGGTACTTGGAGATTTGCCTCTGCATGCTCCGCCTCCTCGGCCCCTTTTACGACCAAGCGCTCTCCCTCCATGAGAGCAAGGGATCAATGCCTTTCACGGAAGTCCCGCCTCTGCGGTACCATGGCGCTGCCATGCCCATGGCCCTACTATCCGTTGCCTCGCATCTGCATCCAATTTCTTCACGATCAGTAGATATGTCTCCGTGGCACTCCTCTGAGTCCACCTCCATTCTAATTGATGCTTGATTTTGGGTAGCTAAGTCCCTCTGGACTCGTCGTCGCTTCCTTGCCCCTTTTGACCCCCTGCTTCAACACCTCTGTATTCTCCAAGCAACTCCCTTTGGTCGATGGACAGACAGACTGTAACTCCCATACATGGCCTCTGCTATCACGTTGTAGAATTTGCACCGATTCTGTTCTCCTTAGCTTCCTTGGTAGCAACGTTCGCTTACTCGACTTAGTCCTCTGACTTGCCAGGCTCCCTTAAACGAATATGAGCTCTGGAGCAATCCAACTCTCCAGCTGCTTCGATCATACCTCTGTATGATCAAGTCCCTCCCATGGGACTCACTGGTACTTGCATTCGAACTTTTCCCTTGATGGAACACAACCCCCATATGTTGATGACTAAGGCTTTCATCCGATGCAAAATTCAATGCACGCACGGAAGATCCGCCTCTGAAGTACCATGGCCTTCACTCCTTGAATCCATAGCCCTTCTTGCCGTCGTGTTGTTCACCGAAGTGGAGCTTCCGGTAGCTCCCGATCATACCTCCATATAATCTAGTCCCTCACGGGACTATGTCGTGTGTACCGCATTGCCACGAACTGTTCCACTACGATCCGCTGCACCATGTCGCCTCCTGGTGACATCTCTATTGCAATCTGATCTTTGTGGGATGAACTTGAATTGTGGTCCCTCCATGTGTGGCCTTTGCCAATACATCGCAGGGTTTTTTTCACCTTCGATTTTGTTCACTCATTTGGCAATCGACCTTCATCCACCCACTCTTAGGTCACACCTAGATGAAGCACCGCTGTAGGACAGTCTGTCGCCTAGTAGCTCCCGAAGTCCCTCGACTTCGCTGCAATTAGTGCACCATTGTTTGGATCCTGGGCCTCTGCCCCTACCAGCAAAATCTTCGCCACGCACCGCTTTCTTCATGGCAACTTGAATGACAACATTGTGGCATATTCTTCAAGAGTACCCGCCTCTGCGTCATCTTGCCCCGTGCTAAGGCATTCTGAATCCAACTTCGCCTCCGCAAATTGAGTCGCCTTAGTTCTTCCATCACATACTTTTCCGAGATAAGGTGCATGTGCCCAGAAGCTCCTTTCATCTTTGACACCATGTAAGATGAGTCCGCTCCGTCAGAATGAAGGACCCATGGAACAACATGATCTTGCTCTTGCCTCTACAAGAGTTCATGTCCTTAACCTCTGTCCAAGGAAAGCACTGTGCCTCCGCTCCATGTTCCATCTTCTATGCTGGCTCCCTTCATGCGGCTTGTGTAACATCCCCCATTTTTGAAAATTTAGTAAAAGGTTTGTATGTAAAAATAAGGATTATTTAATATTTAATCCTTATTTTTACAAACAAACCTTTTACTAAATTTTCAAAAATGGGAGATGTTACAGCTTGGGTACTTTGCCAAGTTACACCCAAGTTGCTCCGCTCTTCGTTTTTGCATTGAGTTGATGGTAGCCCTCGCGCCCACCATTCCACGGGTCAGCCCTCCCTTGAGTCCGATCTCATATCGACTCCAAGTGTGCCTTCATTTGTGTTGCTTTGGGTCGCTCCCCCACTTGATCTCGCAATGCATCTACCAATGCATTCTCTCGAGCGAGATCATGCGACGACTCCTCGCCGCTTGCTCAGTCTATTGAGCTTCGTGGAGTTGTTGTTTGTTAAGGTACTCCTCAATTTGTGAGGTCCGTCCCACATGATTCTCCCTCTGGAGAGCCGAGACTTATCCCTCATAGATAACTGTCCCATTGGAGCAACATCTCTCTTCGTTTCGGAGACCACCATCCCCTTAGACTACTCCGATCTGCTAAACAAACTGTGCATTGTTTTGTCTCTTGCAAACGCACTTGCTAGATTGCGACTCCACGTCAATACAGCCCCCGCTGCACCACTCAAGGCCTAGCAACATGCTGAACTCGTTGCACACTCCGAGCGACTCATTTTCCCTACATCTCCATGCCCGTTTTCCCCTAAACGGTCACGCGTGTGCTGATTACCCTCAACGCAGCCCCGCTAGGTCCCCCACATTTGCATGCTAAGTGTTTCTATGAGTGCTTGTCTCGCTCTGATACCATCTGTCACGGACTTAGCTGGTTTTGCCTAAGTCGTGTGGCACCATTGCGTGTCCGTCCGCAAAGGTTAGCCTCTCCGAAGCCTCTCATGTCCCTTAGGATCCACAAACGAGAGAACGAGTTAGAGAAAATGCCTCATTCGAGATCCACAAGCAAACATTTCCGAAAATACTTCATAAACAAAACAAATTATAAACAGACTTTACAAGCTCTGAACAGTTGCACAACAAAGGATAAAATGGTCCATTACATACCGAAACTAAAATGAGACTATTAAGTCTTCGGCTGTCCCTCTACATGCTAGTCAAAATATGAACATACCAAAAGACACGAACATACATAAGCATTACATCAAACATCTTGTTTAGAAGTTTGTCCGTGACAGGTCGGTTGGCGGCACGACATATACTGGTGTACTGACACATGGTACACTGGTAAGTACCAATGTTTCTGAGAGGAATAATAAAGGAGAAGAGGAAGGGATAGCAGAGGAAGAAGGAAGAAAGAGGGAAGAAGAGGAAGCAGCGGAGGAGGGAGGAGGAAAGAGGAAGAGGAGAAGACCTTACCTGAGATGTGGCAGTGCAGTGAGGTTGAGGCAAGCGGAGGTCACTGTCAATCACAGCATCGAAGGTGATGCTCTTGAGCCCTGCTGAGGCGGAGGTGGAGGTGGAGGCGATGCTTGCGAGATTTGGGAAACCAGGGTTTCCCCTTCCCTTTTATACGGTGGATTGGACCGGGGTGGGTCCGTGTACCGATCAGCGCTCAGACCAGTACTTGCCGCCCGTTTCGTACTGGTCCGGGCTAAATAGCGAACATTGGTTTTAGGCATATAGGACAAGGTCATAGACTTAAGACATTGTGGTTGAATCATTCAGTTACATGTATTGTTTTTACTTCCGTTATAACGTACTGTAATTTTCTGCTTGGTGCATTAAGTCCTCATATTATGTTTTGTAGTTAAATATTGTCCTCAATTCTTCATAATATGTTGTTATGGCCCTAGAATTAGATTATTTGAGTTTTAAAGATTTTTATTTATCACAGTGGAGGAACCGGAAGCAATGGTGGATATCATGGGGAAGAAGGAACTATCACAGGAAAGAAGTGTCCCAAGGGGCTCTATGGCACATTCTGCACTGTATGTTCACTTAAGTAGCCAGTTTTTGTTACTTTCTGTCAGTAATTACTCATAATATCTAAATTGTGGTACCATGCACTTAACTGTTCAAGTTCAAACTGTCTTTTAATTATTAAAATCTCTGTTTCTATGTTGATTTGGTTTTTCTTTCTGTTTAGCCTGTTACTTGTTGAGGATAAGGATCCATGTAGCTGGCCTTAAAGAGTTGGGAATAGGGCCCTTAAATTAAAGTTATCTTACAAGACCAAGTAAAATATGTACTTTATATCCATCAGAATTCTTGAATTTTGTGCTGCAGTTGATGGTAGAGCTCTTATATCCTTCCATTTTCGTACATTCTATATCCATCTATTATATAATTTTGGTGCTTGGAGGATTATCATTAACATTAAATATGTCTGTGCACAAAGGCAAAGTGTTAAATGCTTGTTCAAAGGGATCTAACAGATATCTTAAGAGTGGTCCCTGGTTGAATTGAGATCTCAGAGGGACTTGGAATCAGGTTTGGCAACTGGAGAATGTTATCCTATAGAACAGTGCGAATATGATGACATCTGACAAACAAATCAAAGATAGTATCTGCATGGAATCTTATTTTTCCCAAGGATATTGTTCCTTCTTATGTCATGCACTTGCATTTCTTCTAATGACTATATTTGCCCCAATCAAGTTGGTTGAACATTGCTAGTGCGTATTTTACATAGCTGAAGTTGTTCATTGTTTATGTCATATGGTTGAATGCAGATGGTTATGTGAACATATTTCAGGAATGCCCAGTAGGCACATACAAGGATGTCGTTGGATCTAACTCATCACTTTGTGTTCCTTGCTCTCTAGATGTACTTCCTAGACGGGCAAACTTCATTTATGTGAGAGGTAATCACTTTGTATTGTATAATTTTTCTAGTGTCAATTTCTGGTGAAGAAAGCTTACATTTAGCAAAGATTTATATTGATAATCTATTTTTAAGATCAAAGAAGATTTCTTGGCTTTCAAACCCATGATATGCTCATTTTTCTTTTTGCAGGAGGTGTTACACAACCATCGTGTCCATATAAATGTCTATCAGAGAAGTACAAGATGCCCAACTGTTACACGCCACTTGAAGATTTAATGCATACATTTGGTGGTCCATGGCCTTTTGCTATTCTTCTATCATTTCTTTTGGTTATAATAGCACTTCTGCTAAGTGCTTTAAGAATTAAGATGATTGGAAGTGATCTCTCTTATCGGTCTGCAAGTTCGATGCAGCATGATGTTTCTGATTCTTTTCCCTATCTACTTTCCCTAGCAGAGGTACGTCTATTCATCCAAATAGTTTGTTTTTAAAGCATTTTAATGATTTAAACTAATTTTTCTCTATTACATCTGTTTGCATTTTGTGCTAAAACTGTAGCATGACCTTCCCCTGTAATGATGATTGGAAATCTAGGTTCCAGGGACTAGCAGAGCTGAAGAAACTCAAAGCCATGTGCACAGGATGTACTTCATGGGCTCAAATACATTCAGAGAGCCTTGGCATCTTTCTTACTCTCCACCAAATGCAATTATTGGAATTGTGTAAGATAGCTTCTTTTTTAGCAAAGAAAATTATATACAATCATGCACATATTCCCACCATTCATAACACCAATTTATGCAATCACTTCTTGTCTTCTTTCACATTTTCCCACATGGCCTTTCTCACATGATGTGCTCAGTGCTCACTGTTTTTCTTTAAAACAAGTTGGTGTAATTAGGGCATGTGCTTACAGTTACCTTAAACTTGTCAAAAGAAAAAACTAATAAATTAATGATTTCATTATCTTCCAGCAAGGTTTGACGTATCGAAGCATACCACTTGGTATGGGTGGTACGTACCGGTCCGATAGAGAATTGGTATGAGTGGTACATCGGTACACCCCAGTGAATCATGTGTCCATACGCTTGGTATAGCTTGTTATAGCTTGGTGTGTATCATACTGACAGTTGATCAGTACACTGGCATGGACCGGTAATGCGTATCATGCCTTTTTATTATGGGTGTAATCTGTAGCTGACATGCCATAAGACATGCCACACATGGGCTTCATTCCATGAATGTGTTGATCATGTGATAGTCACAGGTCTATAAATAGTATGCAGGCATGGCCTCCTACTGGATCATCCAGCTATGCTGCAACAGAGAGCATTGTTGGCATGTTCAATCCATGTGAAAAGATAACCTACCTAAGTTTCGAGCCTCTTGATCTTTCAAGTTGGTTTTTTGTTGGCCATGGCAAAATTTAAGCATCAGAAGAGCAGTTATTAGCCAAAGGTGCATTGGTCAGAAGATACACTTATGACAACAGAAGACCTGAATGATCAGTATAAACATCTCTTTTATCAATTCGTATATCTTTTATTGAAAATATGTGCTATTTTCTGGATGTTCTAAATAAACAGCATGGAGCTTAGGCAGATTACAGCTGAACACACTATATGGTGCGATGTTCAAATATTATTATTTTAAAGAAGAAACACTTGTGACAACAGAAGACCTGAATGATCAGTATAAACATCTCTTTTGTCAATTTGTATATCTTTTAATGAAAATATGTGCTATTTGCTGGATGCGTCTAAATAAACAGCATGGAGCTTCAGCAGATTGCAACTGAACACACTATATGGTGCAATGTTCAAATGTTATTATTTTAAAGGATAGATCATTTTGGTGCAAAATAATGGTAGAGTAGGTTCTCTCTGTATTTTTAATAATTGTATTCCAAAAATGGTGATAAAATCCTCAGGTATGAAGATGCTTTTAATCGGTTCATTGATGGGATTAATTCTGTTGCTGCATATGAATGGTGGGAAGGGTCAGTACACAGCATACTTTCAGTTCTTGCATATCCATGCGCATGGTCTTGGAAACAATGGCGCCGAAGAAAGAAGATTCATCGACTTCAAGAATATGTCAAATCAGAATATGACCACTCATGCCTTCGCTCATGCAGATCACGAGCTCTTTACAAAGGGATGAAGGTTTGATATATGTAGTGTTATTTCTCATACGGTTTGCTTGATAAAATTCTTTAGTGGATAATCTGGGAAAGCATAAACTTTTTATATTGAGAACACCACGTATTAAAAATATTAAATTTTATGGCCATTCTGTTCGGAAAGTAAAAGAATAAATGACTGGATAATATGTAAATAAGAAAGTATATGTTTATAATATGAAAATAAGAAGTTCAGATATCCCATTTGTCATCATCTTAATGGTTTTGGAAATGAGATGCAAAACATGTTTGATAACTTTTTTTGTTTTTTGTTTTGTAAACATTTCTTTAAATGTTAATATTTTTTAAAGTAATATCTTTCATACACTAAAAGATTTGTGAAAAGTCATCTCACTATCAAATTTAGAAAATCACAATTTTTGGGAATCAACTATATTTATATGTATTTTATTTCCCAAAACTAGGATTATCCAATCAAATAGATCTTAGCATTTGCAAAATTACCAGTGATGATTTTTATTTGGACTTGTGGAATCTTTAAGTCAGGGTTATTCAAACTTGTCTAGTGGTTTCTTGCTGGTTGTCGCTCATTTGATGTATCTACAGCAGTTTAGTATAGCTTGAATCTAGTTGCCATGGATTTTGGTTGTGCTACATTATGTTTTAATAATGAGCCTTTGCTCTACTTTATGATTGCTCCTTTACAACTTAAGTGCCAATGATTCAAGTCATAGGGTACTACTCCACTTGCTGGTGGAAGACTTTGTTACTTTAATGGTCCCTATATCCTGGATTAGCTAGAGTGGCTGCCCTTTTTACTTTTTATGTTTTGGGCCTCTTCAAGTTTTGGATTCTCTTTCCTTGCTAAATTTAGGAACATACCATCATCTCTAGTAATTCACAATGCTCATTATTTAATCTATTGCCCTGTTGCTATCCCTGAAATGTCTCATTTTATAGTGTTTATAATTCGACTATTGTTTTCTTTCAATTATTGAAATTACTTTCCATGTTTAGCTTCTGTTTTGTTAGTATGACCCCTTTTTTTGGAGGTCAAAGTTTAGAGCAGACTCCAATGTTGATCAGTTGACCCAACTTCTTTTGGTCAAAGGACAACTCTCTATGTGTTTTCTGCTGGAATTTTGTTTATTAAAGAATATACAGGTAAGGAGAAATTTTGAGAGATATAGGGAACAGAGAAGGAAAAGTGGATAAAGGTGAAGTGAGCAGCATCAGCAACCGTATTCTTTTTAAAAATATGTGTGTTATGAATTTACCAATTGTTCCATACGTTATCCTATTTTAAAAAATATTAAAAGTGGGTGATCTTAACCCAGGACTTTTAAATGCCAAAAAAGAAAATAGTAGCTGTATTTATTAAATAAACCCTTAATACAAGTTTAAATGTATCTGATTTCAGGTCCTATTGACCTCAAAATTAACAAGATATTGTAACTAATAGGACTTGACTTAAGCTAGACCTATACCTGACTTTTGTTTGAACTTGGACTTTGTAGACTTAGACTCAGTTTTAGATGTAAAATACATCTTCTTGACCTAGGTTTTTTAGATAAAAAAGTGATGGGAGATGGAGGATAGAAAATACAGACTAGTATTTTCTATTTAAATCAACATTAAAACCAGTCTCTCTCTCTCTCTCTCTCTCTCTCTATGTATATATATATCTACATGGTCAACTTTGAAAGATGTTTCTATTTCTTTTGCAGCAAAGCATAGCTTCAGGGAACACCAGATTATCTTCTCCTGTTGGAACTTAGTTAACATTAAATGCTTTTATGGGCTTTCTCATTGAGTACTAATATTGAATAGTGTACAGACATTGTCTTACAAGTGCCTACTTTGTAGGTTGGTTCGTCCCCTGATTTGATGGTTGCCTACATTGATTTCTTTCTTGGTGGCGATGAAAAACGGCTAGACATAGCCTCAACTATCCAGAAGAGATTCCCTATGTGCATAATTTTTGGTGGTGACGGAAGCTATATGTCCCCTTACTATCTTCACAGTGATACATTATTGACCAATCTCCTCGGTCAGGTATATAATCAGTTTACAGTTTTCATCTTGCATCTTGATATATCACTAACATTGTCAAGCATCTTTAGTAGTTTTTTTTTTTTGGTAGTATGTCTCAACAGCTATTTGGAATAGACTTGTTGCTGGGTTCAATGCTCAGTTGAGGACAGTAAGGCAAGGATGCATTCGTTCTGCACTGCATCCTGTCGTTGCTTGGACAAATAGCCATGCAAATTTCCAACTTGAGCACCATGGTGTAAGAGTTGAACTGGGCTGGTTTCAGGCCACTGCTTCTGGTTATTACCAACTAGGTATATTGGTAGCTCTAAACGAGTATTTCTTCAACAATGTGCACCAGTCAGACATGTTAGATACAAGTAATAGTCCAAGATGCGCCAGAAACATGTACGGTGATTAGAATTGCCTTTATTTTTCTGTCTTCTTGACTACTAAAACTAAGTTCCTTCTCATACATGTGTATCATAATTTCTTTATGTGCTCCCAGGAAAAACTCTTCAGTTTCAAGCAAGATCTTAAAGCCATTACAGCAAAGTCAACCTTGTACTAGTCACACAATGTCATGCAAGAAGTTGACTGGAGGAGTAAATGGTGGGATAATAAATGAAGTAACATTAAAATCATTGGATTATAGAAGGGACTATTTGTTCCCACTTTCTCTTTTACTACAAAATACCAGGCCTGTAGGCTTTCAGGTAATGACGTGGTGTTAAAGAGCCTTTAAACTTTTAACATTTTCAGGCCAAATTTTGTAAGGATGATATGATTGCTTTTATTTCAGGAAACATTACAGCTGCTGATATGTATCATGCTTTTGGGAGATTTTAGTGTTACCCTTCTTACACTAGTTCAATTCTATTGGATATCCCTTGGGGCTTTTCTTGCTGTCCTTCTTATACTTCCCCTATCACTGCTTTCTCCTTTTCCGGCTGGTCTTAATGCTTTATTCAGCCGAGGACCGAAAAGATCATCACTTGCTCGTGTATATGCACTGTGGAATGCTACATCCATAGTAAATATTGTAAGTTATGTGGCTTGTGGGTAAGCTAGTTTTAACAAGATCCAAGAGTAGCTGATCAACATATTATACTTTCAATGCCTGTTACAAGAAAAACATGTGTCTTGTTCTGGTTTACATCATGATGCATTTCCATCTGGTTTTGTAGAAGTCACTTCTAACTTTCAGTTGAATGAGTATGCTTCTGAAATGTTGTTCCTTCCTTGACTACATAAAAAATAATAATAACAAAAAATTGTAATATCTTTACACTGCACTTTGCAAACATTATGCTGTCATATGAGAAGTATGTAGGCACTGATACCAACTTTGTCTAGTAGTTTGTGACAAGTTATAACCCATGTATTTACATCTGATTGGTAGATTATTTATCTGCAGTTTAACATGCATAATTAGCCACTGTAATTTTCTTTTGGTGACAACAAAAGAAACATCTAGGTTTAATTCAATTTTTTGTGTTGATGTCAACTGCTTTAGAAGCAAAGTTGGCTAGGACTTGTGAATTTTTAATGGATCAGAAGATTGGTTGTACTCTGATAGGGTTTTTACTGATAGTGTCTTATCAACATTTTTAGTGTTTGCAGTGTTGGAATATGTTCTCTTTACTAAGTTAATATGTTATTTTCATTTTGAAATTATAGAAAATCTTACTCTCATGTGTCAAGGGCAAATGATGTTGAGCATAACAGCACAAAGTGGTAGTGAAAGATTTGTGGATACTAGAACATTTTCATAATTATAAGTCAAGATGTATCTCAAGCATGATTTGAATACTGACCATGTCAGCAAGTACAGTTCTGTATTTACCTGTTTGGCAGTCAATGCGAACACATACCTGGATGAGATGGTCTGATACAGTTTTTATGAATTGTATCACTTGGCAAACTCATTGTACCAGGCCTATCGTGATGTCCGCTATCATAGTGTCTTATTCCTTTTTGTTCTCCCTTTCTCTCTGTTTTATAGACTTTCTCTCCCTTTCACCTCCTCTCTGTTGCATTGCAGCCACCTGCTGCTTGACACATTACCACCTCCAAGTCCTACCATAATCCACCACCTCTGCCTCTTCCGAAGGAATGAAATTTCAGGTACTGAACGCATACCAGTCAACAACCAGACTGGTGTGGGTCTGGTTCATGTCGACATATGGTATGCCAGCATGTACCATGATATTATTCTGCTGGGGAGGGGGGTAGGGAGAATGGAAAAGAAGGAAGGAGGAAGCAAGAAGAGAGAAATAAAGAGGAGGAAGAAGGAGGTGGTGGAGGAAGAGGAGGAGAAGAAGAAAAGGAGAAATAGTGGTAGGCAGCGGGCAGCGAATGACATGACAGTATTGAGAGGGAGAATACGTGAAGAGGACATGCTCATGAGGAGTCACGAGCCTTAGACGGGACAGTTTGGATCCTCGTTAAAAGAAAAAACTGGTTTGGTTCAGGTCCTTGTAAAAGGAAAAACCTGCAACTAACATCTTTAGAAAATGTAAAAACAGGATCAAACCATTCGAAATGGGAAGTTCGGTGCCTGCTGGACTGGTAAATACTGGTTAGTACAACTCAAACCCAGTGAAATTTAATTTCATGCTTCTTCCACCGCCTCCTCCTCCTCCTCCTCTCTCTCGCTCGCTCTCTCTCTCTCTCTCTCTCTCTGTTCTAGATGGTATTGACTGTACCAAGTGTCGGTTCCTCACCCTGTACCATAACCATACTAGACCACCCACCAGTTTGTACAGGTGTTGGACCAATATTTTAATCTCTGATCTTGGGAATTATTCTTTCTTGACTTATTATTAGTCTTTCAAGCGCTTCTCCAGAAAGACTTTACCTATTGAAAATCGAACAATTATATGTTGATAGGATGAGTATGACAATCAGTGGAAGGCATCATCTTTCTTTTTACTGATTCCAATAGTTACAAAAGCTTGCAGTATTTTATCGAGTTAAATGAACTTATGTAGACACTGCCTTATACAACAGATAACAATTCTCCTTTTGATATAGTTAGAAGTCCAAAATATGAGAAGAAGCCTGTAGTTTATTCTTGTATATAAGGACTGCACCAGGTTCCAACTTGTCTAATTTATAGAGAACATTACTAGTTTGTTTATATAAAGTGCTATTTGCATTTCTATATTGTCTCTGGATATTGCTTTAGGCTACCACTTACAGGTTTATGGGCTGCTTGTTTCCTCTAAGCTGTTAATTTAAATAAGATGCAAGAATTTGTAGCCAAGGTTTCTGTAGTATATTCCATGATATATAATTATAGATTTCTTGCAGATGGTGGCATTTGTTTGTGGAATTCTATATTCTGGTTTTTCGCCCACAGAACTTGGTGGAAATCTTGACACATCCAAATTAAGGTGTGCTATGCAGTGTTTCAAGTCACTTCATGCATATGAACCACTCATTGCTTAATCAACTTTAGTTGTAGGACCAAGATACCTTAGCATTGTGATCTAAATCCACTTACTATGTTTTTCATGCCAACTTATATATCCAAAGAACCTTGTAAATTATGAAATTCTGTCATTTGGCTTTTTGTATCTTCACTCAAATATCCTTAGGTTTTTTGTAAAACATGAAAAATAAAAGTAAACATTGATGTGTTAGGCATGATGATTATGGCAACTTAGCAAGAAGCCTATAATTAAATTTTGGAAAAACAAAGAATCATACCATCTTTATTGGAAAATAAAGCAAGTAGGACGGGAACTGGTTTGACCATAGGAATTTCTAAGAAAAAGAGTACATTCTGCTCAGATATTTTTTTTTAAAAACATGATGCATACTAACCCTGGGAAAATACTAATGAAATTGGGTTTATTTTTCTGAACAGGGAGGACAATGGATGGTGGCTTCTGCTGATTATCCTTCTTCTGATTAAGTCATTACAAGCATGCTTGGTTAATCGGCACATAGCAAATCTGGAGATCCAAGACCTATCCTTGTTTAGCCCAGATACAGAGAAATTCTGGGCAATGTGATGCGTTTGAAGAGGATATCAGAGGCAGTTAGTAGCACAAATGATCTCCATCACTGGCAGAAGAGGCATGCTTGTTAACTTTCAGTGAATTTTTTATGTATATATGTCAATTGTAAATTTCCATATATCCTGTTTTTTTCTTGGTTTCCATCAGTTTTTTGGGCCAATTGACAGTGAGAAGCTCTTTTCAATTGACCAGTCACTCCAATTTTAGGGAGTATGGTGATCTGCCCCGTCTGAATTTGATCTCCGGTTAAGAGTTGAACTTGTTCATGTGTGAATTTTTGGTTTCCTGAAACGCAATTGATATTCCTGCCAAAACTTCTGGTGATTGATTACTTTCAGGAATAATCTGGTAACAATGATATCTCAGTGTATAGGCAAAGGACTTGACATATTTGTTGACAGGTAAACCTTAAACTAGAGTTGTTGATGTATGTGTACATGCTCAGGTTATATATTTCGTTTAGCAAACCGGTTGTGTTGCTGGGGCTGTTGTATTCCAAATGTCAACCTTTCGATTGCCAAATGATAAGAATTTAATGTTTATTTGGGTATATTGAAGTGAAAAAAACATTTGAGTTCAGGTATCTAATCAGCAGGAATTTTGGACAATGTAATGTTTGCTGATGAACGGCAGCCTCAAGCATCACCCGAACCCTATAAGCAGGTCCCCGGGGAGCATCGATGCGTCGGAGGTACTGTATCTCTTCGTGCTTTACACCTTCAAGTGTCACCATCAGTTTGATGCAGTAAGTCAAGCTCAGTGTAGCGTATGTCTTCCATGGCCACTCTTTGTTGGTCCTCGTCGCTGGACTTAAATCCGCGTAGTCCACCTTTCGAGATGAAGCGTGCCTAATATATATATTCACATGATGAGCCGGTAAGCCGACACGTCAAAGGCAATCTGATGTGTCGGATTGCGCATTTGACTGACGTCTAATGTGAATCGGATAGTGTATTCTCGAAAGCAACCGAAAATAGACAGCATTTTGTTGGCTTGTATCGATATATATTATCTTAAAGCCAAGACCCTGACAATACGCTGACCTGACACTCGTATTAGAAAAAAAGGGTTCCAAATCAATGGCTGAATACGAAGAAAACGATGGACGAATTAGCATCCGACAGAAAATCCAGACTTGCGAAGATATTGCAGCAAGTCTCCGGCGAGATAGCGAGGTAATTAATAATGGCTATCAGAAGGTGACTTGGACTAGACTCTAAGAAAGCGATATATATATATATATATATATATATATATATATATAACAAAGAACAAAAAAAAGAGTGCACTTTCCCTGAACATGAATCGAGCTTTATTTGGCCAATATAACCATGTTCGTAGGAATTTTTTACTAAACACCTTCGACACGGTAGGGGTTGGTGTGACATTTGCAGTTACCTTCAACATCTCTTAAAACTCTCACGGATACAGACACTAGCAAGCATCCGAGTCTATGCTTGTCCTGTTCTCGGGATGGATACACGAGACTTGAAAGGCACCACAACCTCACGGCCGCCCCGCCTCCCCCTTGCCCCCGCCACAGTGCGAGCTCCATGTATCCACCTACGTTTGGCGTCGCAACCCGTCAAGCAACATTTAATGTGTGCTTGATGCTTAGTTTTCAAATCACATCCAAAACCAACGAGCCGATAGCAACGTATAACTTGCTCCGGTAACATAACCTTTCCTTTTGTTTTAACAGTGATCCGTAATTAATGTTGTAGATGGAGGGAGAAGACAACAGATCATCACCACCACCACCAAACCCGCGGCAAGAGTACACATGTTCGGCTTAAATGAGGTGCAGGTGGCCAGGCGGTGTAATGAAGCATGTATTAATGGGAGCATTCAAACTCCTCATGACTCTATTCAGTTTTACTGCTCCTCCCCTCGCCTCTTCTTTAACCCTCCCTCGTCGTCCTACTTTGCGACTCCCACAACAAGAACAAAAGCACAGCAACAACGACAACAACAAGAAGAAGAAGCAGAGGATTTGATGTACCACGGACGCTGATGGTGAAACAAGCTCGGGCGCCGGCGAGGAATGGAATCATGGTGGCAGTAATTCTCAACATCACAGAAACATTTCCTGGCAAATCGTTTTTGGTTATTCTTCTTTTCTTTTCTTCTGTTTATTACAACTGGTGTGGGTCCCACCGATGGGCATCGGTCCTCCGAGTCGACCCAAGGTGGTCTTGGGAACACAGGGACACGGGGGTAGGCGTTTGGGTAAGAAGGGGTGGGGTGGGGTGGGGGGTTATCCGAAGAGAAGCTTCGGTGGCGGCAGTGATAGGAGGGGATCGAGAGAGCATGAAATGTCGGTTATGCCCCTATCAGCCACCGGTAGAAAGCGTAGTAACCGCCCTCCTCCGCGTCCCGCCGCGCGCTCCCCTCCAGGTCCCACGACTGCCGCCCGACGTCGCCGTCGTAGCGGTGGCTCCAGCGACCGGAGAGGCGGAGCGAAGAGAAGGACGACGACGCCGACGAGGCCAGCCGGTCCACGTACTCCTTCAGCCACCCACGCCCGCCCCCAGCCGCCTCAGCCACCCCCTCCCCTGGCGCCGCAGGCGCCGTGTCCGCCGCGGCGGCGGGGGCCGTGTCTTCACCTGACTTTTCCACCTTCTCCTTCCGCCTCGCGATCCGCGCCACCACCGCCTCCACCTCCTCCTCCACCAGGTACTCGAACGACGACCCTATCGAGTACGTCCTCAGGTTCGGCGGTAGCGGTGGCTGCGGGTGGTTTCCCAGTTCCTCCGCTGATGGAGTCCTCCGGCGGCTGACGCTACCGATTTCGATGCGGAAGCTACCGGACCTTGAGGGCTCCCGGTCGCCGGTGACGGGCGGCGGCAGCTGGAGGGGCGGGCCGGGAAGGGAGATGGAGGCGCGGCAGAGGGGGCACGAAGGGGTCGTCCGGAGCCAAGGGTCGACGCACAAACAGTGGAAGGCGTGGCGGCAAGCCGGGAGGAGGCGGAGCTCGTCCTGGGGGCGGAACCGGGAAAGGCAGACGGCGCAGTCCAGCGACGACTTGGGGAGAAGGGCGAGGGCCGAGGCCAGGGTGAACACCGGGAGGGAGTCGATGAGCGCCGCATTCTCTTGGTCGGCGATGACCGAACTGGCCGCGGCGGCGAGGGAGGGGGAGCCCGAGGCGGGAAGGGAACGTGCGAGCGGCAGCGGCAAGGCGGCCACCGCGGAGGAAGAGCGGCGACGGCAGGAGAGTAAGCGGAGGAGGAGGTGGATGGAGAAGGAGGCGACGATGACGCAGACGATGATGCCGGCGATGATAAAAAGGCTATGGCTGAGGATTACAGAAGGCAAGGGGGAGGAGGCCTCAGTGTGCTGGCGGTCAGACTCCGTCGACGTCAGGGGTTCGACAGCCAGCGGCGGTGGCGGGGCTCGAGGAGGAGGAGGAGGAGGCGAGTCCATGCCGAGGGAGGGGGATAAGCGCTGGAGAAGAGATTTCCTTTGTCGGCTTTTACACACACACACATATATATAAATATAAATATAAATATATATATATATATATATATATATATATATATATATATATATATATATATATATATATATATATATATATATATATATATATATATATATATATATATATATATATATATATATATAGCGCTTTCCCTTCGACTCTATTCCTCCCATATTTATATTGTTATTTCTCATTTTATTTAAAAAATCGAAAATTAGAACTTAATAATAATAATAATAAATTAGAAAGCTAACGTATATGATATTAAACACTAATGCGATTAGTCTTTCTTTCGATCTTAACTCAAATTCGTGAACAAAGATGATACAAGTTTCAATCAAAACTAGTAAACACCTATATCACATTTAAGATACCAATGACTTCAATGAATTGTACAAGAGCTTTTTTCCAATGTTAATAAAGTAAAAATAATAATAATAATCTTTTATGTTTTTCGATTAATATTCAAAATAAGATTATTGACAAATCTAACTCGGGGGTTAATATGGTAAAACAAATTTATCTCGAAAAAATTATCTTTATCAATTTATTCTTAATTCTAATCTTATTATACCATCAATTATTCGACTATTAAAATTTTATTTATAAAATCTTTAAAATTAGTAAGACATTCTTTTGGGGGGACTCCTTCCGTCTAGAAAGTTTTGACTAATTGGTTAGACTAAATCACATCTCCCAATTAGTGATATTTCCCTTTACAAATACACAGTTAACTCTAAATTAATTTTTCATATTCTCAACATTTCTTCTACATTAAATCCAAAGGTTCTAATTGTCAAGCACAATATTCTTTGACCCCTTGTATTTGCAAAGTAAAAGGAGTTCTTGTATATGGTGTGATATTTGTGGCACAATATCTAATACTAAAATAGTTTGAAAAAATTGGATGGAATAGGATAAAATATTTTCCTTTGGAATGGTTCTTAGTCTTTCTTCAATTACAAATATTTTCCTCATCTTATTTATGACCATGCTTAGAACTCTTGATTAATAGGATTTTCCACCTAGCTCTCATTATAAAAATAAAAAAAAAGAATCTCTCCATCTAGTTTAATGATGATGTTTGGGTTTGAAGTCTTTATTCAATCCTACTTTTGCCTCCAAAAGTGTTTACGAATACTCTGAAGAGAGTGTCTGCATACCACAACAAGTTGAAGAGAGGGAGAATTGGAAAGTAGTCTAGAGTCTTAATATTCTTTCAAAAATTAAAATCTTTCTTCGGAGGCTATGCTTAGAAACTCTTTTCCAATCATCTTCATATCTCAACTGGGCTATCCACCTTTTGTTATGTTGACTATTTCCTTACTTATAAATGTAGGGAGAAATCTTTTTTTTTGTATAATTATAGTTTTATTAGTACTTTCTGAAATTTGTAAGAATCAAAATTTAGTTTTCCTTTGCATGAATGAGTGTGGGCAAATCATTTCCTATTTTTCTTGTTTCTCTAGCACTTCTCTTCTACAAATTCAACGAAACCCTTCTCTTCTTTGAATCTAAGAATCAATCTTAACTTTTTAAGATGATCACTACATGGGTAATTCTTAAACCTTTTCTCTCAGTTTATTGATAGATCTTACCTCTTATATATAGTTCTCTCATTATTTATGTGTTTAGTCTCATGTTCTCGAGGAACAAAGAAAAGAATAGATCAAACTTATCACTCCACACTCTTTGGTTTTCCTCAATATGTCCTTCAATTTCTAAGTTTAGAAATATTCATAAGGGGAAATATTACAAAGGAACATGAGCTACTCCCCAGAGATGCAATAACCATTTTCTCAACTTATTATCCTTTGATTTAAAGTTTTATCTCTTGTAAGGATGATTTACCTACAAACCCTTTGCTAATAGCCCTCTCCAAGCTGAATGGTAGGTTATACTTGATTGCTCTTCTCCTATTCCTTAATCCATTCATAATCTATGTGATAGCATTATAACTCTTGCTAAAGATATCAATTGGATCCATTTTAGTAGAACCAATAGTCTTTTTTTAATCACTTTCTTGAAATATGTTTTGTTCTCACTCTCAAGGCTCTGTAGCTGTTGGGGACTTTCATCATCCCAGTAATTAAAGCATGTTTCTTTGAAAGAAAAAAACTGCTAGATGTCACTTTCGATCTCCTTATGGCTCATTACATCTTGCAGCATTTTTCTTTTCCTGAGATGTACATCTGAATCCACCAAAGCAGGCATTTACTCTTATGAAAATAGAATAGTGTGAGAAAGAGGCAGCTAACTGATGATTTGGCCTTAACTTATGTAGCATTCTTTATGCATCCGAATCATGTGCTTGTGTTCTCCAATTCACAAATGCATTCGGTGATGGAGGATGAGTCCACTGCCTGAGCAGGTGAGGCCCTCGACACTGCAGCATCACAAACACCATCGTACAGCCAGGCAAAGGAAGCAGGTCACGCCATTCAATGTGTCGCGCAGAAACATTGAATAGCAGAAAATGAGTTCTTCTCAGAATCATAAAACTTGTAGTAAATGTTCTCATTGCATCATGAAAAGGAAGGTTGAGGAAATTGCATGCCTTCCTACCGAAAGCAGTTATTGGATTTCCATTCATGTTTGGAATGATTAAAGCTTCAAACCAACACTCTACATTGGATTATGGTTGCCACCAGAGCAGAAGAAGAAAAAGTATTCCTGCAGAACATGCTTCTGTCACTTCAACTAATGCAGCTGGAGGAAGAAGGGGGTGATGTGATGGTGGAGAGGGAGTGGCAATTGTTTGCTACAATGTCAAATGATTAATGCATTAAATTTTCCTTCTCGTATCAGAAACCATCTCCGTGGAAGTTGACGATGACGAGAAGGAATGTGAGAAATATGTTGTTTAAGCAAATATGATCCAGCAGCAACATGTGACCATTTCTCATAAGAACTTACAACAGCTGGAGTTCATGAATCACAAGAGCACACCACAGACTCAATCATATTTGGTTCTTCCCATTCTCGGAGTCCATTCTTCCTTTGCACCATGGGAATGTTTCATTAATAGGTGTTATCTGACACTGCTCCAAGTGTGCACACACCATGAGAGCTGAGAAGGAAAACATGCACTTGCTTGGTCTGCAGACATGGCTGGTGTCACAAATGGATGCCATCATTAGTCCACAGTTCACAGAAGCAGCCTTTTCTTGTCTTTGGGATTGCGAGTGGGGTGCATGTCTGCCCTTTGATCTGCCTCTTTACTGCTCTAACAAGCTTCTTCCTCCGGATGGGACACAAGCTCTTCAGACATTGTCATCATGATCTGTTCACTAGTGGCTAACAACAAAATGTCAATGATGGCTTAATCAAATGATTGCTTTTGCTGTACTTGTGAAGCTTTTGCCGCAGAGCAAAAGAGCACTAGAATTGAGGGAGGGAGATAAAGCATGCTCTGGCTGGGGAAGAAGACGATAGTTTATTACCTGTTGGGGAATGGCTGTCTCAAGCTCCAGCCTTTCAGATTGTCTCGAGCTGGCACTGAGTCCAATGGAATGAAACAGTAGAATACTGGAGAATGAGTGGCTTAAACTTTGGTTCAGTCGTTAGAGGGAACATGAATGCTTTTGGCATGCCCAGGAAACAGTGGTGGATAACCATGGCTACCCCATGATTAGCAATCTCGAGGCTGTCCATGACTATTGATATCATTCCAATTCCCCATCTTCATAAGCAGGAAGAAGTCACATCAAATCTGCTCTCAATACTTTCACAAATTCACTGCGGTAGATAGCCCCATGCTCACCCAAAATCTTTTGGATTATGCTGAAATATGGAGCACCCAATAGTTTTCTCTCATTTCAAGCACCCAGTATTCGTAGTAACTATCTTAAGTCTTTGATCAATATCATTGCACCTTCTAAAAATCTAAATCAGTACATAATACATGATCTAGTATTCTTAGCACTAACAATCTTTTCTTGCTTAGAGAAGTGTCTAAGTAGAAGTTTCTTCTTCTTCTTTTTTGCTGCCTCTCTTGCAACTTTCTGGTTTATCTGAACTTTAATGAGATTGACTACAAATAGCTTCGGTACTTCCATTTTCCCTACTTGTAGGAAAGTCAAATTGTTACATTCACTGATGCAGTTGTTTCTAAAAAGAAAACAAATAAACCTAATTCCTCTCTCTATACCCTCATCTTTACACATATGTTACCCTTGCTATGACCTTCTAGAGGACTCTAGAACATCAGTTCCTCCATGATCATGTTCTTAATGAATGGGAATAGAGTAGGCATGTGATATAGGCTTCATCAAATCTGAATTGTATGAAGTGATGTTGATTCTGTGTCTCTGTTCATGTTTTTTCCTCTTCTATGCAACACTTGTATCCTGTGTGGATTAAGAGAAATTACAGTATACAGCACTGAGCAAGAAAGCAATGGACTAAGATAACTTCTCAAGCTAAACTTTAATAAGAGTTATTAAGACAACAGGAAAAGAATCAATCAGTAATGCTTATAGCAGAACTCCTGAAACAAATAACTGCTTGTAATGCATCAACATTGCTGTAGAAATGGCAGATAGCAGCTCATGAGGCATTAGCTGAAATCCCTTCCATACCCTAGAGGTTTCTTTCTGTCCACTTTGTATACAGATGACCTTTTTTGGTCCAAAAACATACAACTAGAAGGGGGTTTCTCTGAATAAATAAAAATTGTTGATGGCCATAATCCTCCAATAACTTCTAATCAAAATTCTCTGCCAACTGATATCAATGAAAACTTGTCTGTTTAGAAACAAAAAGATAAACATATCAGCTGCATTTGAGTATCTGCCTGAGCTGCCATACCCAAGAGTACATCATCCCAGCAGCGCAGTATATGGAAATCAACATAAGAGGCAGGAATGGAAGCCTACTGCCGAAAATATATGGGTGCAACAGCTGACCCCATAATTCCACACCCAACAATCCCAGAAGATATATTGTTCCAAATTTTCCAATAAATCCTTGTTTTCCATTTGAAGCAATTGAATTGTTGGTTTTAGTTCCTCCAGGAGCAACATCTACTCTGAAACATGAGGAAAAACCTATCCACATGAGAATGGAGTGTATGGCCAACAGCAGTACTTTTATTGGGTACTCCTGGGGGTCAAACAGCAGAGGAAACATGGAGTAACAGGATACTGCAAAAAATAAAAATGGTAACCACATATTAGTCGCATAAACAATGAACAGAACACTAACCATAGTATCATAGCTAAAAGAGCAGCACAACAATCTTCTCAGGTCTCAAATTCTAAGAAGAACATATATGTCAATGCATGAAATCTGCTGCAGAGAAGCACTATGAATACCAACAAGAAACAAGTTTCTGATGATGGAGTAATTCGAGTAATCACACACACATCAATGATACAGAGCTCTGTAATTACTTAAACAGGTTACGAATCCAAAAGACTTCACCAAGAGAACAGCTTCCTATCTGCATGAAATAAATGAAAACACTACTTTTGAGAGCATACCTATTGACAACAAGAAATAATGTCTTGCATCATCCAAATTATTCACTGAAATTAGAGCAAGTGGGATTGTAAAGTGAAGTGATGCTTTCTCATGAACATGCCAACCAAACATGAAGCCACAGGCAAAGGCATATGCCACCCATCTAGTTATGTGTTTTGGCTGGGGCTTTTGGAATGCCTTAATGAGACATGGAGACATAGCAAATATCACCAGCAAGAAGGTTATCAATGGTGTGACCTATCAATTCAGAAGTTTGAAGATGTCAGATCAGAACAGCTAGCCGAATACTCACTGCTGGAAGCAACAAAATGGGGCAGTACCTGCGGGAGCACAGCAAATTGGGAGAAATTTCCAACCAGTCCACCAGTAAAAGAAGCTTTTGGAGCTGGGATATCAAATCCCAGCTTCAAAAGCACAAAGGAAAGGACCTTGTCAAGAAGTATATAAAATACCCAAAAATTTGGAGCCCAGTATGCATGGCATAGGCCCCTGCCAAATGGAAATAAACGGCTAAGAACCTGTTGCATCTGCAGGAATACAAGTGTTAAAAATGGGATGAAAACTCAAATCACACACATCTTGCAAGAAGCAAATCTATCTTATAAGACAGCAGTATCAGAAATATTCAATAAAGGAATTAAGAATTGCACCATGTACAAGTCAATAATAAACAGATAATAAACCAAAAGGAATTACAAGAAGTTCAATTTGTATTTGGTACCCAAGGAGTAGCTCTGCTTAAATCAATCCCCATATTCTGACAATATACCAATAGTATTGTCACCCACCACTATATCCCAATTCAGCATTATAGAAGTCTTGGTACCTAGCCTCAAGAAAACAGTTATTTTCAATATCTAACAAATTAAAGTTGAAGACTTCATCATATATTCAACTGATGGATTCGGAAGATATTTATAAAAACTATTAGCTTTCTTAATAAATGACATCCAATATGTGCCAAGGGCACAAAATCAAGGACAAGTAGATCGGATAATTTAACACAATAGCGGGCTCCTATATAAAATGAATGGGATTATTACTACACGATTTACAGAGCCTGAGATTGATGGTGTAATAATTATGGATGATAGAAATATCACTTCATCCAAGCCTTGTTTATCCTGCACAAGAATCTTTGGGTCCAATCTAAGTAGGTGGATATGTTACACAATTATCACTATGTCCAATTCTTAACTATCATGTGCAAATATGAGCATTCATGTAAAAAATACCAACTGTATGTATTAGAATAGAGAAAACCAAAGTATTACAAGATTGTATCTAAAAACATGAATTCCTAACCGAGCGTCATAAGATGCTGCATCAGCATCATAAACTGAAATTACCAACAGTACCAAGTCCAAGGAAAATCGAAATATGCCTTATTATGAATATGAATTCTCAAGAGTATATCCAAGTTCTTACCCAAATTTCTCTCTTGATCACCTTGTGTATTTTATATTTGGACAAAAATTTTGGGAGTTTGGATAATTGAACTCAATCCAACAATGTTTCGCATTGAAGATATCCTAGGCATATTGGATGATCATTACAGCATCAAAATAAGTGTATATAATGCCAAAAAATATAGTTCTGCCAATTTGATTTGTTCGACATTGTCAATCCTTATCACATAATCCCTATTAAATCTCAATCCAGGTATGAACCTTCTGAATTATGGATGGCATAAATATATACAATGGAAGAAGTTGAAATATTTGTCTACACAGTGTAGGCACCTAGAGATTATAAGCAACGACATAGAAACAATTGATTGAACATTGTTTAATAGAATATCTCATTTGCAGTTGGAACAGCAATGTTTCCCCTGAGTAGTCAATAACCAATACATCCACCATGCTCATCCTTAGGAACTTAGTGAAAAGTTCCTTCAATGCATAGGATCATTATAATTACTTGAGCATTTAGCATATGCCTTGCATGTGTTGAACCAAAGATAGGGTCAACATAAGACTTGTGGAAGTGCACACATCATAGAGCTAAGATGTGTCAATTAAGTCCATGGAGTTGCACCTGCCATGTAGATCAACAGAAGCTATTCAAAATGGCTGTAGATTACTAGAAACTTAGGCCTTAATCCTTAGTGGGTTGTCTTGTGGTGTCTCTCTCCAGAGTGATCTCATCCGTGTCCTCCAAGTCGTGAACACAGCCAAGAATCTAAATCTGTACACTTTCCCTTCTATGCCAAGCATTGCAAGAAATAAGTGACCTTGTTCTTAGAAAAGAGCTCGGCATCATAAAAAACATGAATGTTCCCTAATCGATTCAATCAGAATAGAAACTGAAAAAGAAATTGCCAACTGGACTCAGAAAATGCCCTCTTGATCAGAAATTGTTAGACCTTTTTCACTAGTATTGTGACGGAAATAAAAGGTTTTCTACCGTGAAAAAAATTGGAATTTGCAAGCCAAAGACCCAATTTTGCAATCACATCTTGCAATTAAATGAAGATCAATTCGACTAAGATCTTTACTTTTTCACGTTCCAACCAAACATAAAATAGAAGTAACTCGATAAAGAATCAACGCTCACCTGCCCATAGTACAAGAATGGTCCGAATGCAGCGGCGAATACAGCTCCCACTGCCGCGCCCATGGTCAGAAACCTCCTCGATGCCTCCCACGAGCCCCCGCTGCAGTAATGCCTAAGTAGGTACACGAAGTACAGGGGTGCGGCGACCAAGAAGAGGTGCTTGGAGCAGATCAGGACGGCGAAGGCGAGTCCCCCGGCGAGATCCTTCCCCTCCTCCAGGAAGGAAAGGGAGAGGAGGAGGATGCCGAGGAGGTAGCCATTGTACTGGAAGTGGATGTGGTCGACGATGAGAAGCGCGGGGGACCAGAGGAGAAGGACGAGCACGAGGCGGCGGCTGGCCGGAGGGAGGCGACGGTGGGCGAGGCGGGCGGCGGCTAGGAGGAAGACGACGTCAGTGACGGCGACGGAGACGCGGAGATAGATGAGGACGGGGAGGGGGGCGGAGGAGGGGGAGGAGGGGGAGAGGCGGAGGAGGTCGGAGGGGTGACCGCCGAGGGCGGTGGCGGGGAGGGCGAGGATGCGTTGGAAATAGGCGAAGAGCGGGGGGTAGTCGAGGGGGCAGCAAGGGGCCGACGCGTCGGAGTACCAGCGGGCGAGGGGAAGAGCGGAGGTGAGGGCGCACCAGTGGCGGTGCACCTCGAAGTCGGTGCTGCGGTACGTCGGGATCAGTAGCGCCTTTACGCACGTCGCCACCGCCCAAAGCCACTCTGCCTCGCCCATCGCAGCCTCCGCACCGGTGGACCGCTGCTGCGGCTCCTCCTCTCTTTGAAGAGGAGACCTTTCAGGCCCAATAGCCCAATATGAACGTCTTGCTAATTGGACCAAATTGAAGCCCAAATGTGTATATATAAATATAGATTAGATTATGAAGAACTAAAAACTAGGAAAACATCGGACAGTTGTTTTGCAACAGCAAATATCGCCTCTCGGTTTGGGCTTTAAGTATGGACCCCGCACTAGTAAGCAGCTTCTACAGAGGGACCCACGAAACTAACCAACAGGAACGCGCTTTTTCCTGTCTGGTAAGATGGCTAAGAACAGCTGATTTGGACCCAAGAAGAAAGCCCCAATCTATAGGTAACGCTCTCTCTCTCTCTCTCTCTCTCTCTCTCGATCGTCTCCCCCGTTTCAACTGAGCGTGCGAGCGAGAGAGATCGAGTGGGCGCAGCGACCAACCATGTACCGCCAAGCCTCGCGCCTCCTGACACGCGCCCTCAGCGGAGGCGGTCATCGCAGCACTGCCTCCTTCCGCCCCTTCTCCACCGACCTCCCGGCAGCGCCGTCGGAGGATACGGCGTTCGTGGAGGCGTGGCGGAAGGTGGCCCCAAACATCGACCCGCCCAAGACGCCACTCGCCTTCATGAAGCCCCGTCCACCTACCCCCTCCTCCATCCCCTCCAAGCTCACCGTCAATTTCGTCATCCCCTACCAATCCGAGATCTCCAACAAGGAGGTTTGCTTGCTCACTTCACCTCCTAAGTCTCATCTAGATTCTTTGTTTTCCTTGATGTTTGGGTTTTTCTGCATCTTTGTTAATACATCTCATAAATTTAGTTTAGGATCTGAAATCTTTGAAGAATTTTAAGTTGTATTGATGAAATAAGATATATAATTATAATGTTATTGTCAATTCATTCCATCCTCTTCAGTCAATTGCTAGGAATTAGTTCTTGCAATCACCGAAATGGTGGATGAAAGTTTTGTGGTTGATTGTGTCCGGGAGCAACAGCTCGGATGCTGGGAGGTGCAATCTGAAATTTGAATCGGACATCTCATGCAGTTAGATTGTTGATATTTTAGTGATAAGGACTTGGTTAGGTTTCTGAGTGAGTTATGCCTTATAATAGTCGGTGATAGATTGAGGAAACCCTAGGATTCCTCATCTGACCAATGTTAGTGGAAGGTAAGGCTGGAGCATACCTAAATGGTAGAGGCAGGATTTAGATTCTTTAGCTAAAACTACATAATTAAATATGGCTGATCATTCAATTTTGTATATACAAAACCCTGGGCATCCTTCAAATGTTGGAAGACCACATCTTCTTAGTCTAATCACTTAATTATGAACTTAACAAAGTTGGAATTGTTAGAGAAAGAGAGAAGGATGGTTGTAATAGTACTGGAAAAATATGCCAAAGGAACGAAACTATTAAAAGCTTCTGAACTTGTTATCTCGTTGTGATGGAAGCCGCTAGTAGGTTTGGTCTAATTCATCATAATTTTTGGTGAAATATAGTGGATGTTTTACAACTTTGGAACAATTAATAAAGGAGATAAATAACTTTTTTTTAAAACTCATACCTGCTGCTTATGTCAACATGCAAATACACAAGGATAAGAGGATTATTGTGCGTGGTTGATGTGATAACAACATACCCCAATGAACTTATTATGTAACATTATAAGACAAGGACTGTTACTGCTTTAGTTGTCGCTTTTGAATATTCTTGCTTTATATTTTCAGTATTAATTGATTCATTGTGTTTGGCTTTCAATGCATTACCTTTTAAGGATGTGAGAGCCATAATGCTAGATATTCATAGCAAATTTTTTTAGACGAGAGCCTTCAAGAGTGAATACTTGCATTATGTGTAATGTGCAGTTACATTAGTGCTATTTGTTTATATTTACTTTCTTCTTTTATGTATTCCTTCCTTTTGGAATGTACATTTTATTGCTTCATGGAATCATCCCTCTGAAAATTTAAGTTTTGCTGTACCATGATTACCAGACTTCGAAGTTACAGAGGTATAATCTAAGTGTGATATTGGCATGCAAAGCCTGGTGCACAGACCAATGCATTGTGAGAGTGTATTATATATGTCTAGTGAATGTGAGGTCCTGATTTGAAGGTACTATCTCATGAGGAATTATGACCATAAAAGAGCTGATCCAAAAGCTGGAATGTCAAAGAAAATGGTAATCAATGTTAAATTCTTTGTGAGAGTAGGTTGTCTCTATTTAGCTTTATCTATGGCTCAACGACATAATTCCTGAAGAAAAGTTGAGAGCTTTGATGATATGCCCTTCCCAAGCTAATAGTTTAAAAAAAAATGGTGATTCTTGGTGCTTTATGAAAATTTTGATCGGACTGGCAGCAAGTGGAAGGGTCTCCACTGTGCCACAGAACATTCAGTTACAATCTTACTTGTAGTTACTTCCTATAAGAGCTGATTTGGAAGCCTAAATGTTGAATAAAATGATAAACGCTGTTAAACTCTTTGTTAGCAGAGGTATTATTCCTCTAACCTAAGCTATGGCTCAATGAGATGGTTTCTTCAAGAGATTTCATAAACTTTGATGATACATTTTCTACGAGCTATTTGATATGGAAAATCTTGAAGTCTTCATGCTCCATGAAAATTGGGTGCAGCTGGCAGTGAATAAAGGGTGTTTGCATCAAATGGAACATTCAGCACAAAATCTTAGGCTAGTCTATCAACCTTCGTTCAGTACAACCCTGTTCACATAGATGTTAATACTTGCAACCATCACAATGTATGACAGATTCGTGTGTAATTTCTCTCTTAGGTTTGTGATCTGCATGAGTCTTACCTATTAATCCATCAAAACTAGATGCATAATTTCCCTAGCCATTTAGCAAGCATGATCTGTTAATGCATTCTAAGCATTATCTGAAGAAGGATTCAATAGAGATGTCCTGTAAAAAAATAATTCAACCATGGTCATATTCTAAAATGTCTTCATGTGGAAAATAATCTGATTATTTGCGCATCATCATGCAAAGTGCACGCTGACTAGCATTGTTCTGGTAAAGTGTTGGCTATGTATCTCTGAGTGCACATTGACCCTGACCTCCTTCATGTACACTGTGGAGATGGAGATGGTCCGTGAGAAATTAGTTGTGACTGCTAGAAAGTTCAAGCAGACTTGTCATTGATCATATTTGGCCCTATAACCACTAATTTTTTAAAGAAATCATGCCATGATCATCAATATTTTTCTATTAGCTGATTTTTAAAATCCAACCATGGTGTCTATATGAAATACTAAGGCTGACAAATGGACTACTACTTCGATTTCTTTGTCCTCTAACTTATCTATTTTTAGGTTGATATGGTCATTGTACCAGCAACTACAGGGCAAATGGGTGTTTTGCCTGGACATGTTGCCACCATTGCCGAGCTCAAACCAGGGGTCCTTTCTGTACACGAAGGGAATGAAGTTACCAAGTACTTTGTTAGCAGTGGGTTTGCTTTCGTACATGCTAACTCAGTTACAGACATAGTTGCTGTTGAGGCTGTTCCTGTTGACCGCATCGATCCAAGTCTGGTCCAAAAGGGACTTGCTGACTTCACCCAGAAGCTAAACTCAGCTACCACGGACTTGGAAAAGGCTGAAGCACAGATTGGCGTCGATGTTCATAGTGCACTGAATGCTGCACTATCTGGTTGAATGATAGTGTTTATCGCTTGGCATACAATCCTCTTGAACCATCGTTGAACTCAGATAAATGGCCAACTCTCAATATGAGAGGAAAGAAGGGGAAAGTCAAATAAAATTTTGTTTCAGCTGAAAGCACTGTGGTAATTTGATTGTGATCTTGCTGTACAAATCTGGAATGTTTGGTATTATTTTATTTCCACGTAGATACGAAATTCTAGCAGATTTGTTGGCTCGAAAGGACTTTGGCTCAATCGAACTCACCTGTACTACATTCTCACCTGGACTACACCCTTGGCATGAGTAGTTTCAGGGAACATGATGAGCGTAGCGGCACAACATGGAACCTTTCAGCTGCTGCAGTGTCTTCCTCTCGTAATGAACCGAAGATTGAGTTGATTTCCACTGATACACGATGATTTGCCAATGAGGATTCCTGTGATTGCACTTATTTTCCTGCCATAATTACATATTAATTAGTGTGGAATCATTATGATGGAGCTTGTCCAAGATTGTACAGGCACATGAGTCAGATCAAGGGGGACGCATGGGCGACAGCAACGTGCGGTGGTGGCCACGCTATATGCTGCAAGCACATGGGCTATGTCAGCTGGTGAGGGTTCATCCACCCATCAATCATGGTTTTTAGCTAACCACTTCAATAATGTCATCAGAACATATAATATCTATCGATGCACAGATCGATCGAGTCTGATGAGCCGCAAAGAATGAGAAATTAAAGAAAATACAAGTATTATTTTATACATCAAATTAATATACATTGAGAGGACAAATAACACGATCACATTAATCACAAATTTCCTCAAAACATGCAATAAAAAAAAAATACAAAATGTAGGGTGGAAATAGTCATGCTTACTTTTCAAGTCAAACAGTTCACATCAATCCTATTCCCAACACACAAATCAAGCAAATACCAGGATAGAATGGAAACACTGTCTCAAGAGAGAGAGAGAGAGAGAGAGTGATGTGAAGGGTAATTGGATGCATGCAAAATGACAACAACTCCTGGAATCAATGTACCAAACCTCAATTACACAGTCAATTCAATTCCAGACATGGGAATTTGGTGATACCCTTGAAAGAAGAAGCCTTTGTGCTCTCTATGTGCTTCTAGAATCTTCGTCCTGGTTTTCTTAAAACAGCAGTCTGTCTGTACTTGTAACTTTGCACCTACTCAATCATAACAATTATTATGATCGTTGATCGCTTCGAGCACTACTATTATTATAAAGTAATAATATTATATGTAATAATATTATATATATATATATATATATATATTTCCATTATTCACCTCACCAATAATACCACGACGGACACCCACGCCGACGCATCATCAACCCGTCTCTTCCCACTACGTTGGAGAAGGGAGAGTGCAGATCGTTTCCCGGACAGCTCGCGATTCCCGATGCAGGTGAATCGACCGATTCCCGGGGGCTCCACGTCGGCAGACGTGACCCGGAAAACAGGAGGGTAGACCACGGCGGAAGACGACAAGCGGAAGCGTGGAGGGAAGCGGTGACGTCGTGGCTGACGATGGTTGGGTGGAGAGGCCGAGGAAACGAACGATCCCTGCGGCGGCTTTGTAGTCTGTTTGATTAAGTACGAAAACGCCACCACGTCAGGTTAACTCCACGTGACACTATCCTACTAATCCACTCTGACCGGCATTGATTGCAGTGGCAGTTGCGTGATTGATGGAATCAAGAGGGGGCAATCTTGAGTCTTCATTTCCTCTTCCCATGGTAAATGGCAACTTAGAGAATCTAACCAAACCCAAACCGGGATACGGAAACAGGCGATGGCGACGCCTCCTTTTCCGCCCCGCTCCGCCGATGGATTCCCACGGATTCCAATGGCCAGCCGCAGTTTCCACGCTACCTTTATAGCCCGCCCCTCCCCCCGTCTTCCTCATCTTTCTCACACGGCTCGAGCTCCCCATGGATTCCTCTGCCATCTCTTCTTCCTATGGAACCTTGGCCGCCTCCGACCTCGGGGCTGGCTTCTCCGGCTGCGCCTCCTACGTCGCTTACCCCACGCGCTCTTGCCACAGAGGCACCCTGATGGGGGGACCCCTGTCGCCGCCCGGGCCGAGAAGGTTGTTCAGCTACGGCTTCGACGAGGACGAGGTCGACGGCGAGTGCGAGCCTCGCCACTTCTTGGACTCCTGCTCGCTCTGCAGGAAGCCGCTTTCCCGCAACCGCGACATCTTCATGTACAGGTTCGATCTCCCGCCCGCTTCTCGAGCCGCCTCGGCGAGCGAGCGTGTGGCTGAATTGGTGCTGGTGTTGGTTGTTTGCAGAGGGGACACACCGTTCTGTAGCGAGGAGTGCCGGCAAGAGCGGATCGAGATCGACGAGGCCAAGGAGAAGAGATGGAATCTCTCCGCGAAGGCCTCCGGTGCGAGGAGGCAAGTGGCTGGGTGATCACCACGCTGTTGGATCAGAGGCTATGGGCTTCTCCCTACAAAGAGGAGATCCCACGAGAGGAAGAGACGAGGGGAAGGGAAAGAGATCTATACATGATGAGGAAGCTCTCGCGATTGTATAGGATGAGACCTGCGGTATTACACGAAGTCCACTGTAAATTTTTCCTGCCTCCAAAGGAGGTCTTCTTCTTCTTGTTGCTGCTTCTGCTGTTCTCTGATGCTTTGACCTTTAAAAGAAGGCAAAGTAAAGTGAGGCTTCGACCAGTAGATGTTCTGCTGTTCTTCTTCTGTAGATATTATGTTCTTGTACCTTTTTTGTTAGAGTTGATGACCACGAAATTGATTGTGTTAGTAAAGCAGCATTGCAAGACGTGCCCTACTATTTGCAGACATGTCTCCTGCCCGGATAGAATGAAGGTGATAACCTGACTTCATTTACAGACATGTCTTAAGCCTGTCTTGGCCACCATCCCACATAGCATAAGGGGAAACAATTCAATCTCTGGATCGTTCCATTCCAAAAACATTGACGTTTTTGCTATCTCTAGATTGCTAGGGGCCATTCTTCTTGCTGCTAATCATGAACCATGGATGAGCCAACAGAGTTCTTGGACTCGAGTTCCTCTGGAATGAATTCTTGTAGATACTTTGCGGCGGTTTCACATCAAAGTTGCTGATTCCGCCATTCCCAAGCTTTGATTTCCTTGTCTTTTGACAGCTGAAACTGTGCCAAATGTCTGGCTGCATCCCTGGGATGCAAATTGGACAAGGAGGCAGGGAATCTACAGAGGAGATGCAATAAGCTTCTCGCAAGATCGACTTTCGGGTAGGCAGGGAAGAAAGATTGAATCCTTCGTGCTTCTTGATCTCGCCCTGCGTGTAAATTCGAGGTCTTGCACGAGATCCACAGGAACAGCAGGCGGAGAGGTCACTCGAGGTCAATCCATTGCCGTGCTCTGTAGTTTGCTGAGGCGCACAAATGGCTTCTCTGAAAGCGACCTTGCATTTTAAAGGATGGCGACCGGAGCCCATCCCCACGCCCCCACCTCGCCTTCCCGCAACGCGTGTCCTTGTTGCGGTGTCGCCCTCGCCGAATGCACTCCGCCATCGAAACGTGTCCTCGAAGAAAGCGACCGGGGTGGGGGTGAGGATGATCTATTGACTCTGGTGGTGGATTCCTTCGAAGCAATCCGAACGCTGCCCCTGTTTCGTTCGGCGTGGGGTCGGTGTTGGGCGGGCGGATGGAGGAGAGGTACGAGCTGCTGAAGGAGCTGGGAGCCGGGAACTTTGGGGTGGCGAGGCTGGTGAAGGACAAGAAGACGGGCGAGCTCGTTGCAGTCAAGTACATCGAAAGGGGGAAGAAGGTGGTGCCCTAAGAATTCTGTGGGGGAAAAAAATCGAATCTTTATGGTTGAATCGGGTTCTTGGTTTGTCGGTCTTGATGGCCGTCTTCTTCATCTCGTTCATCTGCTTCATTTAAGCTTGGGATTCGAGGTGGAGGTCGATCGTTTGAGTTCAGTTGCAGAAAAGCTCTCCCTTGTTCTTACTTCTCTGGAGATTGTTGTGGTGGGAGTTTCACGAAAGGGTTTTGATCTCGATTTCGTGGTTTTGAGTAGAATTGGCCTATTTGGATCGATCTTTTTCTTCTTGGCAACTGTGTTTTGCTTCTCTCTCAGATCATCTGTCCGTAGGTTGAATTGATTGGATGAGGGTTGCTGTTGTTTAATGTCTATTACCATATGCTCGACTTTCCAAAAGTTTGCATTGCTCAGTTCTTGTTTTGATTGTAATATACAACAATTTCAGCTCTTTTGTTATTTTCATGAGAAATTATGTTTTTGTTGTCCTTATGGTGAGAAATTTATTGTTCATATTGCTCTTGATGCTGAACTTTGTTTGTTCTTTAGATCGATGAGCATGTGCTGAGAGAAATAATTAACCACAAGTCCTTGAGGCATCCTAATATCGTCCGGTTCAAGGAGGTAAGAACTCGAACTCACTTTGTAATTAGTAGATTTCCTGTTCAGTAGAATTGCCTAGCAGGTGTTGATGTGCCGGAAATGATGACTGGTCTAATGGCTCATTCATTATATTTCGATCGAATCTGCAATAAATTCTAGACTGTTTGAAGTGTAGATCGCTCATTTTTATCCTACGAACTACATGGATTGAAATTTAGGCTCTTCTAATTCATCTTCTTGTGCAATTGCTCTTGCACTCTGTCATTTCAAATTGTTGTCGACGGTGCCTTTAAATTGTCATCTTACTGTTATTTGATCACCAATTGCTGCTTATAAATGTAAAAAGCATCGTGCATGCTAGCATAACTATGTGAGAAGGATGATATTTCTCGGATCATATCATTAATAGATAGTTTTGGTTAATTCATCGGTCATCCATAATGTCTGCTTCAATATTTTTGACAACATGCTTTGTACGGTTTTTCAGCTAATCCAAAATGTCTGTCTGAGAGATATCCTCCAGGTGAAAATTAAGCTGCATCCTTACCCTCTCACTCGAGATATTTCTCTACTTCTCTATCGTTTTTATTATAGAGAATGCCTTCTTAGTACTTTTTATTGATTTTGTTTCACTTTCTGCGCGAAACAGCATTACTCATTTGATCCAAATGAAGAAATCCATAACTTCGATTTATGAGATCTGCTTAAAAGAACTACTTCATTGTACAGAGACAACTACATGCAAATAAGATCATTGTTTCACTTCTGACAAATGAATACTTGCAGGTAGTGCTGACACCAACACATCTAGCCATAGTCATGGAATACGCCGCTGGTGGTGAACTCTTTGAGAGGATATGCAGTGCCGGTCGGTTTAGTGAAGATGAGGTTGTTTAAAGTCTTTAGTTTCACATTGCTGCAAGCTCATGCACAGCCGATGTTTTTTTTCATCTTTTTGGGTTTTTGTATGATTTATTTGCTATTTATTTCATCTTAAACAGGCAAGGTATTTCTTTCAGCAGCTGATATCGGGAGTCAGTTATTGTCATTCTATGGTACATTACTACAAGCCTGGATCTGAATTATTTGAGAGAATAAAAGAAAATTATTTCAAGTATTATTTCCTTCTATGTAGGAAATCTGTCACCGTGATCTTAAACTCGAGAATACACTCTTGGACGGAAGTCCAACACCGCGTGTTAAAATATGTGACTTTGGGTACTCAAAGGTACAATTACATTTTGGTCTATGAATTTGGTGTCAATTACAGTGCTTACATTTATCGATATGTTTGTCCTTGTTGGCTTGCAGTCTGCTTTGTTGCATTCACAACCCAAGTCAACAGTGGGTACTCCAGCCTACATCGCACCGGAAGTACTATCAAGAAAAGAATACGATGGCAAGGTAACTCTCCTAAGTTTTGTTGTATATAGTCTTTTGGCACTTAATCTGTATGTAGTTAAGCAAAATCTTAGATAATCAAAACAACAATTTAGTCCCATCACATCTTAATCATGTTACTAGCATCCGTCGATTTGTGTGTTATGAATAATGGTTTCAATTTTCACCATCATGACCCATGCTAGTTACACATCAACACAATATGATACGGCCAAAAATTCGTGGCGTGGGCCATATAGTCCATGCTGGCAGGCATAATAAACCAGTATAATGTATAGTATCATACGATCAACACGCGTTGGACCTCCATGCCGATACCATGTCAGCTGGGCAAGGCATGACCTTGTCTGCATCGGTCAGCATGTTACAGCATTTCTTGTAGAGTGTAGATTGGTAATGAAGAAACTGTTGGATTGCCAACATGTTTGCCGATATACATGATGTTTTCTTCTCTAATTGTTGATATACTTCTGCTAAAGTCTCTTTCAGCTTGTGTCACAATATCTTGCAAGCAGTCATCCTTCGGTTATGTTTTATGCTCGGAATTGCTTCGATCTACCTACCAATGATGATTGTGTCACTTGTGATTATGAATTGCAAAATGCCTAAACATCCTTTTTCTAGTGTTCGAGTCTTAGAGAGTTTTAGTGGTTAATTATATTTCACATTAAATGATGTGATATTCCTCGAATCCAGATTGCAGATGTTTGGTCTTGTGGTGTCACATTGTACGTGATGTTGGTTGGCTCATACCCATTTGAGGATCCTGAAGATCCCAGAAACTTCCGGAAGACTATAAGTGTAAGTTTTCTTGAGAATTTACCTTTTTCTCTTTCTTGAGTTGCCTTCCCAGGAGTCCTTTAGGATTAACAATGCATGTGGAACAGAGAATACTAAATGTTCAGTACTCCGTCCCCGATTATATTCGTATATCTTCAGAGTGCCGGCAACTTCTATCACAAATTTTCGTCGCCAACCCATTGAAGGTGTGACATTCTTCATGTTCCATAGCATCCAATTAGCACTGCAGCAGTACTAAGCCTTCATCTTCTTGTAGAGGATTACAATTCCGGAGATAAAACAGTATCCTTGGTTTCTAAAGAACCTTCCCAAAGAAATCATAAATGGTGAGAAGACAAACTTCGAAGGCAACAATGATCAGCCCTCCCAGAGCGTCGAAGACATCATGCGCATCATTGAAGAGGCAAAGAAGCCGGCAGAACACCCCAAAGTGGCCAACAATCTAGTTTCGGAGTTGGTGGAAGTTGATGAAGTCGATCCCGACGATGAGATCGAAGTCGAAAGCAGTGGGGATTTCCTAGAATCCATTTGACTTGTGAGTCTTGCAAGCATTGTGACTGAGTTGCACAGATTTGTACGTGTTTGTGGATTGTGTCTATTATTCTTGGAGTGAGTCTGAATCTGTTATGCTGTGTTGTTGTTGTTGTCGATTTAAAGATGTTCACCTTAAAAGCATGATAATGACAGCCAATAATGTGATGTTGTTTGCTGAGGGTATTCAAACTGGTTCGACTTACAAAACTGGATTTTCGATTCGATCTAAGTAAGATATCTGTCCAAACCAATTTGGACTTACCTAATCGAACTAGTTTAAAATTGATTAATTCAGTTTTATTAATCAATTTATAATTTTAAATAATTAAAAAAATATATATCTTTCAAATGAACTGCTTTGATTTAGCCAATCGATTCAAATAAGTTAAATCAAATCAAAATCTTAGTCAAATTAGATCGACACGATAAGATTTATCAAATTAAATTTATATTATTTGTAAAATTATGATATTAAAATCGGATCAAATTGAACCTTATGAATGGTTTCATTGATCAGTTTAAATCGATTAAAGGCTTTAGTAAACTTGATCATGCTGATATATCTTAAAATTGGTTTGATTCGATCCGAACTGATTAACCAAACCCAAGAGTGACAAATATCACGAGTGATAAGTATCCAAAAGTTTCCATAGGCATGCCACTGCTGAACTTCCAATTCATTTAAAAATGGAGTGTCATCTCATCCATGGGAATAGAAAAGCAAAAAGCACAAAAGTCTCCTCTAAACTTGTGGAATGACAAGCAAAAAGCACAAAGTGCTTTCAAACAATGTTCCATTTCCTTAATTTGCACAACAGGGTTCAGATCATAGTTTGCTGTTACAAACACAGGAATTTGGTTCAAAAACTGGGCTATTCAGCATTTGCATGTATCAATTAGTTCTACAGCGGATTCCTGTTGACATCCTTGTAGAGCAGGTATCTTGATGGGGTCTTTCCGAGTGCTGCATACCTGAAGATACAGAGAGGACAGGAGTTTGTGAAGCTGATAAAAACTAGACCTTGTTTGAAAGCATCGTTCATCATTCATTCGAAGCTTACCACTGAGGTACAAACGGTGCCATCCAAATGACGTCGCCTGCTTGAACCGGGTACCTGTTTTAAAAGAGCATATGATAGAACATGAGAAGAATCTATCTTCATGCATCAAAAGCAGCACAAGACAAACAAGAATAGCCATCTTTAGATGAGAGCACTCATTTATGTATATGTATAATGCATCAAATCTAAATAAAAGAACCCTGGCTTTCCTATTTATAGCCTTACCAGCTGTCACCCAGGCGATATATTCCTTGTCCCTCTAGTAGTAGCAAACCGTGCTGATTGTAGTGAACTTCCTATTACGACAAGCAAAGCAAAATCACTCAAGTTGTAGCCCATGTCAAAGTAAATGACCAGAAAACTCCTTTCTGAATACACTTGCCCCTGAAGTCTTAGTTGCAGACATAGCTAGAAAGGAAGTTACACAAACCTTGACATTAAGATATTCTCCAGGTTGGAAATCCATAATCTGCAATTAGAAGACATAGAAGGCTCAGGACAAAGACATAGATTTGCCATTATGAGCAACCTTTGACTGATCCTATAGATATGAGGACAGGAACACAAACTCAAATACTGAACTTTGAAGAATTACTATTCTGTCAAATGCCAGCATGTATAATCTTGACAATTATGACTGCCAAATGGCAAATGAAGAATGCACAGCATTCAATGAGCCCCTGTAGTGACCAAAAAATTCATAAAATTTATCTCTGTATGTAGTTTTTATAATAATGACATCAGAACAATTTTACATTTCCAATATCATCAGAAGAGAAGGCAGCAAGAAATATGATAAAAAAGAATTCAAATGTTATTTAAAATGGTTCACAAAACTCAGTAAGTATCATTATAATCCCAATTTTTTTAAACCTTATGATCAAACAATTCTGAATCAACAATTGACTATCTGTAAGATATATTAAAGCGAAAAAAAGACAGCATTTATACTTTCAGGTAGGATAGTCAATAGTGTAAGAATAGATACAGCTACTGTTTGTAGTAACTTACGTGAATATTGAAATCATAAGGGGCAGAAGTTGGCAGCAGTTTCCTTAGTTCAAACACCTAGTCATAAACAGGTAAAGAGAAAATCTAAGACAAATTAAAATACAAAAATTATAAGTCTATGTGGCAGATGTCATAAATTTCAAATTTTACCTCCCCTGGAGTTTCAAGAAGTGGTTGCTTCTCAGTTGAACCAATAATTTGTTCAGGACAATGGTTTTCTAGGCTAATATACCTAGAAGAGACAAGTTGGCGCAAATAAGATGACTGATGAGTGGAAGCTACAAATATACTGACGAGTGAAAGCTACAGAGTATATCATGTTTGTGTATGACTAAACTAAAGAAGATGAGAATCAAGTAAAGAATATTTCACATTAATGTATATGATTAAATTAAAGAAGACGAGAACTGAATACTCATCAAATATGATACAGGAACATTATGAAAAAAAAAAAGCATATGAAATTCAGATAAACAACCTACGCTCGAAAATAAGAATTGTAGCTGTTGTGTCACACTTTAACAGATGTTCTACATTCGGAGGCAGATAGGCATATGAATCGACCTACATTCAAGCAAGATCTTCAGGTTATAATAGGGCAGAAAAGATATACTTAACCCATTTCACAACAAAATTCAAAATGAAGACAGCATAATAAATACAATGTATTTAGAAATATAACTTCCCTGCTACAACATGCTTACAACATGATTGCAACTTAATGGTGCTCAATGCTTCATTCATTGTTGGGTCTAAAAGGATAAATATTAGCAGCCTTGACCCACAAGTGGAAGGTTTGTTTTTATTATCCACCCTTTTATGATTTGGCAAAAATATTTAGACTTATAAAAATAGACCAAGAGGCATCTACCAAGTTGGGAACAGAACCAACATAAGTAGGTTTGACAGGGTATATAATTGCTTTTACCAACTAAGGCTCATGCCTAAATTAGTGTTCGATTGCTCACATGTTTATGATTGAGATTTGGTATCAACATTCTAAAAGAAAAGGAAGATATAATGACACAAACAAATTAATTAAAAAATTTCTCATGAGATTCATAATTAACTGACTCCATGTAGAATTTAATGAAGGAACAAGACACCTCCTTGAACCTAATGTTATCATAGGAAAAAAATTGTAGATGATCGCCTTGCTTGTTGTCTACAGAAGCAACAGGGTCACACCTAGACTCACACCTAGGAGTAATTTTGCATGCACACTCATGAGATTCATTAGTCTTAAGCTGTGTAAATTTGCACAAGAATCCCTGATCAGATGCACAATATGTAGCAAAAAGCTAGCCCAAAAAATATATTTAAGTAGCAAAAAAATCAAGACAAGTATCTCTACTGTCTCGAAGGTATTTGTGCATGTGCTGGATAATCAATCAGGTTTCCAGAACCATCAACATAAAAAACTAACAGTAACTATCTATTAATGAGCCAGAATAACAAATAAAAATTAAATAGAATCTCTTACAGGCAACTTATGATCAATTATCGAACCATTTGAAAATGTGACACCACCATCAACCACAAAGACAAACCTGGATGAATCATCAGAAAAGTAAATAAATAGTAAATACAAAATTTTCAATGGTATTGAAGATTACTTCTAAGTTAAACAGAACAAAAAAACCTAAAGAAGTATAAAAATGAGACGCTGAAGGATGCTAATGCTTAATCATAAGTTTGAAAATCCCAATTACCTCCAAGCACATCAAAGAACCCCTGCTGAGAAAGAAGTTCAAAATTTTAGATTAGTTTGTAATTTGGAAGCTCAAACCCCACCTTGTAATTTAACTTCACTTACAATTCTTTGTACTTTGGCAACCGAATTTTCTCTAAATTTATTTTGTTATAAACCGTACCCACATCCCGTGAATACACCTAGAATTATATTGTTAACAATTCCTTCTTACACTGTATATTATTTATCCTGTGTACTAAGCTACTAACATATACCTTGAGATCAAAGACCATTCTGTACCCAGACAATTCTTGGAAACTAATTTCTCAGTACAACTCTCAGAAACTATGTGCTAAAGCCAAGAATGAAAAAAAAAGGTAGCACTAAACTGATGTCAAGTCTATGCGTGACCGAGTAAACAAAGTCAAACTCCAAGATATCTTAGAAGTGTTTAACGATTACAAAACAGTAATCTGGGCACTAGGATTCAAGTCTTGACTTAAAACCTCTACTTGCGTAGATAAAGTTATGTAAATTGACTCAGCACTCAAGTCCTCAAGAGTTTTTTCTTTTCTATCACTTCTATGTCTTTATGTCAGCAATATCTATCACATCTATTAGCATTTTGAAAATACTGATGCTAATTATATAAAAAATAGTATGAAGCAGACATTATATTGTACTAATGCTAGCAATTAATTATAGGCTGTTGTAATTAGGTCTTCAACAAAAGCAAGCATCAACCAGTAAATGGAACCTTTCAACATCTTTTGGGGGTAGTCCTGATCTGGAATTTTCTGCATTGAATAACAGCGACAATCAGAGATTGATATGATCCATCAACCAAAAATAGCAAGTACAACAGCATCAAGAAAATGAAGAATATGCCAACGCACAGCTAATAACAAGCAGACGAAACATTACCACATGACCAAGCATCAGTAATCCTTGGTTTACTTTACCAATTTCATCTTTATTTTCACACCATTTTCACAAACTAAAAGGTAGAAGATTAAATCTTTCCTCGTAATTATATTTTGCATATGTTGGTTTATCATGACAAAGAAAAGACATAGGTTACTGCAATGAGCTTAAAACCACCTTTTTACCTAATAATGCCCTGTCACATTAACTTCTCAAATTAGAAACTACCACAGTAGACAGTATGATTTATTTTCCTTTTTTTCCAGACAGTATGATTTTTTAAGTTTCCATTTAGACTAACAAGAAATGCATAGCAAGAAGTTTAAGATTTCAAAACTCCACGGTATGTTCAAGCACCATGCAGCACAAAAAAGACAAATATGACAATGAGATATCGATGTAATAATTTCTCAAAAAAGCTAGACGAGATGCCAGATATTTGGATTGGTACCTTGCATCTTTGCCAAATACATAGAAAAATGTGCCCCCATTGCTGGAGTGATCAAGTATGCCCCCAATGTGTTAACCCTACAAAATGAGTTACAAAGTTATAGGAGAGAATTTCAATATAATTTTTATCAGCCAAAAAGTTCACAGAGAAGCAAAGTAATGTACCAATCTGGCAGAGGGCTGAATACATGGCTTTCTGGTGTTATAAGAGCATGGTCCCATCTGTAAACACTTCGTGTAAAGCCAGGTAAATCTGGAAATTAGTAAATAAAAGACCGATAAAAGTTGGGACTTCGTATCCATCAGTTTAAAGAATTATAACGAGACTTTCCATAAGTTGTCCCAATTCACAAAAGCTATTTGGGACCCTTTTTATTACTTGTAGTACTATAGCATAATGCTACCTTTGTCAAAAGGGCCTTATCGCATCATAGTAAGGTTGCGATATAAGTGATCAGTATTAAAGTTTCACAAATAAACTCCTCGGTTGTAAGGATAAAGATGCATATGTTAACACTCCACAGAGTCTTAGACCCAAACCCACACTAGTGAAATCTTGTCAATTCTGTCACTTCTTTTATCTTTCTTGCAGCAGCTTATTATGAAAGATTTATGCCATTATAACTATTCCAAATACCTGAAGAAATTTATAGTCAGGTCAGCAGTTCACCACTGACTTCTACGCCTAGATGACAAGTCTACAATAAAATGCTAGTCGGACATACAGCTGACCATGTAAAAGCAAGCGTCTTGGCATCTTACACAACGTCTATATGTTTATTTGTTCTTAGTATCATGTAACTTAGCTCTTAGAAGCTATAACTTCAGATCTATTAGCATCTCTATTCCCATTTTCAGCACGAAATCCAATATGAATCTAGACTGTAGATGATCATTGCTCGTTATATGCATTATCTTATAATAGAATAGGACAGATACGCAGAAGTAGCAAACTATTCATGCAAAGTGATTCCAAATGTTCAAGGATTCAATTGGACACAAGGAATCTAGTAAATGGATATCCATGCCGTGCAACATCATATAAAGGAAAAAGCAGGATGGAACATATCCTAGTCACAGAGCATAGCCCATGCATGCTACAGTAAGGTGTGTCCTTCACAAGAAGTGAGCCAAATATTTTCAATAATTGGTACTATTAACCATCGTCACAGAACTCATCAAGAAGCCCTGACCTACATTCACCCAACCTTTTCATCCACCATTAAAAAAAAAATCTACCTTGAAATACCAAGAATTTTTTTAAATAAATCATCAGTTTCTAGCAAGAAGAGCCAAAAAATCAATGAAGCAATTGTGAATCAAGAATCTAACTTATCAAGAAGCCCTAAACCTATGAAACAATGGTGAATCAAAGGAAATAGTACTCCACCTCGGAACAGCAAGAACAATCGTCTTTCTTTTCCATCAGAATCGACGATATCTATCAAAAACAACGATCTTCCTTAATTTTAGGTAATACCTTGGAGGTTGGCCGGAGAGAGGGTGGGGTTTGTGACTTTCCAGTACAGAGGCTTCGATCTCGACTCGGCGACGACGGAAGGAGGGACGGAGCAGAAGCCTTCCTGTCCTACCGCCCCGAGCACTGCGACGCCAAAAAGCAAACGATTAGTTGCTGAGGGACATGGTAGCGAGCGTCACATGACGTAGTACCCCATGGAAGCAAAACGAGGAGGAGGAGGAGAGTGTGAGGGGCGTGAAACGAGATCGAGAGAGAGTTATGCATGATTTGAAGAAGGATTTGCTGCCGACTCCAATACCAGCAAAATGGGTGAGATTTGAGCGGATGACAAGACTACACGCGCAAGATCAAGCTGCAGTATTAGTGTATGCTAAAATGCCGATGAGAAAATTTACAATAATACTACTCTATCTTGATGGTGGAATCTTCGTCGGCTGTCGTGCGCTCTGCCTCAGCCGTCCCGACTGCTGTTGGGTAGTGGAACGCTTTTATTGGATTCGAACCAGAATCCATATCAGAATCCGACGGGCAAATCTTTCCAAAATGAGAATCCACGCCCAACACTTTGATTCAGAATCGGATTAGATTCCGGTCGGTACAGATCCGCACGTTGTGGAAGGCGATCCAGTAGAGGATTCACATCCGAGATCCAATACAGTGAGACTCTATTTGTCGTTGGTTATTCTTAAGGCTACTCCAACGGAAAACATTCGAAAGATAATTCTAAAAGCAAAATAGCATACTTGGATGAAATTGCAATGTAGATGATCATCCTCTTTTGCTATGAATCTATTTCCCATTTGCAGACTCGCTATATATACTTCCTCTGTATGCTAATTGAATAGATATCGGTGATACAATATCCAAAAAAAAGATCCATCCCACTATCACATCGCCTATGATAAAATGGAGTGTCGATATATTACAATTTATTTGAACCCAAATCCAACAAGCTAATCTATATTTGAATAAACCTAAATTTTAAGGTGCAAGGTAGAATGAACACAACTTTGGTCACAAAACAGTTCTTCTGGTCCATAAAGAAAAAACTATATTACTTAAACAAAGTATGACAAATCAAATCATGCCTATTGGAGTACTGAATAAATATAATTTTGATTCCTACATAACTCAGTAGAGTTGAAGCTTTAGCATGCATTGCTAATCCATCTATTTCCCTCTGTATGAACATGAGAAATTTTATATCTTTGAATAGTTGAACAGTAATCAAAAAATAATTTTGAAATGATTCATAATAAACTATGGAGAATGCTCCTCTCTATTTAAAATCTTGATCAGCAGCCACATGAGAAGCTTTTGCTAATTGAATATATCATTATGATCACGTCAACATTCGATGGGTTCAAAAATATGCCACGCGATGCAAACATCAAACGATGAGCGACCGTCTAAAAGAACTCAAAGTCTACATACTTGCCTCCACATTTCACATCTGCCCCTACAATCCTTTTGCTACTAGTTTTGAATCCTTCTGTGACTCCAAATTTTGGTGGCAGCTCGACCACCTCGACCGGCCGTGGCACCTCAGGCGGCATACTGCATCGAATAAGTGCCCAGTTCACGCCTTCAAAGAAGGGATGCTGCTTTATCTCGGTGGCTCCCCGTTTCATGCCCAGACGATGCTGAGGATCCTTAGCCAGGAGCCCTCTTATCAAATCTTGGCTTGCATTACTGGTTGATGGAGTTTCCGGGAATCTAAGCTGCTGGCCTATCACATTGAACAATGTCGCCCGGTTGCCTGAGCCCTTGAAAGGCGTCCGGCCATAAAGAAGCTCGTGCAGGAATATGCCAAAGGTCCACCAGTCTACAGCACTTCCATGGCCCTCACCTTTGATAATTTCTGGGGCTAAATACTCATGGGTGCCAACAAAGGACATCGATCGAGCAGTTGTTGGCTCAACGACAAGCTCAGGCAGGGTGGCTACCTGTTGCCTTGGTATCTCAGCCCATGGTTTCCTTTCCCTTTTCTTATTTCTCCAAGGGAAGAGTCTTGGAATGAAACAAGCAGGCTGAACGCAAACTGACGAAGGCTCAATGCAGGTTGGCTTAACACAAAATGCACCAGTCTCTCGTTTAAAAGGATCTGAGTCGAGTGATGACATTTTCATGAGAGTTGGCGAAACAGCACACCTTAAAGAGAGATCAAAATCAGAAAGCATAATGTGTCCATCGTCACGAACAAGCACATTTTCTGGTTTCAGATCTCTGTATATGACTCCTAGCATGTGCAGATATTCAAGGGCGAGTAGTACTTCTGCAGCATAAAATCTGTTCATTTATAAAAGAAAACAACTTAAGATCCAAAGACTGTATGAGAAGATCCAATATATCAATACATGCTATATGAATCTAAACATACTATTCATATGATCGAAGCATTAATAGGATTAGAAATAATTATAGTGGCACAGCTTCTTGGCTTGTCAATAAGAGTTCTATTTCCATGTGTGATGAAACAGAACTATAGAACTTAGATTGAAACCCAAGGATCTAACATTTATTTTAGTGCATTTGTGTAATGATTTGGTGAACATGAAACGTGCTGACAAATTAAAAAGATTTAAGAAAAGGATTCTAGATGACCTTTTTGACCGAAAAAAAGAATCTGTTTTCAATAGAAAATTCAAAATCATTACAGATGAAGCTACAGTGTGTTACAGTAAACACAAATTGTCTTTTTTTATATAGTTGATTCTATATGCATGAGTATGGGACAAAAACAGTCATGAGTAGTTGATAAGTCTGGTTATCTTCCTGTGTGTAGCCATGGTGTAAAATCGAGACGCACCCTAGTTATGTTCTAGGAAAAAAAAATAATGTTCAGCTCTGGTGTTGTGCAGTTGGGTATTCTTATCTTTTATAGAAGCAAGTGCCCTGGCATGTGCCTCTTCCTCTTCATCTCTTTTTACCTTTTTTTTTCTTTACCACTATTCTTAGATGTTGACTGCTATCCCTACAATGTGTTACTTAGAGCCAAAAAAATCTCTGTAGTTTCTGTAATGCTTTTCTTCTCTCCTATGCTTCATTCCACAATATCCGATTTTTATGTTGCCATTTACCCTCTGTTTCACCTGCGGAAATTATTCAGGGTACTATGTTTGACTATCTTCTTTTCATCTTTCAGACGATATTTATTTGCCCTTAGAATAATTCAACAGGCCACCTTCCCCCGAGTGCAAAACAGTCTGAACTGCAACACTTCATATGACAAGCTTGTTCATGAATATCACAGTCCATCTTCTATTGATTGGTCTGCATCACCAACCATACAAAAGCAGAAGAAGATGGCTCATGAAACATGAAAAATTATGAAGCAAATAGAAATGCCATATCCTACTGTCATAGGGTATCAAAAACTGCTAACATTCAACAAAAGATAATATAACACAAACCATCCCCATTATTAGATGTCCTTGTGCAGACCAAAAATATTGTGAAGCAACTTCCTTGCAGAAGTTATCCATTAGGTAAAGATGTGTTCTTAAGAATCTCATAATCGCACAATAATAGCTATGTTATTTGTGGAATTTCATCAGTATGTCAACGATTATACTTCGTAACTTGCAATGAGCACTTCTGAAAAAGCTCAGTAAAGAGTGGTGACCTCTGAGATTACTTCTATCATAGACAGGTATTGAGGAAAACCATGTCCAGAAAACCATTAGATTGTGCTTTCTATAAAATTCATCATTAATGAAAATTAGTAGTTGTAGCTTCTCAATGAATACAAACATGACAAATAAGCAATATGCAAAGCAATCGTCACAGAAAATACTTTTATATGCAAGATCTCAAGAAGCAGCAAGGTTGAATCAGAATGTCAGGCTGCAGGAAGATGTGAATGGTGACAAATATGCATAAGAGATATGTCAATTTGACAAAAAAGCAGTTGAAACTATTGTAGCCGGTACCCAATGTCATTGTTGTGCTGCAACAGCATAAATAACAAATAACTGGCCAAACCATGTTTATCGCAAGGGCAGAAACTATGTCATGCAACATACCAAAAAGAACTAGTAATGGAATATAGAACACCCAAAGCAACAAGAAAACATCTCATGTTTTAACTTTTACCTTGCTGCACACTCAGAAAAGTGCTTTCCTGGCTGTCGTTGCCTCAATGTATGCAAAGCACCACCAGGGCAGAATTCCATCACCAAGCATGAAAACCTATCAGTCTCAAAATGCGTATACAGAGTTGGTAAGAACGGGTGATCCAGAAGCTGGAGAATCTCCCTTTCTGTTTTAGCCCTTGTCACCTTCTTCCTGCTTGCAAGAGAAGCCTTGTCCATCACCTTCATAGCAAAATAGCACCTCGTGCCACATAATTCTGACAGATAAACGCTACCGATATCACCACATCCAAGCAGCTTGAGCAGTCGAAAGTGGCTCATACCCAGATTACCATCCCGAGTCCGGACCGCAAGAATAGCCTTCCATCTAGGGTCATTTCCCTTGTGAGGCTTGTTAGCACTTCCAGGAAGGTTACTCCAGATGCTATCATCACTAAGACCACTGATATCACTTACTCCACTGTTGCTAGATTTAGTACTTTCAAGGGAGTCCATCATCACACTTCCCTTTGCACTCTCAGAGGCTCTTTCCATGCTAAGCATACCATCACTAGTAGAGCAGCTGTTCACTATGCTCATTGCAGTTACCATGCCAGTGCTGTCAATGCTACTGTGAGGACTGACATTGCCGCTTGGGGGGAGGGAAGCATCCCAAACGCACTCCTTTTCCTCAGAGCCTGGTGGTAAGAATGGTTTCTCTGTCGACCATGATGCAAGTGAAGCAGAAAATGGAGAAGATACAGCACCTGGCTCATTTGGATCATCAGGGAAGCTTTGATTTCGTGATAGACGAGCTGCATTCGCAGGGACCTGAATAGAAAGTCCTTCTACAAGAGGACCTTTTACAGAGAGGCCTCTCATTAAGCACCCTCTATCAGACTTGACTTGATCTAACACCACATAAACCTTCTTCACGATATCACTATCTAAGGGCTCCGGGGGATGACTTGCACCATGAAAAGAACTTCTTCCGCCTTCTTTGAAGGAGCCCACACTCATGAAGCTATCAACCTCAGGTGCTAATTCATTCTGCTCTCCGAACCTATCTCCCTCTTTCAGTGATTCAATTAAAGGAGCATCCAAATTTTGAGTGGATAGACCATTTCTCAAGCTGCTTGTGCGCAAACCCAGTTGCTTGTCAGCAGAAGAGAGCTCCGGCGGCGACATTTCCAACTCAGAAATTTCATCCATCCCAAGTGAACTCCTAATGTCACACCACCTATCTCCAGACCAAGTAACTGGTCCCTATAACCCCAAAGTTTGGGACTTTTTCTACCTGTCCAAAAAACAATCGCAGATTCACTGCGATCTCATTTTCTCCCAGACTATGAATCAAGAGTACCTCCTACCAGTCTCCGACGAAGACTCGGCGGTGCATATGTCCTTTTTGCCTCGACAGTCACAAAGGCGATCGTTACAAAACTGAAACTGGACAGCAAACTCTCCTTTCTCTTCTTTCCAGGGACCTAAACCCCAAAGAAAAGCACTGATTAGAACAATCAGAGCTGTTATTTTCCATCTCCAAGTCAAAGCAGTACAGACAAGGTCTGAACCATTTCTGCACATCATGATTTTACTTTGTGCAAAAGACCAATTATTGGTCAGAGAAACGAAGATGTACGGAATAGTTCATCCCAACCAACACGACCGCGATCTACGAAACCTTCCGAGTCTGCAGCTTCCCATCTTCCATTCAAAAGGCAAATTAAAGGTCAAAATAGAAAGAGAATATCCCAAATGAAAAATCATACGAAAAGAAATATTCACACGCACATTTCCATCTTTAGATTAAAAAAAAAACACTCCAAGGAGTAGAAATCGTAGCCCCAGAAAAGGGGGAAAGTTCCTGCAATCTGCGTCACTGACCACGACAGAATCAGTATGTCAGCAAACCATCAAGATGACTCGGAGCTAGCCAAACGGAAGCTTCAAGGACGGGTTCCTTGAACTCGATCTCAGGGTTTCTCCACCTCACCGCTGCCTTACTTCTCTCTCTTCACTGAGGAAGAGAAGAGAAGAGACAGAGAGAGAGAGAGAGAATGGCGGGGGCAAGGGGTGCCGAAGAGCCAAAGAGAAACAGGATACTTCCCTCCCTCTCCTTCGTGTCCTAGCCGCCTCCCGAAAAGAGAAGTGTGGGACCCATCGCTGGGTCCCTAAGAGATGCCAATCAGAAGTTCTACCTTTGGTCGGAAATGGGTAAAAGCGGTGTTTGCTTGTTTTCGTGCTGTGGGAAATTAGGTCCGGTCGATTTTAGTTAATCGACGCCGCTTGGTCGATCCGACGGCCGCAATCCGCCGAAGCAGCAGCGGGCCCACCCTGCGCCCCCGTTCCGCCGGCCCACCTTCCGCCACCGCAAACTGTACGCACGGGCACACGCGCCCTCCCACCCGTTTGATGGTGCGCGTCATCGCTCTTAATCACCGTCGATGCTTCATCGGACGTCCCTGACTCCCGTCTTCTGCTCGGCTTCTCATGTGGGAGAAGGTTTCTTGATAGCAAAAATCACAACCGTCCACCGCCCCCTTCCGGGCTTAGGTATGGTGTTCTGTTTTGTTGGGTATGGTTGGTGATGATGCAGGCCAATCAATATGGAACTTAATATGCGCATGATAACTTGAAACTTAGACAATCTCCATAAACTATAAACTAAATATGTAACTTGAAGTTAATGCATATAGTTTGTACTCGACAGTGGAAATGACGAGAGCAGCATTGCCTCCCACCACCACCACAACATAGTGTTTGAAGTGGCGGCGCTCGCCTGGCCCAGCTTAGGCGCCCGCTAGCCCAGCCCACTCCCAATCGAAATCAAATTGAACCCAGATTGAGCTTAAATGGAGACTAGATCAAGAGAATTAGTTCGGTCAAGCCTACTTATAGTTGATGAATTGGTTCGGTCGAACCAGTTCATTAAGTAATAGCTGTCCCATCATCCCCCTCGCGCGATTGTCTTCTCGCAAGGTCGAATTTCTCCGACCCCTAACACCCTACTCCGTGCGTCGACCGGCGATCCTCCTCCGCGTGCAAAGACGGTTGGCGGTGCGTCTCTCTCCACCCCGGTGGTGCGCCATCCTCCCTATGCCTCCCTCTCACTGTCGCTCTCCCTCTTTCTCCTCCTCCGTCGCTGTCCTCATCTTCTCCCACCCGGCCCTCGAGTCTCACCGACAACCCCCCTCCCCCTCCCTCCTCTTTTGTGCTTCTCCCCCCTTCCCTCTTTCTCCTCCTCTGCCGCCCCCAGTCGATTCTTCCCAACAGCCCTCCTCCTCGTCCATGCTTCTCCCCCCTCCCTCGCTCTCGTTCCCTCTTGCTGTCACTCTCCCCCTTTCTCCTCCGCCGCCCCCTGCGGGGCCTCCTTGGCGACTCCCCTCCGTCAGGCGCCGTTCTCTGCATCTTCCCGACAGAGCCGTCAACCCCTGTCGAGCCTCCCCAACGGACCACCTCTCGTTGTGCCCCTGACTTCTTTCTGTCCGCGACATCCCTCATTCGACTTCCTCCTAACTTTAATAGAAATGTTACTTATTGTTAATTATAGTTAACTTTTGTTAATTATTCTTGGATTCTTGATGTTAATATTCTTTTGTTTTGTTATTCCTGTTGTTAGATGTGAACAATGTAGTCAATTGATGCCTTGTTGATGGTTAAATAAATGTAATTTGATTTCTTTGTATGAAGCTCATATATGTCTAATGTTCTTAATTGTATTTCTCGTTAATTATATTTTTATAATGTTTATATTGATGCTCGCCTTTGCTCAGGCGAGCACCTAGCATTGCACTGTTGGTGCCTCTTAGCGCCTAGCGCCTTTGATAACACTGGTTGCTTGCACAGCAATTACTGTATGATATTATAAAACATCTTTCATATCTCTATAAACTATAGAGAGAACACAGAGAAAAAAGTGATTTTTAGTTGACCAGAACATTTTAGGTAACTTCAAAAGACATTTTAGAGAGCTACAATGGACCCTAGCATGAAGGAATTCCAGCAAGCTTTGATTGAGGTTGAAATGGAGGCTGAGCATCTTCTTTTAGCAAGACATCAGGTGAAGAAATTTTCTATTCCTTTCATATTGATTGATCGAATATGTCAAAATACATATAATTTAATAGTTTTCTATTTTGACAGCTTGTGGAAAATGATAGGCTTAGGAATGGTAATAGGGAAGCTCTGACAGCTCTTCGCAGGAGAGCTCGAACAACAAAGAGTAGTCTTCCATCACCCTTTGAGGCTGTCATGCGAGAAGTAGAGGGCACAAAAGAATTGGTAAAGGAGATATGTCCAACATGTGGAGATCATGACTCAAAGGAGCATACATGGATGATGTTTCCAGGATCTGATATTTTTGCTCGCATGCCATTTCATGCGGTTCACACTACTTTAGAAAAAGGTATTCCCTGCTACAAGCAACTACAAAGAGTGTTCACTTCATGATTTTATGAGTCATAATGAATTAGATATTTAGCAGGCTACCTCACTAGATGAAAAATATATCGTTGAAGTTTAAACGTACCTAGAGTTCTTCTGAAGACATGGTAAGGATCTTAAGTTCATTCTGAGAATCTTCATCGAATATTTAGATCAAGTTAGTGAAAATTATGGGGCCCATTCCCACTAAAGTTGCAGCTGATGACTTTTGTGTAGGTGATAAGCTAAGGTCATTCATTATCAGTCAAAATAATTGTACTAACTGGAAAATTAGATGTGAAAGCTGAATGTTGGTGCACCTTTAATAAGATACGTAACAATAATGAGAATTTCAACTCTTTAATCTTGAAAAATGAACTTTCTATAAAGGCAAGTGTGACTTTTTCTTTGTCAAGGGTAGGTGAGAACCTCAGTGGGATCAACTAAACAAGTACTTTGCTCATATTACTGTGATCCTTAAGCCTCTAAAGAGTCTGTTAGATCACCTGGAAACATATGATAGATAGATAGATAGAGAGAGAGAGAGAGAGAGAGAGAGAGAGAGGCACCAGCTGGGGGGAAAGGATATGTGCAGTGAAATATCTTATGCAAAATACGAGAACATTGCAGGAGATAAACAATCTATTGATCTATTAAAAATCAAATTATGTGCACAATATTAAGCTATAAGTCAGAAAAAATATGATAAAGTCAAAAGAGGATAAGAATGCAAAAAATTGCTATGTTTATTGTTCAATTTTTCCTACAATTAAGGGCTCATGTTCTAGTTTCCACACAAACTCTTCGAGTGAAGACCAAACCTCTAAAAATTGTCGCGAGTGACACAAACTTTTTGAGTGAAGACCAAACTTCTTTCATGGGATTGAACATCAAATACAAAGGAGAATGCAAATTGTGTTTATGCCACTCAACTAGAATACAATGTAACTTGAGTAAGTCATAAACATTTCCCAATAGTTGAGTTGAGCTTGGCTTGGTTGCAATTTTCTTTAAAAAAATGTTTAAGGATGCACTAAATGAGATGAAATACATTTATAGTCTCATGCAATTACTCTCGCAAATTGGCATTTCCTGTTGATGACCAACCACATTGATTTTCCATATTTATTTATTTTTATTATGAGGCATTAATACAATTGATCTTATCAACAAACCCAATTTAATCACTAGTATAATACTCAGTCACTTAAAACTAATAAAATAAGTTATTGAAACTTTGGGTGGTTGGGTGTCATTCTACCAATAGCTTCAAAGTTTACCCCTGATGGTGATGCCAAATTATTTGTAGTAATTAGTATGATCTGTTTAAAGAAGCACAAGTATCAGTTTGATAATGTAATCATGGATTTCAAACATATAAAAGATTCTTAGCAATTGCAACGAAATGTAGTCATGGGTGCATTGATGACTTTTCTCACCTAAAAATTAAGATTGGTGTGGCGCTCTATATGCCAATTATAGAAGTTCACACCCCAAGTAAAAGTGAGTGTATTGAATAGATGTATTACTCAAGTAATGAAGGGGCATATATACAAGTGATTGTATTGAATAGATTTATTACTCAAATAATGAAGGGGCATATACAAGTCATAAAAGTTATATAATGAATTCATGAGGTTAAATAACTTCTCAAATATTTTGACTTCTCAAAAACTGAACTCCAAGACGATCGATGCATCCCAAGGTGAAGCAAGTTGCCAATCAAGAGCTTAAGTTAAAATATACCTTTTGAGATAGTCTCAACAATCTTCATCTAGAAATATTTTCTGAATGTGGAAAGAGTGGTGGCTCATGTTGCAAGGGTAGAACAGGAGATAATAATTAATTAATAATATTATGTATATGATGGGTCAAGGGTTGTCGACAAGAATTTCAAGGTTATGGCTTAACCTGCAATTTCTTGTTTCACAATGCTGCTTCATTGTGCTGTGGAAGTTTAATTGTCACTGTGACGCTGGTCGTCTCTTCAACTGGGGGAATGGGGACATAAACTTGGGAAGCATGGTAAACAAAAATGTATATGAAATTATTGTTTTTATTTTCTTTATCAATCCATCACATGATTTAATAGCTTAGATGAAGTCATGCTAACAAAGTTGTGGCCAATTATGTGTCAGCTATGCGGTGGATGTTCTTTTGGTGATTATTAAGAACTTTGTGAAAAACACAAACTGATTACTTAGTGTGAAGTGGACTTCTCTTGATGCTTTAACTGTCATTAGAAAGATTACCCATTTCATGGTCTACGTAGTTCTTAAAATATGCCTGACTGTGTGAGCTTGCTTCACTTCAGCTGAATTGTAAGGTACACTTACAGTTGTACCTCTTAGTCAATGCTATGAGACAGATAAGTATAATCTGTTAGTCAACTTCCAATGACACATCCTAATTAATACAATCTTGTTTTGCTGCTTGTGTAGATCAAGAACGACTGGACTATGACTCAAAGAAACTGCAGAGCTATGTGAAGGAGAAATCCTTCTTGATTTCAGAAAGAGGAGCTCTTGCTGACAGGATAAGTCCTGGTATACTTAGGTCCATGGTTGCGTTAAAAGACACATCTAAATAATTGTCCTGATTTGGCTTCAATCGTCATTGTCCGCTTCCTCTTCCTCTTCCCATCTGCATCCAATCTTCTGAATGAGACGGTCCATGTGCAGTATGAACAGCTGCTAATTCTGGGCAAGACAATTCATGTGCAGTGTCTATGGTTTATCTTTATTGGTATATGTAGTAATTCTTCCAGTTGAAACCGAACAGCTGAATGTCTAATTATTATTAGTCCCAGCTGCTACTATTAACTGTTGATATAGCCAATAGTATTAGATCATTCTCTCTGTTATCTTACCACATCATAGTATGTATAGAGAACATGAACTTGTGGGAATATTGCATGATGATGATTCGTGTGGTGTGTGATTGCTGTACTATGCACAAGAAAAGCTTGTTTGTAGAGCTAAGTCAAAGGTCTGATAGTATCTCAGGGTCATGCTAACAAAGTTGTGGCCAAGTGGATGAGCCTATAGCTTTTGGAATGCCCGCTCTCTGCTGCTCATCAACATGTTGCCTTCGGCGAGCATCGTGCCCCTACGGAGGACTTACCTGTGTCATCTTGTTGCGACATGTTTGATGAAATGATTGAGCTTCTGGTTTCAATGTGCGTTACAGTGCTCACCACGAGTGATATGTATTTTTTGATCTTTTACTCATTATTTGATGGTGATAATTCAATCTTTTGGGATCCATCAAAACCATTTGACGGACTTTTAGAAGGTGGAATTGGAGACACAAAGCTACTTCTGACCATAAATAATGACACGTCAATATTCTACAGTCATCACTAATTGTAGTGGTTGACAGATAAATATCATTATTTCTGCAGTCAACACTTATGTAGCGGGCAGATACAATTCATTAATTATGGTGGTCCTGTTGGTTCTTTCTTTGTTGCTACAATTCACTCCGCGTTCTTATTTAGTACTCGATTTTATCAAATATATATATATATATATATATGAAAAATATTTATATTTTGAGTATTTTTCAAAAGTGCCTCTTTTATTTTTTTTTCCCAAATAATATCCATGATTTAAAAAAATACCTAAAAAACGCCTCAAAAGTTTTCTTGCCATTTTTTTAACTTTTTTAATTGTTTCATTTGGTTTATTTATGGTTTTTAAAAAACATTTATAGTATTTTATTGATACATTAAAAATATTATAAATGTATTAAAAATTATAAGTGATATCATATCATACCTTTTTGGTTGTCACTGCTTATAGATTATTATACTATTATATTCTTAGATTTATAGTTAATTTGGTTAATGTTTTGAGTATATTTAGATTATTTATAGTATTTTCAAATAGTTTTTATAATATTTTTGTTATGAAGTTTAAAATATTTAATTAGGCCAAAAATATTATAATAGATCAAAATATTATAATAAGTAAAAAAAAAAAGAAAGATAATTTAAATATTTTTTTAAAAAAATTAAATTATTGTTTGAAAAAATAAAATGAATTCAAGATGTAAATATTTTTTAGAAAAATCTCCCCAGTATTCAATATATTAATTTTTTTAGAAAAACCTCCCATCTTTATATTACATATCGGGAATATTCTGTCCGATCAACACGTCTAAGATATGATGCGTCTTAGAGCTGTCATTTGTCAACCAATTGATGCTAAATTACATTCATTTAATCGCTTCTCATTCGTGTCTGCCTCACAAATCTTTACGTGTCACATCGTATAACTATGCTGAATCCAACTACTTTTGTTCGAGTCAGCGTTTGATCACTTCTTCGGCTATTAAGCCTGAGCTTGTGTGCTGCTTCCAGTCCATCTCTCCGAAGATGATTCTGCACGTCGACGCGATCCAAACGGCGACGCCGGGGAAGGTAGCTTCCCCGGGGCAAGCCCGGCGCATCGTCACGGCCACGCCGCTCGGCCTCGAGGTGCTGCAGCGCCGGTTCCAGGTGGTGCTGTATTACGGCAAAGCCAGGGAGGAGGAGGTGGAGTCGCCGCTGGCGGTGGCGGCTTGGATCAAGGAGTCGCTTAGCGCCGCGCTGCCCCACCACCCGGTCCTCTCCGGTCGCCTTCGAAACGGCGGCGGGTCTTGGGAGGTCAAGTTCAACGACTCCGGCGTCCGACTGGTGCAGGCCACCGCCGAGACGACCATGTCGGAGTTCTTGGCCTCCGAGGACAGGGACGGGAAGGAGGCGCAGTTGGCTTACTGGGAAGACATCAACGAAGACGACCCCAACTTCTCTGCACTGTTCTACATCCAGGTCTCTTCTCCTATCTGACTGCTTGAGGTTTACGTTGGTGATCGTTGACAACACCATCTCGTGGTTGCAGGTGACTCGGTTCCAAGGAAACGGGTACGCCATCGGGATAAGCTGCAGCCTGCTCTTGGCCGACCCCTTGTTCCTGTCACGCTTCCTCAGGTCATGGTCTCAAATCCACACGGAACTGCTAGCCCAGGGGCGGCTCACCAAGCCCCCCATGTTCCACCTGAGCTGCTTCCGAAGACCCGACCGGCCGCGCCGTGTCAAGTCGGTCCCGTTTACATCTTCCTCCGCCAACTCCACCACCATGCTGTTCAAGGCCGACCCGCCGTCCGACGCACGATCCTACGGCGAGCTCGCGGCGGCTTGTCTTCGGGAGGCTACGCGGAGGCTCGGGGCGGAGGCAGTGCCGGAGTTCTCGTTCATGATCAGCGACCACACCGGCGACCTGAAGGTGGAGTCGCACGGTGCCACGGGCTTGGCTTCGCCGAACCAGGTGTTGGACGTGGTTTGGTGGGGCCAGCTCGGCATGGAGGAAGTGGCCTTCACTCCGGGAAACACCCCCGTACACGTGTCGTACCAGATCGTATCCTGTGGTCACAGTAGCCTGGTGGTGGTGATGATGGCCTCCGATGTGGAGGGTGACCCAAAATTGATGATTAGTGTCACTGTTCCTAAGAATTGAATGGTTCGATTGCTTGTTTGGCTAAGTAATCAACTATAGTAATAAACAATATCGGAATGTTGTTTAACTGTAAGCGCATTAGTGAATCTGACCGATACTTGCGACTCACGACACATCACGGATCGAGGCCCGAATATTCTCTCATGGGGCCCAATATGGTGGTCAGCCCAAATATTTTCGATCCCTCCCCGAATGGGCGAATGAGACGCTGTTTGGGCGGGAAAACCCTCCCCACCGCCCCTCCCCCCTCTCCTTCCGCGCCCGCCCTTTCACTTCATCCTCGTTTCCCCGCCGCCTTCTCTCCCCATAGACCCCAACCGTCTTTCCGCACCCACCTCGCATGGCGCCGAAGAAGAGAGCTTCTGCCTCCTCCTCATCATCGGCGGCGTCCTCCTCCTCCTCCAGAAGAACCAATCAAAGCCAGCAGCCCTCGCAGCCGTCGAAGTTCGGGATCCAACACTTCTTCGAGCGCCACTCGCAGTCCCAGGCCGCCGCTACCTCCTCCTCCTCGAGCCCCCCAGACCCCATCCCCGATCGGAACCTTAACCTTCCTCAGCCAGGGGCCGAGGCCGCCGATAAGCCGCCGCGGCCGGATGCCCCCTCCGAAGGCGGGCAGAGTTCGTCGTGGCAGATCTCGCCGGAGGTCTCCAAATCGGTCACCAACAAGCGCGTTAGATTCTCCCCTGGAACGGTGAGCTTCTTGAGAGTCTTCTTTGAAAACCGATTCAAGATCGCCGCTTTTCTTGATTTTGTGCTCCTTCGTCCGTTGTTTTCTTGGTTAGTTGATATGCCAGAGCCAAGATGATGGGGGAGACGCGGTTACTTGGAAGATCTCGCCTGTCAACGAACGGCTGCAGTCGATCTCCTCGAAGCAGTTGCCCAGGATGATGAGGATATCTCGTGAGGCACCGAGGCCACAAGAGTCCACTTTGCGTCCTTGCTCTCTTAAACAGGTGCTACCGCGAGGGTCTACATGCATATGTTTTGTTAACGTCTCTTTTCTGTGTTTTTAACTCATAGAACGTGTTCTGGATGTAGGATCCTTCTTGTTCTAACAGCAAACTTGAGAAGTGGCTTTCTTCTTCTGCCACAGTGGCATCTGTTAAGTCCTTGAGTTTTTCGAGGGAGGTCTTGTTTGAAGAGTCAGAGGGCTATGGTAGCCACGAGAGCAATGATGATCCAAAGAACGCTACTGCAGTGGATTTCAAGAGCTCATTTCGGACTCCGCCATCCATGCCTTATGGCTCCAAGGAGGTAATCATCTGAATCACCTGGACTTTGGACTGACCTTTGTTCAATTTTAATGGGAAATGATTATCCATTTATGTATTTGTTTGATTATATTCATGAGCAGCAGTTGATTGGTGGTGTTGGTTGCAATGAAGAAACCGAGCAGTTGGGTTCACAGGTCTACCGAAAGGTTTGAATTGAAGTATTGATCATAGAATCTTCACAGTTCCTTTTCCTGTTGATATCAAAGGAGTGCAAACTGTAATAGCTAATGACTCATACCCATCTTCACTTTTAGGCATTGCTTGATCTTTTAGATCAAGTCGAAGATGCAATTACTGACGAACCAGTCCCTGGTGATCCCAGGCGTTTTGAGGGTCAGAATGCTACCGCTGTCAAGATTCAACTCGAATCTGACCCTTCAAAGAGAAGCTTTGAGGCCAATCCATCTGAAATAGATTCTAACTCTTCACCTTATGATACCTTTCTTGTACTAGAAGTATTCTTCTTTCTTTCTTTCGACACTTTTCATACTAAAAGGCTGGTAACCATTTAGTTGTATTTACTCCCTTGTCTCTTACAATTAAAGGTATCAGAAAAGCATAAGAGCGCTGATTCCTTGTGCGTCCAAACTCCTCTAAAGGTGCACTTAATTTTGTAAAAGCAAGTTTATTCAACATTCATGGAATTTTCAGGCCACATGCAAGTGAAACCTTTGTTTCTTGATTGCAGGTTCTTCGATTGCTTAATGAACAAAGCGGCCAAGAGCGGATCTTGCATCTCTGTGATGAGTGGTCAGTTTTCCTTTAGCTCAGATATCTTAAGGTCATCTAGGTGTTTCTTCCAATTGGTTCATAATTATGGGTAGTTCACACAAAGGATGATCAGTCTGCATGAGGAATTCTTTCCTGTCTCAATTTGCATCAATATTTGAAGGAGTTTAAGGGTGATGTTAGTAGTTCCAGAGACTTAACACGAGCCTACTGTATCTACATATTCTGACTTGTGTGGTCCATGATATGCCATGATATATCTGCATTATTGTTTTTGCTGGCCAACATGGCCCCTGTATTGAAGAGTTTGAAATGTGATGTACAGTGCTGCAAAGGCATTTCATGAAAACAGACCCATATTTTATATAATCAGTATTTTCTTAATTCACTGGTAAATTGGGATGAAGATTAACCATTTCACTTGTATTTTTACTTGTTGATGTGCTACAGTTCTGCATGAACTTGAAGTTTACTATTGTTTTCTTCATTAGGATGTTTAAGTTTTGTGATTCCTAATTGCAGCTTTTGTGTCTTTCCTTTATTCACAATTACCCTACCAAAGTGTCAGCTGGAGCTGTGCTGTTTTTTTCTTTTATTTTAGGTTTTATAGCCTGATTGGACCCGGAGATACTATAAGTGTAGTTGGAGATTTTGATGAGATGGGAAGATGCATTGTTGATCATGCTGAAAATCTCATCATCGTTTATCCAGACATACTCTTATCTGGAACTCGGGTAATTATTTTGTTTTGTGGTTAATGCTATTCCATTACATTGACTATAGATTTTGATACAGTTTTAGCATTTTTCATATGCTGCTGTTTTTATAAAAATATTGGATTTCTTAACATTCATAGTTTTTGTTGCATTTTTTTCATCCTGCTTCATTTAATGTCTTCATATTTTGTTCAGGTTGCCTCTAGTTTTACTTGTTCCCGGCGAGCAGTACTCGATGAGAGACTGAAGAGTTCTGAGCATTTTTCTGCTGCATTACTTGGTACCTTGCTCCATCAAATATTTCAGGTTCATGATTCAAGGAATCGACTTCTGTTCCTTAGGCCACATTGCTTTCCTTTAGTTTTGGTATCAGTAGGTTATGAGTCTAAGTGCCATTAATAGTTTTCTTCTACTGTAGGCTGGACTTCTGAAGGAGTTTCCTTCAAGGCAGTTCTTGGAAGAGTATGCAGGAATGGTTCTTCAGAAAAATATCGAGAATATATATGCATGTGGAGGTAGGAATCCTTGTTGAACTGCATAAAAAAATTTGCATGTTATAGTATCCAGATTTGTGCATTATTTAGGTCTTCGCCTGTGGTAACAGTGCATGCACAATGTTTTTCTATGCAGCCAATGAGAAAGATATTTTTTTAAAGCTTATCGAGGCAATTCCAAGGATATTAAATTGGCTGACATGCTTTAAGGTGAAAGAGGTACTGAGGGAATGGAAGCCTTTTCTTTTCACAACTTATGATCTTGACCTACATGATTTTGCATCATTCTTTTTTCTGGCATGGCGCTTTTGTTGGTTTGTCATATAAGAACCTTTTTTATTGATGTTCTCATGGAGTGACTATTAGTACTAGGTCATCTGTTTTGCCTCGTAAAAAGTCTCTTCTATAGCAGTTGGACTAGGACAATGACTTAACAAAGGTGATGGATTGATTAGGTTGGGACTTGAAAGGTGCCAGGTGATTAGCCTAGTTGCAATTTTTCTAATTTTACAAGTAATTTATTTTGATCCATTGTGTAGAAAACTGCACATGTGTTCTGAGCTGTCAGTGTCCTTTTCTCTCTTGCTTTTGTTCTTAGGGTCCTTTATTGGATTGTTTTAGTTTTTTTTCTCCTTGTGTTCATTTTAACTATAATATATTTATTAGTCTTTGAGGTTAATTAGCATGCATGTGAAATAAAATTAAATTATGTAGATTTGACTAAAACTTGCACAAAATATATCGGCCTAAATTAGAAAATTGAAGTCTTTGGCCTGGGCAGTGCAAATTGAAAATGAGCCAGAAAATGATAATGTTCATTGTTTACTACATAAACATGCCAAAGTGAAGTTATGTTATAAGGTTAGTCATGACAATTTCCAAAATTACATTGGATATAAGTATCTGTTTACAGTTTTTCTTGTTAGTATAGGAATGACTTGTTGCTCTTATGCTTTTCTGATCCAAACAAAAGTATTCTTGCATAACATAATTGTTAATTTTTTGACATTTGCTAATATTTTCTTAGCATTTTGTCAGGAAGGTAAAAGCATGTCTGTTGATTTTGGACATTCTGATGGTATGAAGGATGTCAGCATAAGCGAGGTGAGGCATAAATTTTAGGTGTGGGCATATCCTTGTGACTTTGACATGATGGTTTCCTATATGTGGTTTTCGTTCACATGGCTCGAAATTTGATTACAAGTATTGGATGCAATAAGTCATAAATTTTCACAAAATGGTTTACTCTATTTTAGAATATAGTGTTGTTAACCTTCAATAACTTTTTGTTGGCTTTAATTTTATGGGTAATAACAACAAGTTTAAGTATAATCTTATAGATAACTATCATTTTCTTTTGAACTAATATGGCAAAATAAAAACTGCATATGCGTTTAGAAGAATGTTAAGTTTTTAGCCCTAGATGAAGGTCACATATGATAGGGTTTAGGGTGTAGGGCTATGGGTTGAGGTATGTCATTATCCACCCCCAGGGAGCACCTTTAGGTTGGGGTGTAGGCATGTTAATCAACTTTAGGATGTAGTGCATTGTAAAAATCTATATGATTCCCAGTCGATATCTATGACGTGCACTGGAAAATTCAGGTTATTGATATTGAAGAGATGGCATGGGCCCCAAGATATGGCCTGAAAGGAATGATTGATGCTTCTGTCCGTGTAAAGATTACTTCAAGCAGTAATGGGTCACATGAGACAATAATGCCTTTAGAATTCAAGACCGGAAAAGGAAATAATGGTCAGGTATGGTCACATCTCAGAAGTTATTTAATTTTCTCTTGATTGGGATTTTAAACACCGGTTGGATCAGTATCTATCAACTGCTATTTGCTGATCTGACCAAGTATTGATATCAAAACATATAGCTTAATATCATTACATATACCTTTTTTTCATTTTTTATTATTGTATTCAGTGATTCCAGACAGTACATGTTGGCATATTGACCTGTATAATGGTACCATATTGGTCCTATAGGTTATTGAAATAGGTATTATATTAGACCATTATTTAAAACCTTACTCTTGACTGTGCAGATTGCTATGGAACATTGTGCTCAGGTTATATTGTACACTCTTCTGATGTCTGACAGGTAATTTCAACTTGATATATTTTGACTGCTATTTCTTTTTCCATATGACGTTTTCTTTGCTGGGCTAGACAGGATTGACATTTCAAGTGGGAACTCTGCTCTTTCAGATATATGAAAAATGATATCAACTCTGGTCTTTTGTATTACCTTCAGACGGATCAGACACAGGTAACAAGGAACTATGTCTGTATAGTTTCCAAATGTCTCAAGTGCTATCTTAAGTTTCTTCTTACAGGGTGTTAAAGTTCAACGTTCTGACTTAATTGGGCTAATTATGCGCCGAAATGAGCTTGCAACTGAGATCTTGAAGGCATTAAGAACACAGTACCTACCACCAATGCTACAGGCATGGCTAAGAGAAACTTGTGTACTGATTGACTGGTTTAGAGGATTTTCATTTAGGTTTCAATGTAATGATTTTGCAGAACTTAACAATGTGCAAAGCTTGTCGCCACCTCAACATCTGCATGGTCTATCATAAGGTAAATCAAGTAGATTTTTAATATTCTTGCTCTGCAGAGGTGCTATACTTTCAACCTTTATTTTCTGAAGCAATTATAATATTGATCACTACCCATAAACCATAAAGATCCATCTTCTCAAAGGAATCTCATATCAAAATGTAGTAAAATATTCCTTGATCTTGACTTTTATTATGTCTAGACTAAACTTCCATGTTCCGTGTGGCATTAATAATCTTTGTTTTGTGTGTCTACTACTTTTATCTCTTTTCCCTGCATATTAGCCTCCACTTCCTTCAGTGACTACTAAATTAAAATGTATTCTTCTTCTATGTCATGTGCTCTCTTGTTTGTTTTTTCATTCACTGTTTATGTTCAACTTTATCTTCTGATTCCCATATGATAATTGATATGATATTCCTTAAAGGGTGAACCCAGTGTTTGGGGAGTCAATGTACAAAGACGTACCTCTGTCAACCTTGTCACTGTGCCATCCACACTCTGACAGTATATTTTTATCTAACTTAATGTTAGTACTATATAGTATATGGTGCCTTAGAATTACTATATGTTTTAGATTATGTTGGAATAGGTCCTAAAAAACAAAAAATATGTTTATATTAACATGTTTTCTAGATTTTGTTAATTATTTATGATTTATTACTTTACACATATTTGGTGAGTCTTAGACATTTTGTATCTTTTTTAAAGGCATAGAATATGTGAATTAGCACACTATATTTGAGCCGCCTACTAAAACCGGCAATCCTAGAGCATGACACTCAAACTCTGATCACCTAGATCATGTATTTGTGCCACCTGCTCATATGCAATTTTTCTTACATTTCACACTCATTTGATATATTTATTACTAGTTATGTGCTTTCTTTATTTCCTGTTGTGTGTGCTATCAGTGACCAGTACATCTACAACATATAGAAGTAATATTAGCAGGAAGAGGTTCACTTGCTGATGAAACTTCAGACTTGATTGATTGATTCTTGTCGATCTGTCTCACGTGAATGTAGTTTACACTAGTTTCTTTTGTTTACATATTTTGAGAATTTATATAATAATAATCACTTAAGGCATAATCAAAAGAAAGAGTATCTTTAATCTTACTATCTTAGGCTGCAATTTTCTTTTAGATGGTGTAGTTTATACATTTACCTATGTGAATCTAAAACATAGGCAATTCACCAAGTATTTTTAGATATGTTGTGAAACTGGGCCAGGTCGCATGGTTCTTTAATGCTGAATAGGCTATTTGTTTTTGATATTCGCATGCTGTAACTTGTAACTATACATTGCATAGTTAGATTTTCTTGCTTTATTCACGTCATCCATGTCTGTTATCATTATTGACTTTTTGTTAAGTTTGTTTCCTTGATTCAATTTGAAACCAATCTATATTCTCCATTGTTGTACGAAATTGCTAAGGACGATAACTTCCAGAATGTTGGTCTATTTAGTATCTGGTTATCTTTATATCCAGGCACTTATTATACTATTTAGGATGCCATCATGATGATTTTTGTTGATGGAATAGGCTTATGGAGGCAATTCTGATAGCAGTGGACTTGGTGATTTGTTCAACAGCCTTGTGGGTCACTTAACCATTGCTCATTGTAAGTTTCTCAAGCATTGGGTTCGTTTGGTTGACTTGGAGGCTCAAGCATCACAGGTTGAACCATTTTATCTTTTCCTCAAACACAAAGGTTACTGCATTATTGCATGATGGATTGAGCTCTGAAAGTGTCTAAAATTTCAGGCCAATAAGAAAGCAATTCTACGCCCACATACTCGAAGAGGAGACAACAGTACTGGAAGTGTTTCGTACACCCTTGTCAATTTAAAAAGTGATTTTTCAGGCCATGAATCTGTTCATAATGGCAGACACATATATCATTTTGTGCGACATGGACAGATTGGTCAGGAGCAAAATTTTTCCTCTGAATCCAGAATGAACAACCTTGATTGCACATTTAGATGCGGTGATTATGTGGTACGGCTAATGTATTTTGTTTTTCTATTTCACTTTTCATGTATATCCATAAATTATTTTGGTTTAGTAATTGCTGATAGTTAAGAAGTCCTGTATACATACCAGGCTAACTGTAAAATCAACAATTACATGACAAAGTTTTCCTACATGAAGGTGGATATGTGGCTTGCTGACAAAACAAAACTAATCTTATGTCTTGACCCTTATTATGACTTGACTTGTAACATGGCCCTGCCAAACGCTTCTGTATCTACTGGCCCCTGATTGTTTTTACATTATTATATGTTTTAAACTTGAAAATGTCAACAAGCCATGTTGCTTAGAAAAGGTGTTTTCGGCTTACTATTGATATGGCATGGATCCTCGTCAACATGGTGTTGCCAAGATGTTACACAGTTGACAATTGTCAAAGTTTCCTTCTGAACCATGTCTCAAATGCTTGACTTTGTTAAATTGTCACTGCAATTATTTTTTTTTGTTTTCTTGAACTGAAGATTAAATTAAACATTGAGCTCACATCTGTTTGCTTATATGATCCTTTAATTGTTCAGCACGTGTATCCTAAAATACAACTCCACATATCTGGTCAACTTCTAGATTTCTTTACATTTCTTGTATATGAGTTTTAGGTGCTTAGCACGGAGGCTGGGCGTATTGCAGTTGCAAGTGGAGTTATAAATGATATTAGTCAGTCTCGTGTATCGGTAAAAAAACCTTTTCTTTTCCTGGGATATCTGAATTTTGTTATTTTGTAAACCTTCTCATAATATACTTGGTAACAAGTGGTAAATCTTTTTTCCGTGTGGACAATGCTCTTCAGTAACCAACTTTATGTGGATGTGCATGCTGGCAGGTGTCTTTTTCTCGGCGTCTAAGGCTTCCAGGAATTGATCGTTCATTAGAAATGGAGCGTCTTATTCAAGAAGTTTGGAGAATTGACAAAGATGAATTTGCTTCCTCTTTTGCAATCATGAGGTAGTCCATATGATAATCACCTTTCTAATAAAAGAATTATCTAAATTCAAAGACTATTTCTTTTGTCCATGTTCAGGTTCAATCTGATACAATTGTTTGCTCAAAGCTCACAATGTGGACACCTGAGGAAGATGGTTGTTGACCTTGAGGTAATCAAAATTCTATTGCCAGGTTCATCCAGCCCTGCATTGTTTTGTTGGACACGATAATATTTCTTCTACTTATTTCAATCTCTACAGACACCTAGGTTTGATAGTGAAGGAATATTAAGTCAAGATCCTGCAGTGTCATATATACGTTCAGAAAAGAATTTGAATGATGACCAGCGGAGATCCATTCAAAAGGTACCTACAAAATTTTGATCTATTAGCCATGACCAATGCCCAATTTTGCTACCTTATATCTGAAAACTATGATACCTTGGTACCTGTACTAGCTTGTTGCATTGTGCTCTTCAGATTCTAGCTACAAAGGATTACACTCTTATTTTAGGAATGCCCGGAACGGGAAAGACATCCACAATGGTGCATGCTGTGAAAGCGTTACTAATAAGAGGAGCTTCCATTTTACTTACGTCATATACTAATTCCGCAATTGATACTTTGCTTATCAAATTGAAATCTCAGGTGATCTCTCAGCCACATTATCCTACATAATGTGTTATGTATAAGTTCTGTTCATTTATTGTCTTGATATATATATATATATATATATATATATATATATATATATATATATATATAGAGAGAGAGAGAGAGAGAGAGAGAGAGAGAGAGAGAGAGAGAACTTGCAAAGGCCATAAAATGACAGTTGCCCTATGATTATTTTTTACTGCCATGTACATGCTAGGTAGATTGTTCCTTTTTTTGTGCATTGATTACTACAATTTTGGTGCTGAAAAGCATTGCATTACTGTACAAAACAATTTAAAAAAAAATTCCTTTATAATCATGAGCTGGGGTGAGATGTTAAAATTTAAACAACTCTATACGTTCTATTCCTGAGACAATAGTTGTAAGATGGGAGTCAAAAGTCGTATCATGATGTTTGGTCATAAGCGCAGAACTTCATTTGAAGTTTTACCAAGTGCACCTTTGTCCTCGAAGTTCTATAAGTTGGCTTGCACGTTCACCATCAAGCATGTTGTGCAATTTTATATGACATCATAAATTTTGTTAGAAAAAGACATTTTTAGTCAGTCAAGTTGTATGAACTAAGTTCTTCATCTTCGAAGTAGAGCAAGAATTTAACATTTTTGAATTAAAATTTGTAAGGTATCCATCCTGACCTTCCATATCCAGAGTCCAAATTTCTATGTGCACTTATAAATGTTTTTTTGCTGGATCAATGGAAGTTGTATTCATACTCAATCCTCTGTAAGAAGAAGCACCTAATAGTTTTCATCTAAATTGATGTTGCGACTTGTAAATCCAAATGATATTCAGTTTGTTGAAGTGTTTCACTTATGCAGGGTATAGATTTTGTACGTGTCGGAAGACGCGAAGCAGTGCACACTGATGTTCTTGAGCATTGTTTTACAGGTGGGAACTTTTTTACCTGTTCATTCTTTTGCTATTAGGTCCTCAACATTGTTCTTATCTGTATTCTTATGTAAGCTTTTGTCCTATGGCAACAGAGGACATACACACTGTGGATGAGATTAAAGCAAAGATGGAACATGTTCGGGTTGTAGGGGTTACTTGCTTGGGAATCAATCATCCACTTCTTGTGAATAAGAAGTTCGATATCTGCATAATGGATGAGGCTGGTCAAACCACATTGCCTGTGTGTATTTTTCACTCTTCCATCATGTTTGGTTATATAATGTTAGCCACTATATCGAGAGTTGGTTATAAATTTAATCAGTATGCGCTTTTAAGGATTATATACTGCTATTGTATGAAGGTGTGGATTGGTAGGCCATAGTATACTGAAAGGAAAACGGAGTGGAAAAGAGTAAGCAAAAGAAAGGAAAGGGAGGGGGTCATTTTGGTTGGGAACTTCTAATTATGTTGCTTGGAATGGGACTTTTTCTTCCCCCGAGGAAAGTGAGAGCTGAATCATCAAGGAATCAAGCTGAATGTACATTTATTTATAAATGCATAGGGTTGTTGTTGAAGTGATTGATCAAGTAATACATCCTTGGAAAATCCCACAATATGTGCTACTACTTATTTGGGCAATGGGAATATGATTGTTTGAATGGTGCCTTAAGTAACCCTGCTCCTTTCTCCATGAATTATGTTATTTCTTATAACAATTCTTGTATTCAGGTTTCACTGGGACCATTGATGCTTGCCTCAAAATTTGTTCTTGTTGGGGATCATTATCAGCTTCCACCTCTTGTTCAGGTATGTATCAACCTTAGCAGTGTCACACCAACTTTTTTGCTATAGGTTGAATGAACAAAACTTTTTTGTCATGTAGAGCACAGAGGCACGGGAAAATGGAATGTGCATTAGCTTGTTTTGTAGGCTATCAGAAGCACATCCTCAAGCAATATCAGCCTTGCAATGCCAGGTCCTGCCTGTTATAGACACTGTACAGACGTGTTTGCTTTGCTTTTCATTACATTCCACAATAGTAGATGAGCTTTCTTTTTTTTTTTTGCTTTCAGTACCGCATGTGTGCTGGTATTATGGAATTGTCAAATGCATTGATATATGGGAACAGATTACGCTGTGGTTCCTCTGAAATAGCAGATGCGAAGCTCGAGTTTTCTTGTTCTAAATCTACCATATTGTGGCAACAAGAGGTAAGATGCATTGCACTAAAATGTTCATTGATAGTTTTCTTGTAAAATGAGGAACTGTTGATGCTGCAAATTCAAAGAGTGGACAAGATGCATTCTGGAGACTATTCATGTGTCTTATAAGCAAATTCAAAGGGTTTTACTCTATAGGACTTAGGCAAACAAACAGCCCTGGTAACTTATGTCTTAAGTGGCATGTAGACCTGTTGTCCTTTTTTTCCACATCCAAACTACTAGTGCTGAGTCTGTATAACATTCAATGGTGGAATTTTATAAGCATGCTAGTGATTCTAGCCTAGGAGATGCAATTCTCATAGTTGGTTTTTCTTTTTTGGCAGATTCTGAATCCAAACAGACCAGTCATCTTTGTAAGTACAGGTCAGTGATAATATTTTTATGAAACTTTTGATATGTCATATATTTGTCATTAAAAATTTGATTTTATATCTGCTCCTTCAGATAATTTGGCTGCTACTGAGGAACAAGATCATAAAGCTCTGGCCAGCTATTCAGAAGCATATATCATTTCAGAGGTATGAATATCCACCATAGCTCTCTCCCTTTCGGACAATTAAAAATGAAACCTGTATCTTAGCAACGTTGCTGCTGCCATGCATGTTTTATCTATTCTCATTCTTGATATTTATTGCGTAAAGTGGAGGAACATGACATTCAAGTAATATATGCATTTTTGCATCTACATGAATTTCCATTTGGAATTCATTCACTATTTCATTTTCTCCAATAGATCACCAAAGAATTAATCAGGAGAGGCATTGCTGGAGATGGCATTGGGATCATTACCCCATACAACTCACAGGCCAATATCATACGACAAGTCATTGGTGCTTCTGTAGAGGTTCAGACGATTGACAAATATCAGGTAACACTAGATATCACCATCAGTCTGTAAGGAAATTAACTAATGTTTTACTAAGAAGATGGACAATTAGTTTTCTTGTTAATTTAGAGATCTTATATGATTGTTTTTGCTGAAGTATGTCTGGCTTTTTTCAAGAACTTATACCAGCGTTGTATTGAGCTGCAGGGAAGGGACAAGGATTGCATAATGGTATCATTTGTACGGTCTTCAAAAAACTTTAGATCCTGCAATTCTTCTTTGCTTGGAGATTGGCACCGAATCAATGTTGCTATCACACGTGCAAAGGTAGCCCAAAATCAGCTAACTTCATCAATCTTCAGTGTTGGTATTGTTATGACCAGTGAAATCGATATTTTTTTTGCTCGCTAGATATTCAAGTTCTATTTATTTTTTTCATGTCAAGATTTTCTTGGCTCAAAAATCTTGATGGTGATAAATCCAGACCAAAGTAGAGAATCATAATATTTTGTTGTATAGTATAGATTCATGCTGGTAGAAATATATATGTTGACATGCACAAGCAAAGAATATGAATGCTCAGTTCTATTTCTTTTGCTTATCTAGCATTCTAGCAACAAGATTAATGATGTCTCATGCTTTTGCCGGTGCAGAAAAAGCTGATTATGGTTGGATCTTGTGAAACCCTATCCAGAGTTCCATTGCTAAAGCTTCTGATAGAAAAGGTGAATGAGCAGGATGGCATTGTGTGCATCTCCAAGAATGATCTTCCATGCTTGGAGGAGCTAAAGAAATCTTTCCATCCAAGTCTATAGTTGGAGAGATTGTGAGTTCCAATAGGTTATAAAATCACAATCCTTAGGTGATAATCTTTGTTGTATAGATTGATCCCTCTAATCTGTACATATAAGTTCCATGTTGATAGATTACTCTTCTGGCTACTGACCATGTTTTTGGTGCTTATTATGACACATGGGGTCATCCTAAATGTTGGAGAGTGTACATTACATTCTTACATTAAATTAAATTCAAGAAATGGTTTTCTTATTTTTTTTGTATTATTGGACCTCAACATACAAATTCTCTTTCAAGTGATTTGAGACCTCAACATCATCTAAGATGAGATCATCATCCTGGATGTAATAACATCTTGGAGTAAATGATGTGTTGCGCTTGTGGTTATTAAGGACATCTTGTTGAGTGGCACATGATGATGCCATGGTATTCTTGGTTGGGAAAGATGACCACGCAAAAGGGCAATAGGTGCTGGCTCACATGATGTTCCTTGCTCTTGTCTGAAATCTGAATGTTCCATGGACCTGTCTCTCTCACTTGTCCTACACTTATGACGGACAACGTGTGTTTGGATCCAACATTATGGCAGAGCTGCTCGAGTGCCTACAGAGGCCATGTTGATGTCACTAGGACCATGTTATGCTTTGTGCTCCTTTTATGACTTGAACATAAAAAGATATTACAGACTTGAACAAGTCTGTAGGTGCCAAGGTTGATCGAGAGCTCCTACACTTTTTCTTATGGATGTGATTCTGGTCCTCCTTTTTTTGCCTCTGAGTTGTCTATAAGATATCCTGCTGATAATTAGAGTCATCTGGAGCTTGTTGGGTATCTGAGACAAGCCATGTTGTGTTTTCAGGACCTTGTCTGAGACAAGCCCCATTTTGTATTTTGTCACTTGTGGCATCTAATTCAGTATCTTTTCTCTCTCTCTCTCTCTCTTTCTTTTTTTTTGTTTCTTTCTGTCCACCTTGGTATTTTAGATTTCTGAAAATAAAAAAAATCTTTTTGTTTGATAGATGAAATATACTTCAAAATGTATACCTTCATGTTCATAACTGTTTTTGAATTTTTGAACTCTCTCGAAAAACAATCTAATCTTACTGTTGTTGTACCAAAAACAATCTAAGAGCGTGAAGCATCCAAGAGAATGCCAGCTTGAGATGGACTTACTTCGCAAGACATGGATACACTGATGACCACCTCAACCTATCCATAGAAGGAAATCAGCAGCTTGTGTGTCCACAACATTGATGGGAATTCCTGCACTGCTGCTGGCATTCCCTGGTCCACACCTTCACCGTGGCACGAGCAAAAGATGCTGGCTGCTTTCTTGACCCGGAGTGGTTCAAATGCCTCATTTCATACGATCTTATTAACTGACATGCCATGTCGAGTGCAGAAAATGGATTGCTAGCCATGTATTATTGGGCACCAGAATGGCATTAGGACCTGCTCTGTTCCAAGCAGTAGGAGTAAAAGCCAAGAGGAAGAGGCTGCTTGTTTTGGTAGTGTCCACTGTTCACCTGAGGTCATGAAGTAATTTGATGATGGATGCAGCCTGACAAAATTCACCGTGAAGAGTGACAAGTCCAGAAGATTTGAGTCGCATGGCAATGCTTGTGTCCAAATTTCAAATCGATTCACCAAGATATCAAACTCCAGCTGTTGTCTTTGAATCTTTGGCAGACTCTGCAAGGTTTGACTCGACTCATTGTCCGATGACAGTAGCAGCTCACAAGATAAACACACTGGAGTGAAGGCAGATTTCTCATCTGACACTGGTATTAGAGAGTTTGAGTTAATTGGTATATTGGAAGGATTAGGATTTCATTTGGCTGATGTACCACGATGGACTGTGATTTTGGTGGTATCGGGTGTTGTGACAACATGGCATCAACCAAGTGGAACTTTGAATTTGAACTTAGAGAGAGAACTGTTCGACCTTGTGAACAATCAAGATCAAGTAGGATGCAGGTGAAGGTTGAAGAATCTTTGAGGCAGATATAAAGGTGTCTGATTCACTGTTGGCCAATCTTGAGCTCTCATTACTGGAGAGACCTTCAACATCTCAGCTCTCTTCGAAGAGAATAGACCTCAAACCTATGTCATTAATTCAATCATCAAACATATTGGAGGAGATTTCAACCTTTAAATGAGGCCATTCAATTTGCAGAAACAGATTTATGAATCATAAAAAAGGACATTCATCACAAGGGAGAAGGAAAGAAAGAAAGAAAACAGAGACATTCACCACATGGTGGGATTCATGTTTGTGCCATCTCTTCTTCTAATCTTGGGGGTTTTATGAGCTCATCTACCCACTTCGACAGCAAAGGACAAGGACAACTCATCCTTGCAAGCTTTATGTACTGTGCCATGCTTCTTTGCCACCTTGTCATCATAATCTATCTTGCAAGCATGAGTTCATGATCCATTCCGAAGCAAGTCTGCTGTTGTTGGCTTTGGTTAAGCAATTCAAATCAACAAGTAAGAGTTACATTCCTACCAGACTTGTGCTGTACTGTCTTGCCCTTCAACTCTTCCATCATTTGCCTTTCTCATGCAGCCCAACCCTGAGATCATAGACTCTGCTCCTTACTGAAGACAAGGGCTTAAGATATGATATGATATGATCTGGGGCTCCTTTTCAATCTTTTGTTGGTTGGTGAAAGGAAAGAAATGATTCCAAATGTAAACCACCTGTCTCTCTCCTTGTACTGATTCAGTGGTGAAGTCGAGCCTGTCACAGAATTTAGTTGAACTCAATAGTTAGATTACAGCAAATCTTGTGGTAATTCCTCGTAGTAATCCTGTCATGTTCTGTCTTCCAAGAATCTATCTGCCAAACCAAACACCTTCACATGGATTTGGATCTCTTGGTGAGTCAAAACTATCTCATCTCTCTCTCTCTCTCTCTCTCTCCATATATATATGTATATATATAAGGACATGGACTTGTCTGTCCCAAGAGAGGCTCCAATGGCGGAGCTGGTGGAGGAGGCCCATCCAGTCCCCGGAGTGGTCTCCGTGCTGTCCGCCATCCTCGCGCGGGTGGCGGAACGCAACGACGCAGCCGGCCGCCCCGTGTCGCCGGGCCACCTCGCGTCGGCCTTCCGCGGGCTGGCCAGGCCGGCCATATCGGTGAGCGGCTACCTGGAGCGCATCTTCCGGTACGCCGGCTGCAGCCCCGCGTGCTACGTCGTCGCCTACATCTACCTCGACCGCTTCGCGCGGCGCCACCCGGCCGCGTCGTTCGACTCGCTCAACGTCCACCGCTTCCTCATCACCAGCGTCCTCACCGCCGTCAAATTCATGGACGACATGTAAGTGGTGCTCCTACGTTGAGCCGATTCCTGTACTTAGTTTCGCATGAAGAGCTTGGTGAATGGATTCACTGATGCTTGAAGCGATCCAAATAGTGTTGTTCGCGGGCGTTCTTGCTCTGTGATTTGGGGAGATGATGAAGTTTCTCCTTCTCTTTCTTGCAGAAGCTATTAGATTCTTCCAAAGCTGCTATGTCTTGCCGAATTCTTGCATGATTCTAATTCCATTGACTAGCATCACAAGTTCCTCCTCTTGTAATAGATCACCTCACTTCTGACAGGTTGATTCTTATGTAGATCTAATTTTGCTTTCTTTGGTCAGTCTTCAGTCAAGATCATGTCTGTTGTTAGATTTGATAGCTCTGATGGTATGACTTGGATCTGCCAACTTCTACAGTAGCAGTTGCCATCACAGAATATTACATGAAGAAAGGAAGTTTTCATCAGGACCACCTAAACGAAGGCCATTGGCATGTTCATGAAATGGAATTCAAGTGAAACATCACACCTTACATTGCAAGCCAACCAGAAGTTCTTGCATTGATCCTTATGTTGAAGCTTCTTTTTTAGTTCTTGTTGGCAATTGACATGCACCTAACAGTTCATCCTTCACTTGCTTTGGCTTCTCTATCATGCTCGCTGCAAATGATCGTTTCTCTGCATATGTGTGCAGATGCTACAACAATGCATACTTTGCAAAGGTCGGAGGGATTAGCTTGATGGAGATGAACCACCTAGAAATCGACTTCTTGTTCAGCATCGGCTTCGAGTTGAACGTAACTCCTGCCATCTTCAGCTCCTACTGCTCAATTCTCCAGAGGGAACTGTACCTGCAGTCACCTCCTCCCCCTCCTCCTTCCACAAACCTGCATTGCTGCTTGACAGAGGATGAATCCAGCAGCCGCCAGCAGAAGCAAGGAGCCGTTCAGCTAATATTCTTTGGCACATAGTGTAGTTTCAATCAATCTGTGGCTATAACCTTTGTCCTCTATCCTTCTTCACTTTGGCAATGGCGTGTACAGAATTTGGTTCCTTGTTGTCAGAGCATGAATACATCTTTTTCATCACCTGCTGAATTCAGATCTGAGTTACTGTTGCATGGTCACCGACAGGTTCATGGTTGGCATGATTTGAAGTAGATGGAGCCATGGCCTCTAGGTGCATGTTACATTGTGTCAACCACTACAGCAAGGGTGATAGCTGTGAGACATTGGGATTTGGATATGCTATGGTCTATTCTATTCTCTGAAGCCATTTGTAGGTTGACATCCTGCTAATTTTTGTGTGTGTAAAGAGAGCAAGTGTGCCCCTCAAATGCTGCACCAAAAGTGCATGGGCTAGTGGGGGAGAAGGCATGGATTTGGAACCATGGCACTTGGCTAAACAATGAAGGAAAGCAGGTGGCCATGTGAGCTCTCTCTCCCAACATGTTATCCCCACATGGCACTCAAGTTTGTGATCCACACTTGGTTCATCTGGCTTGTGTGTGGGGTACTCCATTGCCTTGGGGTTGGATCTCAGCTTGTGGTCTGAGATGGTGAGATGATTCAGTGTGTGTTTCTCTATGTTCTTTCACAGTATATTAGTTTGGCAATTTTAAATTTTTAGAATTACTTATCATCTCAATCAAATTATTTATCATCATATTCCTATATTTCCTTTTTCTCATTTACATATAATAGCATCATGTATGATTAATTAAAATTATTTATATGATATTTGTTCTTCATTCATACCTAGCATTATATATCTAGATTTTACTCCTACATCAAGTCTAAATTTTAAAAAATTATATTCATATTTCTATAGTTACGAAAGTAAAATATTTAGGTTCATTTATCCTAACGTCGTCAATTTTATTAAACGGAAACACGAAAATAAAAGGTAAAAAAATAATGTTAATTTTACTGCGGATAATGACATCGCCGATGATCACGAGTGATTATTGTGGATAAAGAGAGTGACAGCGAGAGTTGAGAGTTGTTCTGCATTTGTGTCGATGTCATTGTAGTTGCAAGCAATGAAAGGATCGCTCGACATTTGCATCAACGTCAATGCAATTATTGAGTGATAAAAGGGCCACCAATACAAATGTTGAGCAGTGTCACTTTGCATTTGCATCAACATCGATACAATTACTAAGGTGCGAAAGAGCCATCGTTGTAGATATTGAGCGATGTTGATCTACAATTACGTCTGCATCAACGTAGATGTATAACGACTCTTACTTCTCATCGTCACTCTTCTCATCCACAATAGTCCCTCGCGACTCAATAATGTCATCGTTTGCTGAAACATTAAAATTATTTTTTTTATTATTTATTATTTATTTATTTTTATTGATAAAATCAATAACTAAATAAATAAATTTAATAATTATATGGATGTTAATATAAGTATTTAAAATGCAGAGATCGAGGTAACTAACTACATGATAATATGTAATAAGTCTAACTTAATTATAAATTAGTTGGAGATGGAAATATTGAAGATAAATAACTATATGAGATAATATATAATTAGCCCAAATTAATTGTTCGTAAGAAGAGTTACATATGTAAATAGAGAGAGAGAAGAGAGATGCATATGCATGCATTATTTATACTTTAACGTGCTAGCTTATTAGAAAATTGCCTCGTTCTTAGAATGACTCGATATATCAATTTCTTATAAACAAGAAAAGTCTTTAATTACAACATCTTTGTCATTCATACAAGACATGTGCCTTGCACCATTTGGATGTGAATATATTAATTTTGAGCCGTGCCAATGCTTAAAATGAGATATGAGACGGATTCTATCACTTAAAGTCTAATACTCCCAAAATAATTTGCTGCAAGATTATACCAAGTATTATGCAATACTTTCTAGTTTGTTAACATTTATCCTGAAGAATTTTCTTTTGTGAGGTTGTGCTTTTGTAAACTGAGTGATTAAGATACATAAAATAATTAGAATAGTTTCTAATTAGCAGGTTTTTTGCTGGGTTTGTGGACCAATCATTAATTAAGTGGCTCTCACAAGTCAACAACAAATGAGATGGCGTTGACTTGCTCCTCTACGAACAACAACATGTCTTCACATATAGACAGCATGCTTCTCATTTAACGAACCCTCTTTCCTCCCACTTTGCTTATTGTTAGTGCATGTTGCTATCTCCATCGGAACATACACTGCTGGTCAACACTTGTCAGGGCTGTCCAACTCAATCGTCCTTCTTTCTTAACTAGATTATATATATATATATATATATATATATATGACACAACAATCAGAGCATCTGATGAAGAAGGAAACGTTCTTGCATTCTCAGGACATAGGTCCCTAACAACAGTTGTGATCCCAGTACTGCGGCGGCCGGCCGCCGCGGAAGCTCCAACCGCCGTCGCTACCGCCACCGCCTGCACCATAGCCGCCACCCTGTCCTCCAGAGCCGGCGCCATAGCCGTACGCTCCTCTCTCCGGCTCGCCCTCGCTGCCGCTGCCGCTGCTGCTGCTGCCGGCGCCGTAGCCGTAGCCGGATGACGATCCTGATCCTGATCCCGATCCAGTCCCGTACCCGAATCCATACCCGGAACCCTCCCCGTTCCCCCCCGGAGTTTGGCTATGGCCGGAGCCATATCCCCACCCCTTCCCGGGGCTGGACCCCCACGCCCAGCTGTAGTCCCAGCTGCCACCGGGCCCGGAGCCGCTGCCGCCACCATGAGCACCACCACCACCCCCGGCGTCGGGGGGCGTGTCCGCGTCGGCTGCACCTTCCATCTTACCCGGGAAGGAGGAAACCGAGAACGGGAAAGCAAGCAGGAAGAAGAGGAAGAGGATGGCCATCTGAAGTTGCCTGCTTACTTCCTGTGTGTGCCATGGTGTGGTATTTATAGGTGGATGTGTGAATCCATATGACACCGAATGTTTGGATATTTTGCATGTCGATGTATTCCATCGTCAAACTTCCACCACCGCCACCTTATCAGGTTAGAGATGAAGGCAATTCATCTGGCTCTTCCCGTGTTTCTTCCTGATGCTTCTCCGCTCACAGTGTCCGGACGCATCCTGCCTCAGCTAGCCCTGGGATGGGGGAATTGGGGATGGATGTGATCCATATCTTGAGGTCGTGGTGGTGACGCATGCTGCCGCTGTCGCAGTCTCATGAGAAGTGATCCACCAAAAGAGGTGCCGTGTCAGTGCTCGATGCATGCTTGCACATAATGGTGGCAGTCGGGACTTGGAGGCTGATCTTTCTTTGACTCTGTTCGATCGTGGACGTTGACTCCCACTTCCCTCGCTGCCACGTAAGATTTGCATGCTCGATTTGGATAAAGGTGGCAGCCGCAATATTTATCGGATCCGGATCAAGAGTAACCCGGATCCGAACTGGCCCAACTTGAATGATGGACAACATGGTCTGCACCATTCGGTGTGATAAGAGGTGACGAGGACGGCGACATCGGAGCTCTGCTACGGTCAAGCCTTCTGTTACAGTGATTGATTTGCTTTCTTCCGCCTCGACAATATCATGTGCCATAACATAAGAAAACTCCGAGTCTTCTTCATGGAGCTTCAAAGAAGATCTTAGTATCAAGGTCTGAGGTCACAAAATCCCACACAAGACTTGTGCATTCTTGCCCTTCTCCCTCGTCTGCCTAAACTGGCCATGCTCAGAAAGGGAAGATAAACATGGAACCTGCAGTTCAAGACTTGGGACCATGTCCATCTTCTTTGACCCAAGCTACTTCTGCCCATTGTTCCAGTGCTGACCATGGAATGGAAATCTCATCGAAGCATTGTTCTTTTGCTAGGGTGGGATAGCTGTTACATCCAAGTTGCCAAGTACTACAGTAGCATGAATGGCTACTGCAGAAGCTATAGGTTCCTACCATAAGATGTGGTCTGGATAAGAAAGAAATCTGGTATCTTAGGATGATTATAGTACTATATCTCAGGGTGGGCTCTACTCAGATCTTGAGGCAGTGTTGACAAGATTACTATCTGAAATCTGGTAACTTAGGATGATTATAGAACTATATCTCAGTGTGGGCTCTACTCAGTTCTTGAGGCAGCAGTATTGACAAGATTATTATCTAATTGCCTCTTGTAGGCCAAATACTGCACATGCTGCTACTCTCTTAGGAGCTGTTCTAAGGTTACACAGTGTTCAAATCCAAGTGGCTTAAGATAATGTTTCTCCAAATCAGCACAAAAATTTTGAATTGTTTCTGAGCTAGAAAAATCATGATTAAGATGATGAAGTTGTGCGACATCAAAAGCAAAGTTTATGCTGCTATCCTTTGGTCAACAACAATCTCGAGTTGTTTGTGGGCCAGCTGATGTGCCACAGTATCAAAATCGAAGCCTTTCACTAACTCACTTGGGAAGAGAGGAGAGGAAAGCACACAGACCAGAGCTGATAGCATGTCATCTCTTTACCATATCCAACATGCTGGTTCTTGTCTTGGTATGCTGGAATCCATTTGTTGCATGGGCGGATCTGATCAGTGGCCAGGGGAGCTCTTGTCCCCTGGCTTCTCTGAACTTTGGATCGCATATCCACCACTTGTTGGATGTTACTTGACAGAACAAAGGGAACATGGATAAGATCACAATGCTATTTACTGGTATTAAGATCAAACATGATGACACTAAAAATCTAAAATTGATGAACAAAGATGGTTGATTTGCTATAATGTTTTTGCACGGAAAAAGAGAAAGAAAGAACAATGAACAGCAAATCAAACACAGCCATCGACTCATGGCATTCGCGTTTATTCTACTTCGCAAAGAACACATATCCATGAGGCTTCATCCACACATCCTTCCACTATTGCCATCTTCTTAGCTCACCAATAGATTGCCGACATGTGCCTTAACTGATACCGGAACCGAACCGAGGGACGAAGCTGGAGAAGACGACGTTATGATGGCCGCCGCCGCCCCTTTCTTCCTCCTCTTGGATGAGGCCTTTTCTGAGGGAGAGTTATCAGGAGAGGAGGAGTGATAGAGTCCGGCGCGGCCTCCGCCGACCCGACCCGCAGTGGGTAGTTGAGCAGCGCGCGGGAGCCGCGCATCCTGAAGGCGGCGCGGTCGTAGGCGAGGGCGGCGTCCTCCGCGGAGCCGAACGTCCCCAGCCACACCCTGGCCCCGTTCCTGGCCGGGTCCCGTATCTCCGCCGCGAACTTCCCCCACGGCCGGCGCCGCACCCCCCGGTACTGCCTCCCCGGAGCCGGCGCCGCACTCACCGCCAGGGTCTCGCCAACGTCGACGGGTACGGCCGAAGAGGGCGTCCATCCGTGGCGGAAGGCGTCGGCGAGGGCGTCGTAGACGACCATATCGTCGGGGTCGTCGAGGCGGAAGGGGAGGCCGTCGGACCACTGGTCGGCGACGAGGCGTCCAAAGCTGCAGCTCCGGTGGCAGGCCGGCGCGGGGAAGCAGGAGTGGTAGGGGCCAGGTTCGGGGTCGCCGGGTAGATGGCGGCGGATGGAGTCTAGGAGGGCGAGCTCGGACTCGGGGCTACACATCTGGGCGCGCGTGGTTGCAGGCGAGACTTCCTCTGCTTCTGGTGTTGGGATGTGGCGGGAGCGGGAGATGGCTTTACAGAGCGAAACAAGAGACGTTGTTCAATAAATTCATATGGTGAATTCAAGCATATGCTGTCATGATAATAACATATATTACGTTAAATCGTTTTGGTAACAAATGATGGGCATAAAATATGATGAAGATGAAGAGAGAGTAGGAAAGTGGATATTTACAGCCTTGGTCTTATCCAAAATGGCTTTTTCCTCTCGAATTGGGTGGACACTCTCTCTAATGGGGGATTGGAGATCTCAATCTGAGGTAGTGGTAGCCAAACGATAGTATTCTTGTCGACAGTCTGCAAGTTGCATAGGTGAGTAGCCCTGTGGGTACTATGGACCATGGACATGAAACAAGGAAGGAAGATGATGGAAGAGAGAACAATGGGGAAATGATAGAACTATGGGATCATTTAGGCAATAAGATGAAGGATTAGCAAACACGATGCCGAGTCGCACGGTGGTTGCGATGCAGAGATGAGTCTGACCCGGCGACGAGTCAAGCCCTCCTCAGCTTTGCTCGACTCTTCCACCGTCAAACGTCGCCGCAGGTATGAAGCGGAGGAGACGAAAGCTTTGACGGCTCTCTTAGCTCGATGCAGTTAAATTGAATGCGCCGAACCAAATCCATTGACTACGTTGAAGCAGTGAGATTACGTGGGCACTCATTTATTGTTGTGAAGATCAACAAAGTCAACCGTGTTGTGAACGCATACACTTCATTTGATGCATGTGCTTTGTGCAGTCGGTGGAGTAAATGGAAAGTGTATGTGAACGCATGCTCTTCAAACGTTGCATGATTGAGGAGAACCCATGCAAACATAGTGGGGTTGCTTAGAATAACAATTAATTGCCGCCAAATTAATTTAATTTCCCCTATTTTATAAATAATTTTCGGTTGGGTATCGGAATTATATTTTCTTTTTTGATCAATTTGGTACGACTTCGGCCGCGACTGGAGGACGTGGCGGCGGGCGTTCTATGGGCGCGCAGACGTCGCCTTAGCGTACCTTTTCGATTCGCACTTCGCTTTCCCGGCGTCGACACGACATTGTATGAGACCGAGCAACGACCCCGGCCACTCCGAATCCACGGATGGACTCCCGCCGTGCGGCTTCGAGGAAGCACCATGGCCTTGTAATTGGCGATCTATAAGTAACGACGACGACTGCTCTTCCACCCACCTATCTTCCACCGCCATCACCAGCCTCTCGCTCTTGTCTTCTCATCCTCTATCCGACTCATGGCGGCGTCGAACGGCCGCGGCAGGGACCCCACCCTCGACCTCATCCGCGACCACCTCCTCGCCGACCTCCCGCCCACTCCCCCGTCATCCGTCCTGCCCCCGCCGATCCCCTTCGCCCGACCTTCCCTCACCGTCGCCCTCCCCCTTGCGCGCCAGCTCGACTGGGCTGATGTGCCGCCCACGGCGAACCGGGGCGACGGGAGGCGGTACCGCGGGGTCCGGCGGCGGCCGTGGGGCAAGTTCGCGGCGGAGATCCGCGATCCCAACCGTCGGGGGTCCAGGGTCTGGCTCGGGACCTTCGACACCGCCGTGGACGCCGCCCGGGCGTACGACCGCGCCGCCTACCGGATTCGCGGCCGCAAGGCCATCCTCAACTTCCCCAACGAGGTCGGGTGCTCCGGCCGCTGGGCCACCGCTCCTCCTGCGCCGCCTGAGGCCGGAAAGAGAAAGAGAGAGACGGCGGTACCGGCGAGAGGGATCAAGAAGGAGAGCTCGCCGGAGTCTGAGGTTGTGGAGCCAGGGTGCGTCCCCTTGTCGCCGTCGAGCTGGAGCAGCGTGTGGGGCGGCGAGGAGGCGGACACGGAGGGGCTGTTCAACGTGCCGCCGCTGTCGCCGCTATCTCCGCATCCACCACTGGGGTTCGCGCAGCTCCTGGTGATCTGAGAGTTGACAGGTCAAACGCTGCGATGCTTCACGTTGCTTGGGAGCGGGAAAGAAGACGTACAAAGAGAGAGTAATCAAAGGAGAACAAAACGATACATAGCATGGTCTGACAAGGATGTAAACATAAGCATGCTTGTCGAGGTATCACGGCAGGTTACATAGTGTTGTTGTTCTTGTGTACATCATCTACTACTGTAGCTTGGAGGATACAAGAAAAATGTTAGATTGGAATCCATTATTCATTTTCCTATACGCCATGCACAGTTTCATCTTAAAATACACTCAAATGGAATTATGCTTGTGGTAGTATTCTATTTCTAATTTGCTTTTCATTTTTTCCTTCTTTTGGTTGATTGAAACCAGCTATTATCTTGGTGAATGAGAGATTTGAGAGCTTGATGTCCAAATTTTGATTCGAAAATTGAGTATGAGGATATCTAAATTCTGTATCCAACTCCAATCCAACCAAAATGTTAAGATTGAATTCACATGTTGAATCCACAAGCTCATTGGTTTCATATCTGGATTCTTCACAAGCAAATCTGAAGGATGCAAATAGCTCAAATGGCAACTTGTATTATTTTCTTGAAGGATTCCCTTTGATTTCTCTACAGTAACAAGTAGCTCATCTGTTTGTGCAAGAGCAATGCATTCATATTCTACCTGCTCCTAGCGCCTGCACTGACCATGCCATGATGCCACCTAAAGAGAGTGGGTTGATAACACCGAGTTCCCTTTTCTTCATTGTGGAAACATATATGTATCTCCTCAGAGTTAATGCAGTAGCCTTTAGAATTCTTTCACTAGAGTCTGAAGATTAAGTGGTTGCATTGGAGCCACAGTCTGTAGGATTTGACTTGTTCCCATAGATCCAATATCCCACTGTCTCCTTTCCCTTGTCTTCATCCTCTCCCAACTGCCTCATAAAGGAAGCTAGCCGATGGCAGCAAAGTATGGCATGAAATCATAATGGAGAAGAGAACAACAAAAAGGCACAGATGCTTTGACTGTTCTATTTCTAGATTACGCGATGGGGAGGAGGATGTCAAGGCTTTCGATTCAATCTGTGAACAAGAAAACGCAACTGTATATTATTATTATTTTCTTAAAGCCTGAGAAGGAGGTGACTTTTGCAGCAAAAACTACAGAATATGAAATATATTAGATTCATGAATCTGTAGTGTCACTATATATATTATATGCTAACTTTGACAATGTTATTTAGCAATAGTTGACCATTGCTGTCATCCCACACAGCAACGAGAAAAGTGTTTCTTTGTGCGTGTGAAGCACTCTGATAATTTTTTATCTTAGGATAAACACACTCCAAATCAACATATTATAAAAACCGACCCATCTTTTACTCTTCTTCTCTCCTCTCTCTTCGTTTCTTCTACAGAACACTAAGCCATGGCCACCTCAACTTCCATTTTCCTCCTCTTCTCTCTTCAGTTGCTCCTCCTCTGCCACAACTCTTGAGCCCAGATAGACTTTGGCCAGCAAGTTATAGGGGAACCGTGGACGAGCGAACGCCATCTCAGTCGTATGAACCAATATCGAATCGAGAGGATTACTCCTCTTTTGACATATTATCATTTCATAAAGTTATGTTCGAATTATCATGATCTATATAATTTTTTTTAATTCCGAAATATGAATTTATCAGGATTTTTTATTCATGAAAAATATACTTTGAATTTAATTCTTCACAAATATGTTTAGATTATTTAATATTGTATTTATAATAGTTGCATGTTTTAAATCTTTATTCTGACAAAAAATTCAAGTTTGAAACTATTAGTCTGCGATTTATAAGCTTTCTGCAAAGAGGAAAAAACGAAATGAAATTGAACTGAAACAAAGGATTTGAGTTTGGTCGCATTGGGACTCTGTCCTCAGCCAGAGCGCTGGGTGGACTCGGTCTGGTTCGGTTAGGCCCGGGTGCCAATCCGAACCAGACCCGCGGTTCGGTCCGGCGTGACATGGAGCCTGCGGCGCGGGCGGGTCGAACCGGCGGCCAGGAGGCCCTGCAAGGTCGAGAGGTCAGGGCTGATGCGGCTCGGCTCGGCCCGATGTAACACATTGGGCTTGATTGATTAGATGAGTTTTAGGGTGATCGTAAGAGTACTCGGTAGGTTTAGTTAGATTCTACGAGTGGGTCCCGCAGCGTGAACGGTCCACGTGGGAGAATATGATCCATCGTCCGTCGTTCTGATCGCGGTGCCATCGAATCCTTTAATCCGCCGAAATCCGATTCCGTGGGAGCCCGGCCGGACGAAGTGAAAGTGTCCCCTGTCGCACCCGAGGCAGGGAACAGAGTTCTGCTTATTTAGATCATCTATCGCCACGTTGGAACCATAGTTGTTGCAATGAGACAGGGCGAAAGGCTGTTCCCTGCCATTATCGCGCCAGGGGATCAAGGCAGGGAACGTTGGAACCCAGTTCGGACCCCTTTACTCTCCCATCTTCTCCTCCTCCTTGTTGTCCAATCCAACCCGGAAGCCTCTCTCTCTCTCTCTCTCTCTAATTTCGTGGTTCTGGGAACCGGGACGTCGAATTGAGGCGTCGGAGATGTGGAATTAGGGTTCCTAACGTTGGTTTGCCGAGTCGGATAAACATGCTGTCAGGATCTCCTTCCGAGAAGGGTCTGCGCAACGGGGGCAGAGACGGGTGCGGGAGGACGCATCTCTACTTGAATGTTTATGATCTCACACCGATAAACAAATACCTGTACTGGTTTGGGCTCGGAGTCTTCCACTCTGGGATCGAAGGTGCGTCATCATCCCCGCAAGATCTCGTCGGAGTTTAGGAATTAGGATATCATTCGGTTCGATTCATTTCTTTCATCGTTTAATTCATGCAATGCCAATTGTACAAATATTTCCTGCTTCCCTGTCGCGCTGTGAATGTTTGCGACTCTGCTAAATTGACCTAGAAGTACTTCCTGGTTATAAAATATGTTCAATTAATGCTGTTTTAGCAAACAAAGATGTTTGATGAATGTTAAAGGAAAGAAGCATTCATCACACAGTTGTTTATTCTTTAGTTTCAACAATTTTCTAGGGAGATCCTAATAAGTATTCATCACAAAGCTTTGGATCAAAAGCTTTTTTTGATACAAAGTAAATGCATAGCTTAACTATTATCTAAGTAATTAGGAACCATGAAATTATTTAGTTGGTTTACTGTCCCTAAGAAAACTGATCAAATCTATCAATTTGTCGGAATTGATATTTATGTTCTCGTTGAAAAATTGGGCCTTGGTTGACTTGGACATCTGATCTGCCTATCGAGTTGGTTCGTTAGTACTCTTTGCTCAACGATCACTGCAAATTCTTTCCAAGTCCACAGTAATTGTTTCTGGTGTTTTTACTGCCATTTGTTTGGAACTCCGAGCAAACCTTGTGCTTTTGTTACTTTGTTGAATAGAATCTTAGTGCAATCATCTTGGTACCAATATGCTCTATTTGTTCCCTATCTCGGTTTCTTCTCTATCCCTCATGATATACATGGAACTCTTTTGGTTTTATAATGGCATCTAGTCAGGTATGGACTCGTAATTTAATAGAATTCTGTCTATATTTTTGAACTAACCTATTTGACCCTTGTATTAATTAATCAGTATGGTGGATACTATAGTTCCGAATTTTTCTTGATGGTAAAAGTTCTAATAAACAAGTTTTTGCCCTATATCTTCCTGTAAGTCCTGCTTGATATTGTCTCATAGCATGTTGGTTTAATCCTGCTCTCTGTTTCCATAGCTTGCTCATTATACTTTTGCATGTAGTTCATGGACAGGAGTATGGATTTGGAGCACATGATTACCCGTCTAGCGGAGTCTTTGAGGTGGAACCGAAAAGCTGTCCTGGTTTTATCTTCAGACGTTCTGTGTGGCTGGGTACCACTGATATGTCTCGCTCAGAGTTCCGCATACTTATTGAAGACCTTGCGGGGAAATATCATGGTGACACCTACAATTTGATCATAAAAAACTGCAATCATTTCACAGATGAAGTTTGCATGCATTTGACCGGAAAGTCTATTCCTGGATGGGTGAATAGACTTGCCAGATTAGGTTAGTATCTATTTCAAAACATGCTCCCTGGTTCCATGGAAATATGTAGGTATTGATTCATTTGGGGATTGGGAAGTTTCAGGATCATTCTTTCGCTGTATTATCCCAGAAAATATTCGGGTTTCAGCAGTCGGACAATTACCAACTCATCCAACTTGTTTTGGTGAGTTTGAATCATTGCGTGTTTCGTAGTTTGGTTTTCTTTTTTGTTGCAACTATTTATGCAATAATCATCAAGTCCTTATGACCAGTTTGAGAATGGGGCAATTTCAATACACAAAATAGCAAAAAACAAGTTCAAGAGAACAACAATAATATGTTAGTCTATTAGGGTCTTTCAAATACACTAATCTTTCAAAAAAGTTTGCAGTGATTAACTATTCATTTATATTACTTGTACTTTTCTATTACCAACTGGTGCCACCTAAATGTTGGCTCAGAATGATCTCATTTTAAGTTTTTGAGGTAAATATCTTATGTTTCTCATTACTTTAAGGTAGATTCATCTTGTGGATATGAATGTTATAAACTTCTGAATATTTTGACATATAAATTCAATTAAGTATTTTTTTTTATAGTCTGACCATAGAGAATAATTTTTATTGCTAAACAAAGAACTTGAACTTACTTATTTGGTCATTCTTATTTCTTGGACATGCTGTCCATGACTGCTAAACATTCTCATGTGCCAAATACCTCACTCTGACCTACAAACGAAAAACAAAGGCTTTTTTTTTTTCAATGCTGGTACTTTGAAACAGCCATGTTTGAAAACTTTTGATTTGGTTTTCCCTACCTTAAGAAGCATAAAGTTATGAACTTAAGACTAACAACTAGAAAAATTCTAGTGAAGTACAATTCCAGATTTACATATTGTTCTTTTTCTTCTCCGTATCATTCCACTGTTTTACTATCATTTTTCAAGTTTCATCTGTGTTAATTTAATGTGTCATCATGCAAGAAAGAGTGTGAATTAATAGTTTACTCAGAAATACCAACTAAAGCAATGTCCTTGAAATTTATGTTTCATGTGGGGTGCATGGATCAAATTGAAATTAGCTTTCTTTTTCCATGTTGTATTATCAACTATCATTTTTCTAAAGAAAACTATATTATATTTCAGAAGATGACTTCGATTCATTTTCTTCGTCATCAATCGAGGACAGTGATGAGGAAGATGCAGATCATCACCTCATAAAGCGACCAAACATTGATTTTGTGCATTCAAGTGATGAGCCACTGAGGCTTGCAAGGGATGTCATGTGACTTTTTTGCCTGCTTCCTTGTCTTTGCATCTGTTTCTAATTTAACCATCAGTTTTACATGTAAAAAATTGTTTGTAATCAATCTTCTTTGTGACTCATGTTACAAAGTATTCACATCTACTGTGTTCTATTGTATTCTTTTCAAATATATGAAGCATGGATGCCTTGTCTGGCCTTCTGCGGCTTCTTCTTTATCATCTCATGTAGAGTTACTGTCAATACTCTTCAGTGTCATGTTTTGCTTCCTCAGTGTCAATATGTGGTTAATGTTTCTTATTAGATAATCTATACAAGTTTTATCTAACTATTTGACAATTACCTGAACACACATCAATAATCTTTTTTGATAAATTGTTGTACAAATTTATTCCAGTTTTCCTTTTTTTTAGGTTTTGGGTTGCTTCAAAGAGATTGAACAGGATTATCTTGACATAGTTGGAATATATAACTTTCCAAGTAAGAACAGCAAGTGGCTTATGAATATTTTTGACTAGTAGGCTATTCTTCAGCTATATGTCCATCCATTCAGTAATAAGAAACATGAATAAGATGTTAACTAAATATAACAAAGAAAAATCACAAAAATAAATTTTCTCGCTTTTCTTCCATTTTTCCTTTATATGTTAAAGCATGAAAAGTCCAAGAAAATAGATTGGGAGCATTATACATTAGTATTAACTTAAACGATTTTATATTAGGGGAATAAATGGACAGTATTAACCTAACTGAGATCTTGACCGAGCGCTGGTTCGGTCAAACTCGGTATGCATACGGTTTAGGCCCGAGGCAACTCGTTCCTTGACAAGCTGTCCCCTGTTTGCGAACATCCCACCAAAAGACGCTTATCCTAATGATACCCTTATCCAATCCTGCACTTCCGACCATTACATGATCTCGACCGTTCGTTTTGAGATTGGGATATAGGCGTGTCAGGGTTAAGAGACCGTTTATTCTGGTTCCCACTCGAATGCTCCACGAGTCAGTCAAAAGATGTTAATAACCCGCTCGCGGTAGCATCACCTCCGGTGCGCGACCTTTCGGAAACTGCCTCCCACCCGGTCATAAGCATACAACGCCCCCATCTTTTTCGATCTTCCCCTGTCTCGTTGTTAGGGTTTCTCCCGCTTTGTCCATCCGTTCCCCGAACCCCTCCCGCGATCTCCTGCTCGCCTGCGATCGCGGAGATGGACGAGGGGAGCAAGAGGACGGCGAGCTTCCGCATGGCCCCCTCCGGCGGCCGCTCCTCCCTGGGTGCGCCAGCCTTCTCCGGCGGTCACTCGGCCTCCACCAGCGGCAGTGCGGGTTCGCCTTCCAGCCGGAGTGAGCCGACGGAGACGAATCCCGCCAGTGAGAGCGCCTTGGTCAGGCTGAACCACCTCGATATCCATGGGGGCGACGAGGGAACGCCCGTGGGGGCCGTCAGGTGAGGGGTCAATTTCGTTTTTAATTCGTTGTTCCTGCTTGGAATTGTTTGTGTCGACGAACAGTTTTTTCGGACTAGTGGGTTGGAGTAATGAGAGATCATGATGCCGCGGTTAGGGGCGTGGTGGTTGAGTGCGTATCGTGCGAGTTTTATCAGGTTGGGGTCTAAAATTATGCTTGATTGATATGATTCTACATGGGTGTGCTCATCCCTATCGTATAAAAATACCATATATTCTTTTTGTATCCATTTATGCATTTTGCATTAGGAGATTAGACGGAACACAATGTCCATTTGCTTTGATACTAGAGAAGATTGTGGATGTGAAGATCTCAGATGTCTAGGATTTAGTTTCTTTATTTGGAATAGAGTGTCTGAAACAAGAGTCTTGAGGTTTGTTATTTAAAATTTTGCCTTTTCTTATTAAAACACTTTGGTATCCTTCATGAAAGAATGTTGTTGTTCTATGAAGAATGGACAGTTCAAAATGCTCACCATGTCCTCGTCCTGCCCAAGTTAGACAACGACAGTTGTTAGACACTTTCCAACATGTGTCAGATAATTCAGAACATATTTGTGTTCTTTGACCATGTACACTTATATATGTTGATGTACAATATATATGCAAGACAACCAACCATTGATGTAAGGTTTCAAAATCTGTTAATATTTGGAACATGGAAGTTTAGACTTTTGGCTTACTCCTTCAAGTCATATGTATGTTTTGAAGTACAATGTTGAACATTTGCTACTTATGTGAATGGTTGTTTTCCTTTTTCTATGTTTCACATATGATGATCATATATTGCTTATATCATGCAAAACATGAAATCAAACTAACCTATGAGAATATGCATGTATTAACTGCAATGTATTTTCCCTATCATGCCTTAAATAAGATTTGCAGTATTGGCATGTCCATCCTATGTCTATGTCTATGCTTCCTAGATGTTGTTAGAAGATAATGAGTTATCTGAACTATGCCCTCATGGATTCACAATAGCTGTTACAAATTGATAATTATAGTAGACCTGTTAACATGAGCATGGAATTATCATAAGAAAATTTGTTTCCTTGTGATTACCAATGAGTTTGATGATATAATGATTCAAACAGTGGTAAAAAGAAAAAGAGGGGTGCACGAGCGGTTGGAGGTGATAAAAGTGGTAGGGGACTCCGACAGTTTAGCATGAAAGGTAAATGGAAATCCTTACTCTATATACTTAATATCTATTCTTTTCCTAATTCAATCTCAAGAAGATGATATGAAATGAGTGTTGAAACTTTGGGATACCTTACGAGTGATGCTGTGTTGTTCTTAGTATTTGTTGATGTGAAATGAGTTTGTGTTTGCTTTTATTTATTTATTTATATTGAAACTATGCCCTTTGATCTATTTAGTTTGTGAGAAGGTGGAAAGCAAGGGAAGAACCACTTATAATGAGGTATAAGTTATTTCATTATTTAATGAAAGCTCATTGAGTATAAGTTATTTTATTTTTCAAGTTCAATTAGTTATTTTAATTGATAAATAAAGATCTTTAATTTACTTAGTTAGACTATTTTATTTTTTGAGTGACAGATGATTGTCCATTGTTGTGAGTTGTTTTTTATTATGTTAAATAGCTTGAGGTTTTTGTGGATTAAGCCATAGATAAAATTTTAAATAAGGTAGATTTTGGATGTAGAGACACTTCTTGGAGTTCACACAAAAAACAAATATGTTATCTCATTATAGGTATTTGTTTATCGATCAGCATGACTAATTAAACTTAAAAAAATAAAATAATTAATATTCATTGAACTTTCAATAAATAACTTGTACTTTATAATAAGTGTTTCATACATTGCTTTCCACCTTCTCACAGACTACGTTATCAAAGGATATAGTTTCAATAATTTTGATGAAAAATAAATGGGTTAAAGTTCATTTTAACCCTTGTAGCTTTAGCCATGACCTTTTAAGCCCTTATGGTTTACTCGTGTATAAAATAACCCCTAAATTTTAAAAAATTTAGCATATAAGCCTCTCTCGTCAAGTTTGAGTTAACAGACGTTAGAGTATGCTTACATGGCATGTTGACTTACAATAAATCATTAATATAATGACACGTGTAATTTAAGTTTAAGAAAAAAAATTGAGACCACCATCAATGGCGGGAGGAGGCGTCATCGTGGAAGCGACCAGCAGCAACAGCATCAAGTTGTTGTTGCCTAGCGTACGCACACAGCCTCTCCTACGTTGATGACGAGTTCAGGAGCTTCCGGTCTTGTCTCAGGTTGATGTGCGTCGACCAATCCGACACTAGGCACATAGTGGTCTCTTGGTCCTTCTTCCTCCTCATGGGCGTTTTCATCCCCATCGCCTTCCACTTCGTCCTCTTCTGCGCCTCCACTTGCTACTCCTACGACGTGATGTTCCAGTTCTCCCTCGCCTCTGCCTCTGGCCTCTCCAACCTTTACTGCTTCGCGAGGGAGGTGGCTTACAAGGTATGGTGGTACTCGTCGGGATCGGAGTGAGTGTCATTCGCAGTGGTTGGCAACACCATGGTGGGTGACATTGTGGCATGCGCCCTGGAGTTGGCAAGTGACATCCGGTAGATCTAGCTCGTTAGCTCCACGGCGTATGGCACCATGTCGCCCACCACCACGAACGACACCCGCTCCGATCTCGACGAGTGCCACCATACCTTGTAAGCCACGTCCCCCGCGAAGTATGACATCACGAAGACGAAGAGCAGGCAGAAGGAGTGGTTAAGTTGGTCTATGTAGCCCTCCTTCACCCACTCGCTCTCCTCGACCAGCTTGTCGAGGAAGAGGAAGCAACGGATGAAGGCGGAGAGGCAGAGGTAGGAGGGGCCGAGGTGAGGGAGAGCTAGACCACCACGTCATAGGCGGGGTGGGTGGGGGCGTAAGAGAAGACAAAGTAGGAGGCGGTGGGAACGAAGATGCCTAGGAGGAGGAAGAGGGACCAGGAGACCACTGCGTGCCTAGCGTCAGATTGGTCAATGCACATCCACGTGAAGCAGGATCGGATGTTCCTGAGCTCATCGTCAGCGCGGGAGAGACTGTGTGCGTACGACGCCCTACTAGGCAGCAGCGGCTTGGCTCTGCTGTTGGTGGTTGTTTCCATGACAATGCCTCCTCCTGCCATTGATGGAGGGCTCAGTTTCTATTTTAAACTTAAATTTTATGTGTAATTATATTAATGGTTTATTGTGAGTTAACATGTCATGTAAGCATAATTTAATGTCTATTAACTTAGACTTGACGGGAGGGATTTATATGTTACTTTTTTTTAAATGTAGGGGTTATTTTAGACGTGAGTAAACCATAAGGGCTTAAGAGGTCCATGGCCAAAACCATAGGGGCTAAAATAAACTTTAACCTAAAATAAATAAATAGGTAAATTAAAGCAAGCAACGGTCAAAATTCAGTGAATTAGCAAATACAAACTAATTTCATATCAATAAATACTAAGAACACTACTTCTTTGCTTAGTAATGTGAATTTTATCTCTTTGCTTAATAGAAGTTAATATTAACAATTAAGAGTTATTAATAGCATTAGTTGGAACTGATTTAGTGAAGAAAGTTTTCTGAACTTTATATGTTCTTAATTTTTCTAACTAACTACGAGAAATACAATTTGAAATATTCTACAAGTGAGGGATTATCCATCATTTCATCATAATAAGAATAGAAAAACAAAATGTTGACAACCAACTATCTTAATGATTACCGAAAGAAATAAAAATTTATGGAACTTATTAAGAAATTATCAAGTTTAACAATTATGTCAACTTTATTAAGAAATTATCAACTTTAGGTCATCAAACCTAGGTCACCAGATCACATTTTCATTTTCATTGACAAAGTTAAAGATTTGTAGCCTTAGAAGCGTCACCTAGGATCATATCCACATAGCCAAGGATGCCGATGCAGAACCATTTTCGAGTTGTTGCGCCTTCCTATGTTCCTAGATCATCGTGTCTTGTGCCTCCATCTCCTGGATTGTTGTCTCTAAAACTTCAATCTCCTTTCCGTTCTCCTGGATCACTCTCTCTAAGAACCCTATCGACGGTCATTAGGAGACTATCGATGAAGGTGCAGGGCCATTGGCTCAACGACATCAAGCGTCGTCTCAAGGGCAACAGTTTTGGGAAATGATTTTGCATCTGCATCCTTGGTTGCATGGGAATCATCGCAGCTGTCTTGCTAAAAGAAGGGACCCCATTAGCCACATAAATGTGGCTATAGATCTTCAACTTTCTCAATAAAAATGTAATCTAGTGACCTAAGTATGATGACCTAGGTACTATGCTTCTAGAACACTATTGCTTGAATAACTTATAATTTTTTAGTGAGTTCCATTAGTTTTCTTATAAAAGTTTGTTTCTTTCGGTAATCATTAAAATGGCTAGGCATCAATATTTTATTTATCTGTTTTTCTCATGATGATATAATGGAAAATCTCTTACCTATAGCTTGTAGGATATTTCAACAATTTATTTTTCATATTTTGTTATAAAATTTAAGAACTTTCATTAATATCAAACACAAAATTCAAAATAATTTCTTCACTAAATCATTTTCAACTAATGCTCTTAATATTTCTTCAATTGTTATGTTAGAGAAATAAATTAATCTGTGAAATTTTCGTCTTCGCCACTTACCCTTTGTAAAAAAGGGAAAAAAAAGAGTCGAGGGATTTCAGTCATGCATGGTGGAACAATGTATCTTTGGTTCTGTTCTATCTTGTGATATTAGCTGTATGGGTCTCTTTGGCTCAGATATTGTTTTGGCAAAAGTTGATGTTCTTTGGCACAATCAGGTAGGTGCAGTGCAACTGTTTGCAACTGCTGCCTTTGCTATAGTATTTGATATATGCAGACCTGCCTTTTGATGTGAATGATGGTATAGTGATTATTAGCTACGTGCAAATTAGCTTTCTTAGAATGCTTTGCTGAGCTACACTATACTTGTTAAACTTAAATCCTTCAAACCTCATTTTTTTTTTAAACTTCTTTTTCAGGTTGCAGATGAACTTGTAACTGAATTTACTGATCCCAATAATAATCCGGGATCTCAAGATCAGGTAGCTAACGTATGGACTGGCCCATGGAAGATTGTACATTTGGTAGTGTTGTTTAATCTTGCTAAGCATTATGTCATTGGTTCAGCAACAGTATGAAGAGAAAAACATACGGCGGAGGGTATATGATGCACTGAATGTCCTCATGGCAATGGATATTATTTCTAAAGATAAAAAAGAGATACAGTGGAAAGGTTTACCTCGTACTAGTTTAAATGATGTTGAAGAATTGAAGGTTTGCATCTGTCCTGTGATTTTATCTTCTTGGATTCAATTTGGAGTGTTTTCAGCATACGCTGCAGTCTTCTGAAATGGCTTTAAGTCTTCTAATGATGAGTATATTCATCACAGGCAGAACAGATTGGATTGAAGAATAGGATTGAAAAGAAAACTGCATATTTGCAGGAATTGCAAAATCAAGTAAGATTACCTGTCCACAGTAATATTATTTGTGTTAGGCAATATTTCTGTCTGGAAATTGTGCTTATATCTTCAGATAGTGACCATCAGTAACTGATCTGAAACATGCATCATCTTGGGCCATCATTCTGTATGTACATCTTAGTTGTTTGAGTTTGTTCAGTAGTTGTTTAGAAACAATAAAGAAAATAAATGAACCTCACATTTTGATACCAACAAATCATCCTGTTCAGGGTAAAGTTGGTTTCTTCCATGTACCCCAATGAGTTTGTTTACTTTGTTCAAGAGTTGCTTAGGGATGGTAAAGAAAATAAATGCACCTCATTTTTTGGTACCCAAAAAATAATATTCCTGTTCATTCAAGAAAGAAAATACGGGTGAGATGATAGGAGCTGAATAAGTGTTAGTAGTTAGTTGATCCATAGTAAACTGAATGAGTGACAAGCTGAATTTATTTTATCAACTAATGATTTGCTGGTTGACTTTTGACAAAACCATTTCGACATGTATCTGAATAATAATATTAATAGATCTGTCCAATAAAAAGAATGTTTAGATTGAAAAAGAAATTTGAAAATGACCTTTTGAGCTTATGGATCAGAACAAAGATCAGCAACCACCATAGTTGGATTAAAAGTCTGGGACATACTAGAGCAGATTACTGAAAGAGGCCAACTGGCGCATGCATTGTCCCCCTTCCTCCACAGCTATTTTGCTACACAATGCAAACAGGAAAAGAGAGGTGAATAAGAAGATTTCAACAAGAGAAGATGTCGATGTTCTTATTACATATAGAAAACAAGCGTAAGAAAGGGTTCTTTTGGCACATCAAAGCTTTTGTGACTGCATGAATGATGACTCATGTAGCAAGAAGTATGAGAACAAGACATTTGGTTGATCTGAACCAGCTACCTGCAGTTCAACCAAGATTACTTACTTTTTAGGAACCTAAAAGAAGAGCAGCTGAGGGCATTAGAGAGCTAGGTAATGGTTGGTATTAATTTGACATGCTCTGATAGGAAGAATCAATGCTAAGCCTGGGAAAGCAACATCTGATGAAAGCTTCCTTATATTGGAAAACTAACAGAAAGTTTGTTGATGACAGCCAACTGATCCCTCTTGTAAAAGATATTATACTAGTTATTTGGCTCTGGATCAACTGGATTACATGCTCTGGAATCTTTGTAGGACAGTGAACCATTAGTTATTGTAATTCTTTATTCATGATTAACCGTCCGACATCCTAATATGTGCTTCCAATTGCTCAGAGATGCTAATATTTTCCGACTGAGTGTAGCTTATTCAGAAATATAGTCCTCCCAGTTTAACGGTATAGATTTTTTTTCCTTATGTTATGGAACCAACAAATTTCTACATTCCATGGTCTAAAGATCAAGCTTCCTGATTCAGAGATTGAGCATCCTGATCTTAAATTCAACAGTGGTCTTAATCATCCATAAAACTGCAATAAACTTAAAATATTTAATCCATACCTTCTAGATTCAACCCTCCATTCTGGTTCAGGAGCAGGGAAGTTGAATATAATTAAACATCAAATGAATGACCATAAGACAATAGAGGATTGTGGTCAAAATTTTGGTATGGACCACGACCACAAAGGGAGAAATGGCTCTATTATTGCAACTTCATCCATTATTAATGGTGAAGAAATTTTTTTAGCTTTTCTAAAAAGATCTTTAGGTGGCAAAATTCCTTCTGCCTGGTTTGAGTTGTTATGTCAGTTTGGGAAGTAATTCTAGTGGAAAATTTTTAGAACTTATAATTTCTATGTACTTTTAACTTAGTAATGTCTGAATTGTTTTTTGTTGATTAGGAGAGTTTTTTTTTCCCTATCTTTCTCCCAGTTCATAGGTCTCCAAAGTTTGGTCCAACGGAATGAACAGCTACATGGTTCAGAACATGTTCCATCAGGCGGTGTTGCTTTACCTTTTATCTTGGTCCAGGTACAAAATTTTGCAATCCTTTTCCTTGTTGCATATCAGTTTGAGTGGCTAGTGCAACGATATATAAAACACTCGTAGAAATTGAATCATTAATTGGCAAATTGTTTTGATAGATGAATATTTAAATGTTGACATGATAATTTGTGAGCTGATCCGGGTATAACAATTATTGAACTGTTTATTCTGATGTGCTTATACTTGGGACAAAAAACCAGATGGGTCAACTGGCCTATTAAGCTAGCATCTTTTTAGAAGGATGCCAGTATACAACCAAGCAACAGAGGCAAATTGGTGAGGAAGCTTTGTGGATTCCACATACAAAACAGTTTTGATATTTCAATGCTTTAAAAAAGATTTCACTAGAAACAAAACAAAAAGAATGTGTTCTTACTTTAACTAGAGATGTTTTACACAGAGCTCAATAACGGAAAAAGAATGTTGTACTTTTGAACATGAGGATCTAGTATTTGACAAGCACCAGACATTTTCTCTATTTATTTATTGCACGTACAATCAAGGCATAAACTGAGCTAATCTATAATTTGAATTTAATGTTTCTTTTCTGTCGGTTGGGAAACAGACTCGGCCACATGCAACAGTAGAAGTGGAAATTTCAGAAGATATGCAATTGGTGCATTTTGATTTTAACAGGTAACAATATAGGTTTATCTTTTGGAATTTTTCATGGTGTTATTCTTTGTTATTTAGCAGTGATTTTCATGGTCATTCACCTAGATTTCATACGCCTAGATTTTCATGGTCATTCACAAGTTATAAAGAGGAGATCCGTTGATACTCAAGATTTTGCTATATTACCTTATCTTTTCCAATGACTGCGGCATCGACCCCCTGCACACGCCCCACATTCTCTCCTTTACTGACTTTTTGTTTCAAATTATTAAATGCAGCACGCCCTTTGAGCTACACGATGACTCATACGTGCTCAAGGCAATGGGATTCTGTGAAAGAGAGCAGCATGATGGTGCTCTGGAGCCTAGTTCCAGTGGCGGTGACTGTTCTAGCATGATCGGCATGCATCAGTATCATACTTGGCAACCATCAAGGCCGAGTTCCATGGTTAGAATGACAACTTCCCCTCCTAAACCTGGAATCCTAAAAGCACGCGTGAAGAACGAACATTGAGCTGCCCTCCAATGTTGTCTCGGCGTGTTCCTTTTCTCTCCATTGGCCATTTCTTTTCATGTCATTGTGATGTAATTTTGTATTATCTTACGTCGCTCTCTCAATGTAATTGGTTGCAGCAGAGTTCTATAGCAATTTGTATGCACTGGAAATGTTTGTATTTTAATTATTTCATTCTGATTGTATGTCGACTCTTTCCAGTTAGAAAGCTCTCAATCCATATTGTGGCTTCGATTCATTACAAGTCAAATAAATGTGGCCTTTGACATGGTAACATCGAGTTTAGATCGTGTGTCTTCTTGAGACCATCTCTTGCTAGAAAAAGAGAGTTAATTGTATAGTATCTCTTATAATTAGATCTTATTAACATCTTGGTCCTAGACTATCATCGATTTTATTGATAAAAATATAAAAATAATTATAACGTTTCAATTGGTGGTGGTGATAGGTTGATGATTACTATGGATGAGCTGCATTTGCGTTGACGTCGATAATTTTCGTTGCTTTAGATCTGCATCGATGTCAACGCAATTGTCGAGCAATAAAAAAGTCACGGATGCAGATGTAGAGAGAAGAAAGGGTCGTTTACTACGTTGATGTCGATGTAGTTGTTAAGTGGTAAAAGGGTAGAGAGAAGAAAGGGTCGTTTACTACGTTGATGTCGATGTAGTTGTTAAGTGGTAAAAGGGTTGCTCATTATATCGGTGTTGACGTAGTTGCCAAGCGACGAAAGGATGGATCATTGCGTCGGTGTTGATACAATTGTTGAGCGACGAAAGGGTTGCTCGATATTTACATTGGCACCTACACAAATGTAGAGCAACGTTGCTCTGCATCTATATCGACGCTGATGTAATTACCGAGTGATATCGCTCTATATTTGTGTTGATGCCAATACAGATGTCAAGCAATCCTTTCAACACAATTAACGATCCTTTTGTCAATCTACATATGTATCGACATCAATACAATTATTATCACTATAAAAAAAATAATTAAAATTATTTATTATTTATTATATTTATATTTCTATTGATAAAATGATCGAAGAAATGAACATAAATATTTCACTCACAGATTTGAATATCTATAGACCAAAATACTAAAGAGATATAATTATAAAAGATACTCTATAATTAATAAAAATATAAAATTCGACAAAACCGGATTTTAAAGTTCTACATCACCAACCACTATTAACGTTCTGATTTTTCCATCACAATCGGAATAATAAAAAAAATATTATTACAATTATTCATCTGGATGAGTGCGGCACCGGCATCTTCACAGGAGTCTTGGATGATCGACACTGACCAACATCGAAAGAGAGTATGCACGTCCCATCCACTGTCTCCGCTGCTCGCTCAACGACAACGCATGCAGGCAGGCAGCAGGGATCCCTGTGGCTTCTGGTTTCCTCTCTGGAATCTGGAACCCGCTTACCTCTCCCTCTTTTTATGAGAAGCCAAACACTGACATCGCACGATGGCCGTGCCGTCTTCACAGCAACGAGTTGGCCGCGACGTGACGTCCATCTTCTCCCACCATTAAGGACGACAGAGACATTTGAGCAGTTTCCTAACTCTACAACACCAGCCGAAGCACGACCACGTGGAACATGCAACGACGGTACTGTGACGTGCAGGACAACCTCCAGGCAATGATACGGCTTTTTCCAGTCTCTGGACTGCCACATTCTACCATCACAAGCCATTCCTTCATCCTTCGAGCATTCCACCAAGTCTAGTTTTATGACTTCCAGGAGAAAGTTTGAGTCCACATTCTACCATCACAAACCATTGTTCTCAGCGTCGGTTCTTGTCGATGTGGAAAAGCCATCAGAAACATGTAGATCTGACCTATTTATCAAGTAAAATTTGGTGTAGAAGCCTTTGCTCTCTTTCATGAACAATATGAGCAAAATTTTGAAGTAGATAGAGAACTTGAGAATGAAAAGGAATTCATGCAAAATCTTATTATGCTCATCGAACAGTCTGTAAACATACTCTCATTATTCAAGCACATTATGCATTTGACTTGGGCCACAAACGTACTTTTCATATACAGATATAGGGAACAAAGAACATGGCAAAAACATTCTAATTCCCAAGAGAAATCCATTCAGCTAAAAATCATCAACCTTCAAGCTCATGGAATAAGCCACCAAGTCTGTGATATGTTTTACATCCATAATCTTTACATGTACATCTTTTGATGCAAGAAAAATGATATTCTCAATGACAACAAGAAATGATGGATTGTTTGATGCTCTGACCTATGCATATTAAATGATATGTTTTAATTGTCAACAAAGGAGTGACATGTTGAGATTTTTACTTTTTGCATGACCAACATATTAAAATAGCATGCATAATGGAACCTTTGAGTTCTTCAGAGATCAATTTCATGTCAGACATACAAATTCCTGCATGACAAATTCTATTTCCTATAAATACATTTGCTTCATTTCAAAATTTTCCCATCATCTAAACATGTTCTTCTCAACAATTTGCCCTGAACAATAAGTATCATAGACTGAAATAATGAAGTATTATGGAGCTATGTCGACATTTATGTGTTCATATGTCTGTTATGACCTCAAGGGTCCAGAATGAGAAATCTGCAAGTAAATTTGTATTCTCACAACAATATTGAATAATATAGTGTTTTCTGTAGTAGCAATAACATGTTTTTTTTTGTAGATTGTATGATTAGCGTAATGAGATATTAACACATTTATTTTTTTATGAGAAAAGTTTGAGGGCAAAAAAGCCCATAATATGCAGACTCTTCATAAGACATTGAACAAAGAACATGGTACAAATATTCTGATAGCCAAGAGAGATCTAAAGTACAGTTTGGATGGTGCTCTCATTCAAAACCAATTCTTGTTATTTAATGCAATATAAGAATGACATTCTCAAAACCAAGTAGAAATGATGGGTTATTTGCTAGGATGGGTTCTAATACATACAATAATCTATGCATATTCATCAATTTACAAATGATGAGTGAACATTGCCTTGTTATTTTGGATGATCAACATATTAACATCTCTATCATAATAACTTAGAGTTCTTCAAAAATCCATGGTCGATTCAACCTTCTTGATCCATATTTATTTACTAACAGGACATCTTCTTTGTTTCAAATTTTTTACCTCATAACTAAACATGTTCTTCTCAACAATTTGCCAGAATAATTATTGTTGTACATATATAATCATCTAACAATTTGCCAGAATAATAAGTATCATAGACATGTATATATATATATATATATATATATATATATATATATATATATATATATATATATAATCATTATTGTTTCCATCACTAGTACATTGAAGTCAAGTATAATGGTTTCAAAGCATTGACCAAAAACCTAAGAATCAAATTCATTGTTTACTGAAAAATAATTGTTTTGGAGAGGCAATGAAACTTTAGCACCACTAATTAAAGAATATGATGTTCAAAAGAGTCAAATGAACATACAACAATATACAAGAATCTCAAGATAAAAAGTATAATATTGATCTAAGTCTGTCTCTCAAAAAATCTTAGTTGCACAGATAATATGATAATAAAAGAATTAATTGAACTATACTAGAATGTGAACATCTAAATTGAAATCAATATTTGTCTTGTAACTCACACTGAATATGATCACAATAAAACATAATAAAAACTTTCAATATTTGTCTTGTAAACCAATTTTTTTTGTTTATGTTGTCGATAATAACCATTTGTGAAGCTGAATTCAGTAATCCAAAAAAAAAAAATTCCAATAAGATTAAGAAACTTTAATGCAATAAAAATGACCTCCTATGAATCATGATAACAACCATTTAGAAAGCTAAATTTAGTATAATACAAGCAAAAAAACCTTCAAGAACAAGAAATTTTAATTAGAAGAGCGAAGTCAACCTCCGGTAAAATGCTTTTCTATCACAATTTGGTGTTTAATCATCTAAAACCAACATAATTTCCGAGAGGTTGCCTAAGTGAAATTTCAATCATAAAGATCTGTGAACAAATCAATCACACTGTCTACTAGTTAAACTGATGATCAAAGAGAACTCTATGTTTAAGGATCACTAGTTATATAGCATCAAATCCACAAATTAAACCTCAAAACCTTGGATAACAACACACATGGGCAAGAACTCTGCCGGATGTGTGACAAGGTGGACTCTCATAATTTTCTGCATCATGAGCTTATCGGTATTGCTATGTACTACATAACATATCTATCATAGATCTTACATACTATCCCTACATTATCACATCAGAACTGGCCCCTTGAGTTTGTCCGAATGAAACCTTATAGAACCTTCCGAGGTGCTTCGCGCAGCATCTGATACTTGAGTCAATTCCATCTGTTTGTAAGCATCAACTTCTTTTAGGATGCAAACATCGACAGTGGTCGTAAATGAAAGGAAAGAGTAGAAACATTAGTTCTTCAGTCAACTTAGGTATTAAGGGAAAACAAAACCTAAAAGATCTCCAAAGTGAGCCTCAGCATATAGCTTTGTGAAACATTAAGGGCGTTTGTTTTGGTTTTTCCAACCTGTTCTATTTAGCCGCTGCTCAAATCGGCCTAAGCATAACTCTTGCTTTCCGTCCCTCTTTCTTCCCCTAAACCTCCATAGAAAGGAGGTTTTAGGCTCTTGTCTTTTCCCTGCACAGATCTTCAAGTTCAAGTTTCTTCCAAGATGATAAAGAAAAAGAGGGGGATTAAGAGGAAGCAAATAAATCGACGACATAGAACACGAGTTGCATCAAATAAACCAGTGGAAGAAAGTACAAGTAAAAGAAGAAAAAGAGAAGAAACCTTATTGGTACTGTGAAAACAAATCTGGATGGAGATCTTGATTCTGGCGAGGGGAAACCCAAACAATTTGTTACCTCCTTTGGTGCTTTGGTGGCAGTGTGATGGTAGGAAAGGAAACCAAAATGGCATATGGTTGCATTTGCCGCTGCACCTACATGGTGGATGTAAACTCGTTTTCTTCACGGCCACCCCGCTCCCCTTTAGGTGCAGGTGCAAATGCAGCCATATGAAACCATCTTGGGCTCAAAGATATTTTTGCAGTAGGTCTCTCTCTCTCTCTCTCTCTCTCTCTCTCTCTCACTCATTCACACACACACACACACACACACACACACACTTACACGCACGCGCATACTCTCTCTCTCTCTCGGACAAACACACATTCTGTCTCTGTGCCAACTGAAACCATTTTTAGCAACACACATTCCCCTTTCTCTCGCACACACACAACAGACACCTCTCCCTCCGCCATCAGAAACCATCTTGGGCTGCAAGATGTCGGCAGTGGAAATATAAAACTCTCTAATTTGCAGTACAAAATCTCTCTACCTTCTGAAGAACACGAGTTTCCCTCTCTCTCTCTCTGCGAGAGATCTGGAGATATCCAGAAATCTCTCTACCATCCGAAGAACTCTCTCTCTCTCTGTCTCTGCGCGAGAGATCTGGAGATCTCCAGAAATATCTCTACCATCCGAAGAACTCTCTCTCTCTCTCTCTCTCTCAACAAGATGATGTCCAAAGCTGTGGGCAGAGATGCCTCGTTTGTGCTCATATATATAATAGGAGGGCTTCAGGAGAGAATGAAAGGGACTTCCCACTCCTGTTCCGTTTTGGAGCTTTTAAGAACAGCAAACGAAAAGGAGCACATGTTGTTTTCCCAACAGCCGGTGGGGCCGGCGTCCCGCCCTCACGTGAAGGAGCGTGGCTATTCACGTGGCCTCGGCCAATCCGACGAACGCTAGCCCGCTCTTATCTCCCTCCTAGTCACACGGCCGTGCATGTCGTTCGCCACGGGACGAGGTGGGGTTGGCCGGCCCCCAGCCGTTCCTTGGGCCTCCACGCTGCCCGTCACTTGCGCGTCAATTCGTGGGCGCGGATCCTCGTCGCCAACGCCTACGATTAGCCTCCGGAAGAATCTGTTCCATGACTTGGACCGTTCGTTCGGTAGCGCATATCTGCCGACACACCACAGCCGTGAATTTGCTGGGGTTCGGATAAGAAAGATATGGAAGCAATTAATGTGATCAGATAAGGCGCATGATCACGATGTAGGATGCTAAAATAGACACATGGATTCGAATAATGTAAATTTGGTCGATCACATTCCCCACTCATGATGAAGTGCAGATTTTTGTGTTGCAGATGCTGATGAGCTTGTTCTTGCCCATCGCCACAGACCGGGATGGTCTCGGAACTCTTGCCTTCCTGCAACACAAATATCAATCGTAGGAGGATTATTATGACTTTTTATCAACATGATGAATTTTTAGAACTAACGATCTACATGTAATTTTATCAATTCAAATGCATGATTCGACAAAAGTCCAATAGTAATGTCCTCGATGTCTACTAAATGCACACCCACCGGCTTATCATCCCAAAGTTGAACTTGAGGTTGCATGACATTCATGAGATGCTCTCTGATTAATAGAATGGTTCTTTTTGCTTTGCTTGTTTACTTTCTTCACCTAATACCATTAACACAATTTTTTCTTGGGGTCGAATGGTGACGCCAATGCATTTTGTTTTTATACAAGAACACCCCCTTGACAAAAAATACATCTACTTAATTTAGCTAACCAGAAGGCCAGACAAAATTTCCACACTAGCAAAGAGTACTGCTAATCGTTAAAGTCCTTCCTCCTGCCAAATGTCGACCAAAAAATCTACCATCTCCTGTAAAATAAATTACAAGAATTTGGAAATGAGAAAATCTATCATGTAGAACTAATCTCAAACGCTAAAAAAGAGATGACACAAGTGAAGCGACCCAAGGAGAACTCACAGATACTGGGATGGGTTGTGGAAAAGGTCGGTTGGTCGAGAGCAAATCCTCGTAGGTTGCACACCAGCTACAGACAAGGGAATCAAGGTTAACAACAAGGAAAGCCGAGTTCACATGAATTACCCAAACACACACAAAGAGCTTCCATCATTACCTTGTTAACACAGCTTAGATATATAATCTACATGGCTAAAATACATCATGTGCCCATGCATGTAATTCTGGAATTATTAGTTACAATAGTTCAGATTCCTTTCTCCTTAGAATCCTTTTTTGTGTGAAGGAATCATGTATCAATCAATCAACTTGGCCAAACTATTGAAAGTGAAGGCAAATGTAAATGACGAGCCAAGCTGTAAAAATCTATTCTACTTTCTGGTGGCACGTAACCCAACCTAAAATCAGTACAGGTATTGGTTTAGAACTGAGGGGTCTATCATGAGTGTTCTAAAATGTTGATGTTTCATATGTTCAATAAACTTTGATGGAATACAGATAATGATAAATGCCCAGAAACATCATTGAATTCATATTTACTTGGTTGTATAGAAATGCATATTTTCTGTTAAAACATTCTGAAGATCTAATGCACATTCAGGTAGCATTATGGTAAGAAATTGGTGCATCACACAAACAAAAAAACGTTTTAACTAGTAAATTTCCCTACAAAACCTGACAAGATAAGTTCAAAATCCATTGATTACCTAATTCAAGCAAGAAAAAATATAAGCACATTAAAAGAATATCATATGCCATCAGTACATTGGCATCTATGTTATCCCAAGTTGCACAAAAGAAGAAGGTTTGATCTTGACCTTATTGTCGGTTCCCTTGGAGCTCTGTGGGGCCTTTTTGATCGATCTCCGACCCACACCCTTCTCATCTCATTCCAGGCTATAGCACCTACCGAACAAAGTGGACATTATCAGTGATACCAAGAGAAGGGTTTGGATTTTCAAGTAATAATTATCATAAATATTTTTTTTATTTTTGCAAATATCCAGATAAACATCTAGCTCAGATGACTAGCCTATAGATATATGAGGTAACCAAAATTGAGATTTAGTATTGCATATACAACATTAATATGAACGATCCAATCAAAAACTTCAATTCCTTGCTGAAATTTTATTAAAGCTATATTTTTATTTCCGTAAGTTATTAACAAGAGAAAGAGGAGACTATTAACATGGATGCAGATCACCACTCATGCAATATTGAAAGAAACTATAAAATTGCATGATGTTAAGGATCTGATTGTCTAATTTTAGGAGCCTAAGCCTGTCTATTGCACTTTCTTCAACTAGCAAGCAACATCACCAAGCCTTGCTAGTTTTTTAGTTCTTACAATTGTGCAAGTAACATCTTTAATAGGCACATGTAGGCAAAAGGAAACATTCACTCCTGATTGAAAAGACCAAAGCAAAGCTCTTCACTAGAAAAAGAATTGTTCCTACCTAAAAGCATGAACCACACATCTCAAGCATTTGAGAATGGGCCTCAGTGTCATGAGAAGATTGTTCCTTTGCGTTTAGATGATAAGGATTCGAGTCGCGAAAACATGTTAGTACAAGGTAATTCTTGATATGTACATATTTCAGGTAGTTGTAGGTTATATATTTAGTTGTGGCCATCATTCACAAGTGTGACCCAACTGCATGTTGAAGAACTTCCCAGAGATAAAACATATCTTGTCAATAGAATTTTCACATGAATATCTATAGTTTAAAGACTAGTAAGGATCTGAATTTTTGCAGAATAGACAATAATTCATAAATGCCCAAAAAGAACAAACTTTAAAGGTCTGCAGACATTGTCCATAAGCTACACACAGGCAAGCTCTTCCAATATTTATGACTATTTGCTATTAAAGATTTTATTGACACAATTGCTGAAAAGCCAAACACTGCTTAAGAGAACACAAATTCAAGGAAGCAGCGAGGAAAAACTCATGGTCATATCTACATGTTATGCAGAAAAATCAAGAGACTAAACATGAATATTTTCATGCTTACAGGAAATACAGATATAATGGATGTCATAAAAAAGTTCCTGAAAGAACTGTATTTCTACAGTAAAATAGAAGCAGGCCTAATATCCTATTGCAAGAACCATTTTTATTTTACGACAGACTCCTCTAATTCCTTTAGCTCTAATATTCACAGTCCATTTTAATAGAAACTTCCAATTTTTTGCCTTTCCAACTACAGGCAATGAGAAAAAACAAGCTCTTTGAGCTGTGGTCCACGACAACCAATACAGAAACTTCTTGCCATATAAAATGAATATTAATCAAATATTTCAAAACACATGTTTCACAAAAAAGTAGAAAAAAAAAAGAACACACATAATAACACATTAAACAATAACATTGTTCATTGTTGAAACCTCCAGGAATGATATAAATTCTTGAATCTTGATAGCCAGAGTTATTTCTGGATATAGTTCTTATAGCATAAGTCTACGGGTATCAACTATCCAAGGCTATAGTTTGGGCCTTCATCTAACTATAGTTCGAACATTCACTTTCCTAATAAAGAGGCTTCAATTTTTATTAATGAAGTAAGCAAGGTGAAAGCATGACATCAGCAAAAGGCCTAGCATCAAACTGCCAAAACATGGCACCTCTGTGTACCAACACAAAGTAGGATATAATAAATGCAAAGAATAGTGAAACATATAAAATTACCAGTAAAGAAAATTTTCAGTGTCAAGTGCAAACATATGTGAAGCAAACAAATATTTAACTATATCTATAAAAGACATATGGAAGTCATTCTAAATACGAAAAAGATATACAGAGAGACAGATAAACCTTGGTTGACGAATGAAACATTGTTAGCATTTTCCTCCATTAACTTGGTCTCATCATTGACAGTAGTGGGACACGAGGAGACATTCGTCACCAGGGAAAGAGAATTGCTAACATTGTTTTCCATTACTTCAGGTTCAGGACTTGATGACCATTGTCTTTTCTTCTGGATGGATAACTGGCCTATGTTCCGCTTCTTGGGTGGACCCAATATTCTATCATTAGCTGATTGAGATTTAGCTAGCCCTCCAACACAACAACTGCTCTGTATGAAGATAGAATTATACACTCCTAATGGACAAACTACTGTAAGGAATAACTAATCTATGACGTGCAATGCACCATCAAATGATAGGCAGAACTCACTGCCTAGAAAAAATATTTTTGACAACAATTAAAGCAACACTCGCATGATTCATCATCTTTAAGCAAATACGGTACTCACCCCATATATTCTAAGAGGAAAGTTGCTTCAAATGTGCATTTGAATGGCACTATGAAGAATTTACACTTCTACCACAACAAAATGTCAGGAAGTTCTCATCCTGTTCCTTTGTAATCTACACAATATAATCAAACTGTAAGAACAGTAGAAAGGATTTCTAGACAATCTTAATGAAAACAAGAGCTGACAAGTAAGGAACACATATCTTCCATAAAGTAAAAGATGAAATGAGTCATTCGGGGACGAATAATTCACAGCCTGTGTTGGTACTTTGTAAAAATATGACGAGCAAAACAGGAAAGATTTTTCATTTGAAAGAAACTAATATCAAAAACTGTATCACAGTAAAGGACAGTTGATGCTACCTTTTCAAAAAGTATTGTTTTCTTTCAGAAAATTTGTTATTCTAGCTTTATATGAATAATCTTACAGAAGTCAAATGTTATGGAAGGCAATATGGAAAGCAAACACATATAAACACATAATACACTGGCAATTCACAGCAATGAAGCTTGATGATTATAAGACAACTGTTCAAACATACTACATAAACTAAAACTGAACCATATACATGCAAAAGGAAAAATAATTAATTTCATAAACCAAACTTTTATTGAGTACCGTATAGTCATAGTATTGAACCATTGAGACACAACAAGCTCGAATTGTTTCACATCAAGATCAATAACAACAAGCCATAAATCCCAAATATTTGGGGAAGGCTGAAAAGACCAAGTTTCAATAACTATAGTCGGTCAAAAGCTAATGTTAAGAGGCAACTACAATATGCAAAATCTACAATGGGCATGTTGATGTCTCATTCTCATTTAAGCCATGTCAACGTCAAGGGAACATTTCTCAGATCCTATCTCAATCTTCATCTACGAAGAATTCCCTTTCTTCTTACCTTCATATCTTTTGTCATTCGACATAGAGAAATGCCGATCTTTTTCATATCTTGCACCACCTTCACATTTGTGCAATCCAGAAAATTTCTCATCCTTTGTGAACCACAAAAAAATTCTATTTTCACAGTTGTCTCTGAATAAATCCATGCACTCTCCGAATAAATCGATGTATATTGTTGTATCAAACAGATTATCCACAGAAAAAAATTAGAGAGCAACTGTTGTGCATCAAAAGCAGTAGAAGTTATTCCTATGTTACACAAGTTCTCACACATGCAGCTGAATTCGTAAGGACCACAATCAATGAGGCAAAAGCAACAATAAATTGGCCTTGTGACAGTCTTCAGCATATAGCTGAATCCTGCAAATGAATCACACTGTTGATGCTTGAGCACCAAACCGAAAGAAACAGATCGATAAACATTCATGTTTCTGATAAATGAAACCCAATATTAAGTTTGCAATTTTAGTTTGCTCATCAAGCTTAAACAACATTGATATCAACACAGTCAGGTTCATGGATATTAGGCTTCAACATAAAGCTGTAATTCTCTAAAAAATTACAGGCTAATCTCTTCAAAAGATTCTTACAATAATATAAAAAAGGTAAACTTTGAAGAAGAATATATCCTAACTCTGCTGTAAGCTTGCAAGTAGCACTCAATTAGTAAAACAAAACACAAGATAAAGAAATGGATGCTTGATAAATCAACAAGTTTGGCTACAGAACAACAACAACAACAAACCCAATCTATAACAAAAAACTTGATACAGTTTCATGCATAAGATATCTTATTGAGATTTAACGGGACAAAGCTTTGAAGCCCGATGATTTGGCTAACTAAGCCACCATTTTGTCATGAACGGTCAGCGCGCACTTGCAACAACTTCGCTTAACGAACCGTTCGTCGCTTTTGTTTACATGTACAGATGCTTGACAGCATGGTTTACCTTGGTTTTGTGATCTTTTGCTTGTAAAAATGTAAGTTCGAACAAGTTGCAACGCTACAGTGCGACCGCTCACCGCACCGAGTAAAACAACCCAAAATGGTCTCCGTTTTCGCGTGTTGCGGGCTGTTTTCGGTAGCTCACTATCGCGCGCGAAACGTCAGCCATCTCAACACCCTGGAACCACCCGGGTGGCACCATGGGGGATGAGGCTTCGGTATAGTGTCAGGTGTTGAACAATATTCACAAGTTCACACGTTTTCTTGACGGGAACTTGTCTTCGCGCCCGGCACCCGGTGAGCAGCTGTTTGTGGACTTGTAGTTGTTCGTTCAACCCTCTAAAGTCATTGTTTTCCTCCTTTATATGTTTTCTCTCTTACACGCAAGGTGCTCGCTAAATTGCTTGTAAAGCTTCCCTCTTCGCGAGACGTCGGTACTTGTCCGTCGCTCGTTCTTCGAACTAATCAACTTTCTCTTTTTACAGGTCCTTCGGGACCTGAGTGAGGTTGCAAATTGGCTGACCTTTGTGGACGTATATCGCAAGCGCACGTCAAGACTTACGCAATCCTAGCTAAGTCCGAGAAGTTAACGCAAAGGTGCTTCGCGATTTTGGCAATGCAAGCTAAGTTCGCGTCTTGGCCGCATGGGTGCCTTACGACTTAGGCAATTCCAACTAAGTCCGTGACAGTTCGTTACCTTTCTTCCTGAACAATCTCAATATGAATTCCACAATATAAATTTGTGTAAGTCCATTAAACAAGGTTTTAGAACATTTCTCTACCAAGGATTTAAAAATGGTATATAAAAATATCTATCCACTATTGGACATTCCAATACGAGGTACCATGCCATATTGCTGAAACAATAATACAAAAATTATTTTAAGTCCTTATGAGACCATTTTCTTCCCTCACGATCTACCTAGTATGGTTACTACTACTCTACTGACTAGCATTCTGTAAGAGAATTGAATGCTAATTATTCCGAATGATGACGTCAGTAACATTTTTTTTAGAAGATGGTAGACAATTAAATATTCTTTGAAAACTGAATTGCTACGTATTTAAAAGACTCGAAGACATTGAATCCACGGCCCAATCTTCAGAGTTTAACCTTGCACCATATCAATTTAAATTTAGCAATCTTTTCAAACGCTTCACAACAAATTACCTAAATGAACAAGAAAAACCCCATTCATCTTAGTTTGCGACCTCTATATTGCAAGATCCAACAAGAAACAGATCACGAGCTGTGATCGTCCCTAAGCTCACAGTCGAAAACCCTAATTTGATCACACCACGAGCTACGATTCAAGGACCGCCATCATACGAAGACATATCACGAACAACAATTGTGAACGATCCTAAAAAAGATGAGAAAAGCAGAGCAAAGAAACCCAAAAGTAGCAACTCCACGAACGATTTATCCAAGAAAATCAACACGTCGCCGCGTCAGGATCACCAAGACATACCCTGTCAGTAAACTCGAGGAAAATCCCAAAAGATCGCGTCCAATCAGAAAAAAGATAACCATCAGTTCCGCAACGGCGACATGGAAAAAAGCAAGCAAGAGAAAAAAAAAAAACTGATCGACCACTCAATAAACTCTTGGAAGAATAAAAAAGTCGAAGAATTTGCGTGGGATCGGTCGAGGAAACTAGAAATCTGAGGCTAATTGCAGAGATTCTTCCGAGTAGAGAAAGGGGAAGGAAGAGAATTATACTACGTTGTACGACCCTTCTTGCTTTCCCCCTCGAACCACTTCGTGGTCTTCACGCACAGACGGTCGAGCTGGGAGCATATGTGGAGGCTCTTCCAACCGAGAAGAGCGTTGCTTGAAATTCCCCCACTTACATTACGACTTCAGTAGCGACTGTTGTCGTGGCGCACATCCATCGGCCAGATGGGTGTGTGTCGGTGCCAATGCGCTTTCCAATGTGCGACACGTGTGAAGCATATGATTCGTGTTTACCGTTACTTCTCGGAGAGAAGATTTCCAGTTGTTGTCGATCATGCTGGATTATGTTAAGAGCTATCTTGATCAAATTACATTTAAAGTGTCACTGCACGTGCCACCGCCAAGGCACTTCGAGTTCTTTCATCAACGCCGTCGGTGACTGGGTCCCACTCCATCGCGGGTACGTTACCACTCGACGCCTACAGCCTGAATCACCCTTGAAACTATCAGGGACGATGTGGTTCCTCTGTCACAAATTGCAGGGGTGATTCAGTGGGATTGGCAGAGGTGCTTGAAGCGGAGTCCGAGTCGCCTCCACCAACCTCCAGTGCCGTGTCCAACAAGTAAACAAGTGCCTTTTCTTCAGATCCCGTCACCGCAGGCAAGCCCTAACCTGTCTTCCCTCTGTTCGGACGCTCTTCCAGAGATCCATCCATGGCTTCTTCTAGGGTTCTTTCCCCGCGCCTCTGGTCCCGGCTATCTCCCCTCCTCCGCGCCGCCGTCCCCGTCACCCGTCATTCTCCGCCGCCTGACCCCCCACTTCTCCTCCGGCCGTTTCCCACCCCTCCGCCCCCTGCCTCCCCCGCCGCCCTCTTCCTCCGACACCTGTCTACGGTCTCCCGCCGGCATCCATCCCGGTCCCACACCGTCGACATCGGCGCCCGAGCCCGGCAGCTACAGAACCGCCGCCTCTGGACCTACGCTCTGACCTTCAGCTGCGTCGCGGGGTTCATCGTCATCGTCCTCAGCAACTTCCAAGATCAGCTCGTCTTCTACATCACCCCATCCGACGCTATGCAAAAGTTCGCCGCCAACCCTTCCAAGAACCGCTTCCGCCTCGGTGGCCTCGTCCTCGAGGGCAGCGTTGTCCAGCCCACCCCCACCTCCCCCGAGATTGAGTTCGTCATCACCGACCTCGTCACTGACATCCTTGTCCGCTTCGAGGGATCCCTTCCCGACCTCTTCCGCGAGGGCCACTCCGCTGTCGTCGAGGGTTTCTTGAGGCCCTTGAACGAATCTGGTCGATCGGCTCCTCTTGGATCAGTGGTATCGGAGAAGGCGAGGAGCGGAGAGTGTTTCTTCAAGGCAACCGAAGTGCTGGCGAAGCATGATGAGAAGTATATGCCCAAGGAGGTTGCAGAGGCGATCGAGAGGAATAAGAAGAAGATCAAGGCGGAATCAATAGCAAAAGCCGCTGAGAAGACAAGTTGAGATTGCTTCGCAACTCCAGGTTGATTTAGACGTCAAATTTTTTGAATTATTGAGTTAATTTTAGGTTGGTGGTTACCAACGGATACGAAAAATCCAATTTTTATTATGATTATTATGCGGCTTTACATTGATGTAACCTGGAACCGATCAACACATGGATCCCAACAGTCAGGTTGAGAATAATACGAAGGGGACTATAATCATGGTATAGTTTAGTACTTTATGATTTATGTGTCCGATTTGCTGTAGTTTAGTTCATTAATAATCGTATTGAATTGTCCGAGATATCAAGCAGCATTGTTAATGATAAAAAACCCAATTTTTTGACCTAAATTCTGAGATTATATTTGTTCATTCTGAAATGGATATCTTATAAGGAGATGCTTTGGTATTATTCAAAGATTACGAGGCATCTTGTTTGCTTCTGTTCATGGTTCTTCTTCATCAAAATATTCAGTTGTTTTTGTAAAGCTATATTTATATTGTGCTGTGTTCAATACCTCTATCATCACAACATCATGTCTCAGTCTATATCTGGTTGTCAAACTTTCTGATGGAGCTTTCAGTTCCAAATGTTCTCTTTCTTTTTGTATCCTTGTATGGTTTGTGTTGCAACTGTTATTGAATGTTTTTGTCCCTCTTTGCTTGAATAGCATATTGTCTTGAATTCTTTATTATTCGCTAAAAATAAGAGCTCCTATGAAGTGTAATTTTTAACTGTTGCATTTCCAATAGTTCCTTGGTAGACAGAGGTCCATAATTCTCCCATCATGGTGTAGATTAAAACAATGCGGATGGACATTCATCCAACCCATTGAGGGCTTGCTTGAAAATTGGACCATTACCTTGGATGGTTTTGTTTGATTAAATTTGGTCGGATGGCTCTCTTTCTGTTATTATAAGTCCCTTTCTTATTTATATAATCTCAGTACTGGCATAAAAATATGGTGCTTTGCTTTTGTCTTTTATTCTATTTTCTTTCAACTGTTGATTAATTAATTTTAAATCTGCTGGTGCAAAAAGATTTTATGTTTTTGGCATGATTAATGCATATATCTGAACATACATAGTCATACATGAGTACACATGCGTATATACATATGTGATCAAATAATTGATAGAAACTCATGATTTAGTTTGTATATATTTGCTTCTCTATTTGATACTAGTAGGACTTTCATATAACTGCACAGTAAGTGTGCAGAGATATAACTATTCTTCAACCATCATAGGTCATATTCTACCTCTTCTACCGGCTATTACTCTTCAATAGATGAGACAGTACGAAGAACTAATACATCCGGATGCCTTCTGAGCTTCAAAATTTTAACACTTGGAGCTCTGGAAGATGCAGGGCATAATCAATTTAAGGAATTTTCTTCTGGCTGAGGACATGAAATATTTCCATCTATTTCTATGAAAAAAAATCAGCTTTTAGATATATGTCTCTTAGAAATAATGACCAACCTGTATGAAGTGTTACTATCTTTTGAATTGCATCACAATTAATTCATTGTATTTTCTGTCCTAGATCAGAGACTTTTTTTGGCATAGAAGTTTATGCACAATTGCTCAAGTGTTGTAGTTATCACTGTATGGTGAGAGTGCTTAAAATATTAAGTTTGTCTATCTTCAATCGTCATAGGCCATATTTTTCTCTTTTAGCGGCACATTAATCTTTGTTAGAGATGACAGTGACTTTACATCACTGCTGTTCTTTTGACTGATTTCTCCTAGTTATGCTTGAAATTGTGAAAAATGGAGTACCTCTGTAATGGATATGGAGTACCCCAAGTTCTGAAAGATGCAGGACTTGACTGTTAAGTGTTTGTAATTCTAACTTATTCAATCATGATAGACATTGGAGAAAGAAGAGAAAAAAGGATATGTGAATGTAGGCAACATCATGCTATTTCATTATTATATGTTGTTGGTTCTTTTAATTATGAACCCATTTTTGAGTGTCCAGTTCATGAAGTCCATTAAATCATGTTTCTTTTCTACTTTGATTAGAATGTTTCTGTAACATAATCTCACTTTTTTTTTTTTTTTTGGCATGAAAGAAGAAATATCATGTCAAAATTCTGTTACAATTAGCTCCATGCTTCTAAGAGCATAAATCATATATCAAAAAAGGAGGTCCGTTAATCCTCCAAACTGTATCCATCTGAAAATGTTTAGTATATAGTGTCAATAAATGAGCATTTCTATTTCACTTTGTAGACACTAGAAATCTTTATATTTCCTCCAGACTGTATTCATCTTAAAAGTTTAGTGTATAGTGCCAATAAATGAGCATTTCTTATGCTCAATTTATAGACACTAGAAATCTTTATATTCAAAAGATGAATAAAGAAAGAGTTGAAAATATTGCTACTACAGTTCCTAAAGAACCATGGAGGTGATTCCTACTTGTTCATAACTTTAAGCAGGGTGAGATCATCAGCTTCCGATTTATCAAGAAATCTTGCAGTCTAGGGAGCTCAGTTCCTACTTGTTCATGACTTTGTGACATGCCCAAAAAATAAATCTCCCCTGTCCTCTTGCATGCATCTGAGTCGTAGTATGTAATTTCGAATAGTACCATTTGGTATTAGCGGTATGTATCGATCTGACGATATATCGATATACGGATCGTCTGCTACGGGACGGAACGTGCTATAGTGCTCTAGTATATAAAACCGTAGCAATGTCACATTGTAGCAATGCTTCAGTACTATAGTAAGAGGAAGAAATATATAAAACCATTTGGTACGTCCTGTTGGTGTATCACTCGATACGTTCTGATGTATCGTTCGGTACATGATATCATATCGTACCAAGTCAACCTCGAAACACCGGTATGATATGATATTACATACCTTGATCTGAGTTAAGTTTATATCTTGATCTGAGTTAAGTTTAATCCATCCAGGCATAGATATCTTCCATAATACATTCTCTGTTTCGCTTAAATACTTTATTTATCTGTTATTTCAAACAAAAAGAAACAACTGCCTCAAATTCCAAAACAAAACATTCAAGTGTTAATTTTTCTTATACTTGAAGCAATCTTCCTTTTTCTTTCTGCTGCAATAAAAGCCATTATTCATATTTAATTTTCATGAATTCAGTGGCTTCAATTTTCTCTTGCTTTGACATCCATCAGGTAATGCTGACTGACATCATGTCATTTGCATTAGATAAAAAGAAGAAAAAGAACCAGAACGTGATGTGTGAAGAGTCGCCATCAGATCTGGTGGAACACAACACTCGGATAGTAATTGGGTAGATTAGATCCCTGTCTTCTACCCCCACTGCATTATATTTACCGGAACACACTACTTCTGGCACGGCAGCACTCACCGTAGAGAGCGACCGCACACCTATCGCCAGCTTTTTAGTGGAGAAGAAGAAGAAGCTGCCGTCCTCCATCTTTTCTATGGACGATACCGTCGATATTAAAAGAAAGGCCGACAGTTCCACCACTTACTTCTTCTTGTCCACACCACATAGAACATCATAATTTACTTTGTATTATTATATCCGATGAACAAGCTGTAAATAATTAAATTCATGCACAAAATAAAATAGGTTAACATTTATTTATTTATTTTTGTTTGGTATAAGGTAAAGCACGTGGTGGGCATCGGCATGCACGAGGTGGGGAACTGAACTCCCAAGACACCATAGATTCTTCCACAAATCCATGCTCTCTTCCCTTGTCTACACGCCATGCCATCCTCCTTTCCTTCTTCACCTCCTACCGCTTCTTAGTATTTATTTATTGACTCGGTTTGACCTCATGTCGTCCAAGCAAACCAAGTTTGAAAGCTTAGCTTATACTATTTTATGCCTTTCCACATTACCTATTACACACATTTGGTATATATATATGGCTCCTCACAAAATGAGTACATTTAGGTCAAATTGGATCCACCGTACACCATTTCAAACACTCCACCACTTAAAACACTGTTGCCTCCACCAATAAAAATACCCACAAAATAATAAGATTGATGGATACTACATCAAAATATATCGTGCAAGGGCGGTGGATAATTCAACGAAGACGCCGCCGCCGCACCGAAAGCCCCGCCCCCGTATCGACTGCTCTCGAACGCGACAACCGGCGTCCTCCACGCAACCACCAGCTGTCTTCCACCGACTCGAGCAACGCCGGCGAGCTTACCTCCATGCCGCGTCCCCCGGCTGCCGCCGCCGCCGCTGCCAAGATCGGCCGAGCTTCCCCTCGAGCGCCCGCAGCGCGTGCCATGTCGCGTCCCCCGCCGCCATCGGCTGGTGGAACAGCAGCGCGTTCCGCCGCGCCGGATCCCACAGGTTCCGCTGGACTGCCGACAGATTGGTGGCTGCCACCCGGTCCAGTACCTCCTCCAGCCGCCCGACGTCCGCCTCCGCTACCGACAGCGATATCTCAGGCCACCGCACCGCCTCCGGGAACGGAAGCCGGATGCCGTCCGCGATGACCACCGGCACGCAGCCCAGCGCCACCGCCTCCACAAGCCGTGGGCTCCACGGCGCCCACCCCAGCGGGCACAGGCAGAACACGGAACGCGCAATCTCCGCCCGGTACCCGTCGAACCGCTTCCGCTGCAGGTAGAACTTCTTGTTCCCGCCGTACCGCCGCAGTATCTCCGTCCTCACCCTCCTGTGGCACAACATGTTGGATGAAATGCGCCCAGGTTTACGTCATGTGGGTTACCATGCTTACTTGCTGTAGAAGCGGCCGCTGATGTTCTTGGGATGAACCTCCATCTTGCCGCGGAAGAAGGCGAAGATGTCGCGCTTGGCCTTCTCGGGCGCTGGCCACTGCTCTTCGATGTCCGGCGTCACGTAAGGCGGGATCAGGACGTTCTCCGCCTGCTGGCACGGGTGCGGCGAGCTCACCCCGAAGGTTTGCAGGATGATGGATTCCCTCATGAATTCCGGTATCCCATCAGCGATCGCCACGTCTTCCTGCATTAATCGATGCCGGGGTTTTAGTTCCGCAGCAAAAAGATGGAGTCTTGATGGTACGGAGAGAACAGGGGGAACTCACCATGGCGTGGAAGCAGGCGCCGAAGTCGTGGGAGGCGACGAAGACGTGGTCGCGGCCGCGGGAGCGATTCCAGAAGGGGAGGCCGGCGGAGATGAAACGGACGGCGGAGGAGATGAGAGGGCGGGCGTGGTGGAGGGCGGGGAAGCCGTTGGGGGTGCTGAAGTTGCAGGAGACGTAAACGGGGACGAAGAAGAAGTCGGCCTCATTCGGGTCGAAGACGCGGCCGGGGTACTCGAGCAGCGCCTCGTGGATCGCCACCTCCGACGCGAACAGGTGGTTGCGGCACCTCGGGTTGGACAACCAGTCCCTGTTGTAGCTCGAAGGTAGCTCGTAAACATATATTCTAAGAGCAGCAGCAGCAGAAGAGGTGGTGAAGGAGGAGAGCTGCTGGGCTTCCGCCAGAGCTCGGGGAGTAGTTTTAAGAGGAAGACTGGTTCGAAGTGGAAGAGGTCGGAACAAAGAGGAGGAGGAGGAAGAGGAGGAGGTGGAGAAGAAGAGGTAAATGGAGAGAGCCGACCAAAGGATCCACTTGTAGTACTTCTTGAGCAGGAGAGCCTTGTCATGGTGGTGGCGGAGGTGAGCTCTTCTGGGCAGGAGCTTCATGTGACGAGAAGAAGCGGGGCAACAGCCGAAAGTACATGGCCTGAGCTCCGGCATGGGAGCCAGCTTAAATCCCCCTCGAAGGGAGGGTCGAGGTGGTGCGGTGTGGCTTTCGAAGGGGAGCAGGAAGTGGAGTTCAACCGAAGGGAAATGGAGAGATACCGAACAAGCGTGGAGGCGGTGGAGGAGGAGGAGGAGGAGGTGATGAGGGTTGGTGGTGGAGGGACCAGCGCTGTTGCTTGCTGTCGTCTCACTTCTTTATCCTCTTTACCAGTTCGGGTGGGCGAGGAGAACGAAGCACCAACAATAGTTGGATTACGCCATTATTAGTTTTTTTGACCGCTTGTCGGTAGCTTTAAGCTTTCATTCAAAGAGGCTTTCCACCTTCGCCAGATTAAATCTCGGGCTTTTTGGGGTGATTATTCCATCCTGTTCGATCCCACACCTAATCCACCATTCTCTATTCCTTTTTCTACACACTTATTCGATTTAATTATTGGATTCGGTGCAGAAGAATGGAAGGCGTTGGAGTGGTTTGTTTGGGTGATTATAGTAAGCAATTAGATGTGGAGCATTTGAAGTGGCTCGAAAGAAATTTATGATGTATTCTTAAGAACTATTATTATTATTATCATCATCATCACCATCATCATTATTATAATTATAAATAGATGGTTTTGACGTTCTGATTAGTTTGGCGTAGTTCGAAGTTATGTGCGTAGGATTATTCGAGGTGAAAACATCAAATTTTTTAGGTGTCACATGTACGAAGACTAAAGTCGAGAGAAGTTTTTCTACTCGATTCCTCTAACACTTAAGTTAGTGATGTAAGATAGATGAATATAAACATGAGTGATCAAAAGGTAATCTTTCTTTTTATTGTAAAGAGAGTGGTCAAAAGGTAATCTTTTTTATGTATCATAACCTATTTTCTATAAGCTGTGGTGTAGAGAAAAATATCAACTATTTCAGCATCCTAGAATCCCTCGGGTGGCACAGGCTGAATGAGGATTTAGGGTAGTATTGGATATTGATTGGATTTACAAGTTCATACATTAAGCCTATGGGAACTTGCTAATACGCCCGATACCCGATGAGTAGTTATTTGTGGGCTTGCAATTATTCGTTTGTCTTTTAAAATTCTTATTTTCTTTTTTTTCTCTTACACACGAGTGTTTGCTGAATTGTTTATAAAATTACTCTTTTCATGAGACATAAGGACTTGTTCCAACTAAGTCCATGACAAGTCATTGGGGACTTAAGCGAGGTTGTAATTGAGCTGACCCTTTGCGGATGGATAACGTAAGGATGTCTTATAACAAAGCAATTCTAACTAAGTCCATGATAAGTTAGTCATCCTTTGAGACCCAAGCTAATGCTAATCTGGCAAGCACATTGACCTGTGCGTTCTCTTCATGGGGATCCTATAACATGTGAAGTCACGAGAAACTATGGGTCAATTTATGTGCCTCAATAATGTACTTTACCATGGTTGCATCTTGGGTCTCATAATTTCCTTTAACATGGTATTCAACAACTAGCTATGAGTCATTAAATATCATCATGTCTTGTACTTGAAGCTCTCAAGCGAGCCAAAGCCCTAAGAAGTATCTCATACTTAGCTTCAGTATTGTAGATTTTAAACTTGAATCGGAAAGCTTGCTTGTACACTTGTCTGTTCGGGTCTTTCAAGACGAGTCTTACACTACTTCCATCCGAGATGAGTGAAACAATCCACAAATAGTGTCCATGTAGGGGGTTTATGCTTATCAACCTCGGGCGAAGGAGTTTGTTATAAGATAAAGTCTCTCGATGCTTGAGCTTTTATAGTAGTCATTAGAATATATCGGATGTTAAACTCACTTAGCTTTATGACCATCTCAACAACAGTTGACCCAAGACATCGAACTGAGAGAGAACTTATCTGAGTAGTTGGTCAATGATCACTTGTACATCATATGCTTAAAAATAGGGATGAAGAATCGTTACTACCAAGACTAGTGCAAATGTGAACCTCTCGATAGGGGAGATATCGTTCTTCGAGTCTGCTCAAAATGTGATTGATATAGTATCTAAGTTTTCGAACTCTTATATTGTGTTGTACTAACATCGAGTTGACAACTAGGCTAGTGGTAGCAAGATAGAGGCTTGGAGTTTTGTCGAGGTAGAGAAAGTGAGCTGCGATAATTGAGTGAGGTGGTCCTTAACTTTTCAAATGTCTCCTCGCACTCCTCGATCCATTGGAAACCTTTTGGATTCTTCAATACTCGAAAGAAAGGTAGACACCTATCGTCGGATTGAGATAAAAATCAACAAAGTGTTACTATCCAACCTGTTAACTATTGAATTTTTCTTATCGATCAAAGTGGATGCATATTATATCTAATATGACTTAAAAAAATACTTACTTAGATTGGAACACATGTCACAACCTAAAATATCTCAACAGGATACGAATCGTGTGCATTCTGACATCCCCTATAGTGACTTCATCTGATCTGATTCTTAATAAGATTGAATAATGTAGATATTGTATTTGTAATATCACAATATTATACATATAATATTAGGTCTTGATCTGCCATTATAAACGATTTAACCTATGATCCTTACACAAAAAAACCACAATCTAATTTGAATTTCCATCTCATCCCCGTCAATTGTACTACTAAAACAAGTTTAATCAACTTAAGACTAAAGATCCAAAAGAAAAGAAGAAATCAAAGTTCAGTGTCCGATGCAATATTCCTTCACATCACGTAGTGTTTCACCGCCGTATCAAAGTTCTTACGGAAACAAATATCCCACATAGTTGACAAAAGATGAACTTTTAATGCATCCAATTAGCACCAATCTTAGCTTACAGAAGATCCAGAAATGAACGTTCAGCAACATGCAACATAAGCAATAAAAAAGCAAAAAAGTCATCTTGGAACACAAAATTCATCATCTGCATTTGGTTCCATCAAATAAGATCTAATAAAACCCGATGTCTTCATCAAACTACAAAATCTGGGGCTGTTCCCAAGTCCTATCCATAGTTTCAAATGAAACCTTGTTGGCAGCGGCATGTGATAATTACTATAAAAAATGTTAGAAAGGTCGATCCGTGGAGTTGAAATGCTGGTAGAAGTAGCTGACTACCATGGGCTTCCAACATTACAATCTGCTCGAAAGCACTGCAGTATAGGATAGCTTCCAATACTCTCTCCAAGTAATTTGCATCCATGGCATTGTGGAAGGCATACGAGTTCCCAAAGTAGATGGAAACCTGCAGGAATACTCAAGCTCTCAACCCAGAACAAGGAGGGGAAGTAGCAGATGAGTTAATGAATGTTATCCATATCACCTTTGACCGCTCAGCATTCCACGTGCCAGTGATGTGCAAAATGATGGAGAAACCTCGGAAAATATATCAAAATAATAAGGTCTAATAACTTGGCCTGCAATTAATTGTATTCAAAATTAGTACTAGTGTTTAATTTTAAAAAGAAATAAAAGAGCTATACTCTCAAGTTTTACACACAAAAAACAAAACAGTAAAGACTAAACAATAGCAAGAAGCTCCCTTTTATGTGCTTTAGACCAAACTCTTTCTTTCCACAAATACTTTCTCTAGAGTGTTAAGCTAAGAAGCAGAGCTGGCATCAATTTTCTGATGAATGTCAAGAATCTATATCCCATTTTTGTTCAGCATCAGCAGAAGAAGTATGTCATTATTTGCTCAATGGAATGAAAATATGAACAATCAAGCTTGAATCAGAATATTCCCCCTCACTTAGCATATTGATGGTTCCAAAAGGTCATTGCTGCATAGTTAACACTTCCACCGGTATTCTAGGTTGGCCCCAGCTAGATCAATACAGTTTAGTTCGCATGATCTGTTGACCAGCCATCACTAGAATTAGGCATTTAGCCAGAAATTTCCACCTTATGTGGATTATCTTGCTCTTGTTCATTTTTCAAGGACAACTTCTTTCAAGGGATACAGTCAAACCAAAATCTTTAGTTTAATGCTAAACGCCTTAGAATGTTATTAACACTATTTCATATACTACTGGTATGGAAATCTTAGTTATGAGGAAAACAAGGCAAATAATTTAACAAAGCAAAAAAAACTGAACATTTGACATATACAAGAATGACACGGCCCTATGATGAATTTAGTGATAATTAAATATAAGTTACTTGTATGCACAAAAGTCCTTTTATGCAGTTAATAAGTTATATTATATATGTATGCTAGACACAAAGTTGATCCAAAAAGACAAACTCATAGTTACTGGTCAGTGTCCTGCAACAAACTACAGACAGATAAATACAGTTGCAATTTTCAAGATAATAAGGACAAACGTGAAAAAAATTGTAGTTGTTTTACCTATTGTAGCATAGTTACTGCAGAGAACTGAAACCAAAGATTCTGATCCTCCAACAAAGAAATCCTTGTTCCTTATATCAAGGTAAGTAGGTGAACAAGCTTCAACCGACATTTCATAATTAGCATATTTGATTCTGAACCATATTCCAGAAGGAAACCTCCTCCTACTTATGATCCATAGTAATATCTCGGCATAAGGAGTAGCGTGAACCAGTGAAATAATGATCTCAAATGTGATGCACAGGGAAAGAATGGCAGTAATCAGACTGGTGAAGAAAATGTAGAATACGGAAGTAGTTGGAATCAGCAGCAAGAGTGGTGTAAACAGAAGCGAACCAACAACATGCTGCTCAACCGTATAGTCATAACTATCCAACCGCTGCCTAAGCGGATTTCGCTTTCGTCCACTGCCATTATTTAAGCAACATGGTCAATTCATTGAAAACAAAAGAAAATGAAATAAAAGGATCAGCAGAATCTAATGGAAAGCTAAAATGCATTCATGTATTCATCTACCGTGTGGATCTATGCATGCATCTTTGTACAAAGTTTGGCATATCAGAAGGATTCATTACAAAATAGGAACATTATAAACTTAGCAGGCACTGACCTTTATGCATGTCCATGAATGCAGTTAAAGAATTGACATGATAGAAAAATAAACTCCGAGAGAGAAGGGCAATATAGGTTCAAGAAAGATAGTAGCAAGACAAAATATGCAAAGGATCTTTCAGTGACATAAAAGCTTCTTGCAGAATCAATCTCCTAACCTACTCATCTTGATACACAACTAGTTAGCAGATTCAGAGAATTTTATTGCATCAACAAGGAATGCACTATCCTAGTGCTCTTAAAACAAAGTCAATCTCATTTTATGCTCATCCAGATGGGTTAAGAACACACCCTACATGGACTAAGGTCTTAACATGCTGTGAGTTTTGTGATTAAGCCATGTGTCAACTCTTGGTAGCATATGCACTACTTGGAATATCCATGTAATTATAGGAAATAGAAATTCATAATCCAGATGCAGCATTTCATTAAAAAAATCCTAAAAAGCCTCAAGCTGATCAAGAAGAAAGTTCAGAATCAACAAGGAACATATTTGACCAACAAATCCTTCCACCATGACAACTTGGGAACCAAACAATACTTTTAGGTTCCACAAAAGTGAACACAGCAATGAACAGGTATTAATGAACATGTGCTAGAGTATTTGTATAATGGTGAGAGTTGCAACCAAAAGGGTGTTGTTCAGCTCTGTGGAGGTTACACCTCCAATTTAGTACATGTTCAGATTATCAGAAATGACTAGTTTTTCCATCCAGCATGACTATTGATGCAAGAACCAGAAAAAATGGTTCCTTTTAGAAAATTAGACCTATAAAATGAGTATATGTTTGCAGAACTAGACTCTTAACAGCCATTTGCTCCTTTGAAAGGTGGGCTTTGCTGTCATGCTAAGGTTGCAACCTTTTTATCATAAAGACTAGGGAGTTGTGGAAACAACACTTGGATCATGGAGGTAATAGTGGATATCATGAGTTTCAAACATCCTCCATCCTATCCAGCTCCAAGGTCATCATTTTCTATCAATGGCCGCTCCTAACCTCAGTCTGTCTGTTGATCTTTAACTCAATTACACAAGCTCAGATTGGTCTTGTGCCAAATGGTAAAGAAAGAGAAGAAAATAAGAAGAGAGGGGCAAAGGATGGGGTAGGTAGAAGAGAGAGAACAGAACTACAAGAGGAGAAGTGAAAAATGGGAAGAAAAGTGTCAAGCTAAAAGGTCATTTGGTTGGTTGATGATCGTCAGATGGTTGACAACTGATAAGTGAAAGAAAATTATGAAAGTTCCTCAGTTTTGCAGGCATAGAATCATTTGAAGGGTTACACACATCATTTTCTTTTTCTCATTTCATTGTACATCACCATGGTGAGTTCAATGGTTTAAAACGATCCCACCTTCACAATTCAACTTAACATTATAGCAATAATTAGAGCATCCAACCATCTAGATTATGGTTAAAAAACAATTCTAAATCTAAGATTATGTTTCCCAATTGACATGGCTCATTGATAAATGCTTTTTAAACAGTTTACCAACAATGACAGTAGCAGCTTTGGTAACTGGAGTTTACTATAAGAACTACAAGTGAACAGAACCATTTTCAGACACATATGGAGAACTCTAATAATTCAACCTATTCATGGTGGACAGCTATGATTATTGACTGTACAAGTTTACTTAAGAAAGTGAAATAATCAACTCATATAATGTGAAGTATTTCCCACAACCAATCAACTGCATTAAATCACAATAGAGATCTTACCGGAATAGGCGCCACAAAGAAGCCAAAGCCTGGATCTGTTGTGAATAGAGAAATGATATTAAGTAATGCAGAGCATAGACATGCAACGTCACAAGTTTAAGCATGTCAATGCACAAAGCTACTGGTACCGTTGAGCCAAATACAATCCCCAATACTGCAAGCACCTGAATGTACAACCGGAGAAAAGCACCCAGAAAGAACCAAAGGGTAGAGAAAATTTGAATTGCATTGAGTGAAATCATGCCAACAAGCTCTGCTAACTCATTATTCAGCTTAAAACCTGCTGGAACACCCATCAACCACACACAACCCGAACGTAACAGATCATTTGTTAATAGACCAACAGTTACCAAAACCCATGTACAAATAGCTTCAACATTAGTCAACAACAGAACCCCAAGAACAGTTCCAAAGAGAACATCCATCAAAACATTAGACCACATGAAGTGCTTCCTTAATGCAGCTTTGTGAGCATACTCAACGTTTGGTTTGGAACTACAGATAAAGTAAACACTATAACATAAGAAGAACTCCAGGATCCAGAGATAAGAGAAAAGTTTACTTCTATCATTTTTGTTTACCTGACACCAGTATCTTGGAGAAAAATTGGCCAATACAGAAACTGACAACTGCGGATGTGCACATTCTCCCATGTATGCTTGAACATCTTTGGTAATACAAACGATAATGTTCTAGGTCTGAAACTCAAGAGCTTGTTGAATAATTGAAGGAAGATGTATACAACAGTAGAGATTGAAGCCACAAGTGCTGCCACCATATGCCATACAATGGATGCCAATCTAAGCAGTCTGAGAATGCATCAGAAGAAAGAAAGAGTGGGTTTTAGTTTTAGAGAAAAAAAATGCCAAGGAATTCTTTTTGAGACAAAATGTCAAAAAGAATCTTACATTGACATAAAGAAGTGGCTTATAGGGCCAGAAATGCCCTTCCTTTGCTCCAGCAATATTTTAGCAGCATTTGCACAATTGAGTGCCATCAGAACTCTGTTCTGTAATTGATATTTTAATGATGCAGAAAGATACACTTGATAGGAAAAAATTATAAAATAAGAAGAAATTTGGTAATGTAGAATAGAAATGCTCATGGTCATACCAAATCAAGGAGTAGGGGTTTCTTGTGAAGTTCATTTACCCAGTTAGGCTTCTTTAACGGCAAACCAACACACTCAGGAGAACGCCAATAGCTCAAAGATAAATGACTTACACCATAGGTTGGGGGTTCATAGATGATTATCTGAAACAAATGAAAAAAGGAAAAAACTTCACAGATAACTGATGACAAATTAATCAGAAACAAGAATGACGATGTTAGTTATCCTGACTTACATACGTGGACATCAACAGGAGACAGAACATCGCCATTGTGATGTATATGATGCAAACATGGGATCTGTTTGTTCTTATACAGGATTCTTCGAGGTTTACAGAAAAGTAGGATCCAATAATCACAACTCATCAAAGATTGCCTGTGAGGTTCTACAAGCTCCTTGCATCCACAGTTCCATCTTTTGTAGATATCACTGGATGTCGCTTCTAGATCGGATTCCTGATTGCACTGTTTCTTGACAATATCACAGATATTTGCTTTTACAGGTGAATCTTTGACTCCAAGACAATGTAGATGGTCTTTTGTCTTTGATGGATTTTCATCATTTTGATTTCCCACTGGTTTCAGTTTTATATCAGGGTAATCTGCAGTGTAGTATCCAAGCATTGAAAATGTTGAGGACTCCCGAAATCCCACTGGCATGTTCCCATTCACAGATCTAAGGATTTCCTAAATCGATAAAAAATAATCAGAATTGGCGAGTGATTTTTAGGAAGATTCAATCATCAATCCACTTAACCAAAGAATGAACCTTAATAAGGCAATTAGTTATAAAGTTGATTCTAACAATAGCTCTAACATGACTAGCATAATCTTCTGGCCAAGAAAAGGCAATGCATATAGATGTATTGACAATAAAGATAATAAAAGACACTTTCATACTATGTAGGTCATGCAGTCATAAACAGGATTGGGTAAACCACCAGGCAATTGCTTATAAAGATTTACATTAGTTTAAATAATGATTTGTATCAATACTCAGAATCAAACAGGCAATGTTATTCCAAAAGATCCAAGAATTTCTATGATTTGATGCAAATTCTGCTGCTCAAAACTGATGGTCATCAAATCCAATGCAAGCAACTCTATAAACAATTAAGAATAAAGATGCTTAGCATGAACTATCCAAACCTACTTACCAGATTTTTCTACAAGGTCAGTCATTGCAACGGCAAATAACAGAGCTGTCAAAGTTCCCATGAAAGGATATCTTATAAACATTTTTCAGAAAGAGAAAACATACCTAAAAATATAGACTAGGCATATAAAAGTAGATGATTGTCTCGCTCAAAAAACAACTATGTTCAAGTAATAGATATGCTTCAAAAATATGATAAAACAGTGAGCCATTAACAAGTGAAATGGGGAAGTGACCAGAGAAGCAGGATGGTATGGTAGGAATAATTACACAGATGATGCTGAAAAATAAGTTTGATGGTCATCATCTTTGTCAAAAACAAACATAACTTTTTCTAAGACATCCCAGGATCACAACCAGACATGCAACATCTTCTAACCAAAGCTAAAGAACTTAAAGATAAAATCTCAAGCCATCTAATGCAGCTCACAGAATTCCAGTGCATTTATAGAACAAAACCATACTTCTCAAGTTCATCCAAAGGTAAAGAAATTTAAGATAAACTTCTAGGCCAGCCATCTAAAGCAGCTCACAAAGTTCTAGTGTATTTATAGAACAAAGTGATACTGATCAAGTACATCCAATAAACCATAACCCCATAAACCATATGCAACTAAGAGAAATGTTTATTTAGTCTAATACATATATGAATTTTGGACTGAATATAGATGTGGACTGTTTAATTAAATGCTAGATTCAACCATGCAGAGACCAGATAACTCTTAGTTCAAACATCTCGTCAAAGCAGATACTTCTTTAATTTAATACACCTCTAAACCTTCTTTCAATGGAATATAGCACTGAAGTATCAATTACTGCTATAAATTATAATTTAGAGACCAGCAAATGGAAAGAGAGCAACTTGTACAAAGAAGTTATATACAAGTCAAGCAATCTTTCAAGGGCACTTTGACCTAATAATACTTCCACAACACTATAAAGCAGTGATCGTCATTTCGTCGAGACCAGTATGTAACGGGTCGCACGTACCAATACACGGACCCACCCCAGTCTGGTCCACTGTATAAAAGGGAATTGGGAAATTCTAATTCCCACTTCTCATGCAAGCACCACCTCTACAAGGCTCGTGAGTGTCGTCTCCACCTTCGCCTCTGCAAAGCTTGCGAGCATCACCTCTGATGCTGCGATTGATGCTTCTCATGCAGGCGGCTACTGGCGACCTCCGCTAACCGCGACCTCAGGTAAGCCTCTTCTCTTCCTCTTCCTCCTTCCTTCTTCCTCTTCCTTCTTCACTTCCTCTTTATCCACCTTTCTTCCTCCTTTCTCCACCATCCCTTCCTCTTCTCCCGAAACATTGGTACTTACCAATGTACCATGTGTCAATACACCAGTACAAATCGATATATAACAGCCTAACAAATCTCTGAGTCAAGTTCGATACCCAGTTTGGCAAACACTGCTATAAAGCGTATTCTGAAGTAGAAGTACAACATATTCAATAGCTAATTAAGGGCTCAGAGAAGCAATGAGGGCCTCTAAATTACCCAACAAAAAAAACCCATCTGATGTGAGCTTACTTCCTGAGGGTCTGAAGAAAGAACAGAAAATAAAAATAAGAAAAGGGCATCAACTTGCTTAAGAACTTCACAAGCTTGCAATGACAAATCACCTTTCCTATAAAAAATTGGGAATACCGATTTGAATAGCCACTCACCATTTAGTGGCATTCAAAAACTATTATAGTTTCAGCACATTCATTGCATCCTGTATTCCATAGTTCAACATAAGTGAGTAATTTGTGACAAAATAAGCAAATATGTGTCCTCAATTGTACAATCTGCTGAATTCTTGTCTTCAGTTGCAATTTATGGATGAATTCCTCGACATGCTCAGATTTCTTACGAAATATAACAGACAAGTTACTTATACAACAGAGCAAAACTCTACAACAAAAAAGAGAGCCCAGTATGCACAAGGGAACTTGTCATAAAGGAGATGTATACCATGACTCAAATTTTAGTCACCCTAATTGTAAATGAGCAACCTCACTACAGCATCAAGGTTCACCCTTTATAAACTTTATATCAATGATTGAAATATCATACTGTACCAGTGTATCGAGCTTTGCTCGGTACGGTACGATACGACGTACAAAGCGATATGCCTATATATATATATATATATATATATATAACCAATATAAAAAATATTTTAAAAAAAGGCATACGTAGCTTCGACGATGTCGCCTCCTCCTCGTCGCCTCGTTTGCGCCATTCGGTAAAGAAGACCACGAAGACGTTGAAGGTCGTAGATGTCTCCAACCTTCGGCAAAGAAGAAGGCCGCAGAGTCGCAGACGAGGCAATGAAGGAGACCGCCTCTTTCGCTACTCTAACCGTTGCCTCCCCTAATCACCGCACTCCAAATCCACCTCTTTATGACTCTCCTTGCCGTTACCTCCTAGATCAGGATCGTCAAGGGAGGGCGGTGCCGGATTGAGATCGAGAAAGGGCGTGGAAACAAGTTCGTGCCAAGGTTCTCCCGATTCTCCCTCTTCTTCTCACTCTTCTTTGAACGCCCTCCCCTTCTTCTTCCTTCTTTGATGCTTCTCCCTCAGCTAGGCCGCAGCCAAGCTAATACCGCCCGGTGGCAAGCGGTAACAGTCAAAATTTCAATCGTTACCACCCGAAACAATCCCGTATCGGACGAATGGACTGCCTGCTACGCATCGGTTCACGAGCAGTACGATTCGAAATCACAAACCTTGCTTTATATCACCGTGTGATGTAAATGTGCTCAAACATTAAAGATGCATAAATGACAAAGCTAAGAGAATCAGTTCCAGCATTTCTACCTCAAGATTAGTCTGAAGAAGATGGACCGAGAGATTCAGTGAAGGAATTGCAGCTGCTACAACAATGTCAAGGGAATTTACAGAATCCATGAACCAGCCAAAGAGAAACAGGTTGGAACTGGATGTGCAAGACAAAAATTGTTCCGGCCACCAGAGCGTACATTTTCTTCTCGTCATTGTTATCTCATTACCATAGCTGTAAACAGAATAAATAGAAGCTAAAGTGAGCATCAGGAAGACATACCTCAAAACTGAAAGAAACATGATCAACATCAAGAAAAGCACAACCCTACACTACGTAACTCAGATGGGAGAAGAGCATCAGATCCATGATTAATGAAAACAAACGTCATGATAACAATGTGTATCATCATGAATACAAATAAGAAAACAGAGAATGCTGTCGGAGTAATGCTGTGGGGTAAGGTGGCTGCAGTGGAGTAGGAGGAGGGAGAGGGTTGCAGTTGGGGGATGTAGCGGAGGAAGCGACTGCCGAGGAGGAGGAAGAGGGATGCTGTCGGGGGCTGCAGAGGAGGAGGAGAGGGAGACGAGTGCTGTCGGAGGCTGCGGCGGCGGAGGAGGAGGAGGGAGAGGGCGACGACAAAGGAGGAGGAAGAAGAGAGAGAAACCGAGAAAGAGTCCGCCGGAGATAGCACTCGTACGAAAGCCTCTCCCCGGAGGAAGATGCCGTCGCCGTTCGCCGACGAGAGGAAAACGCCGCCGCATAGTTCGTCGATTAGGTTTGCGTGCGCCTGGGCTCCGCCCAATTAAAAGCGCCGGACAACTTACCACGTGCTCGGGTTTCGCCTAGGCGAGCGCCCGGTGACTTCACTGCCTCCATCACAGATCTAGCGTGGCATGTCCAATGTCAGAACATGGAAATAGAACAGACGCAGAGAGATCAGACCGGAGAGGGAGGGGAAGGAGTAGCAGATGGGAGAACCAAAGGGAGAGAGAGCAGGGAGGTGGCGGCAGCTTTGGTTTCTTCACCGAGGAGGGAGGTCCGGAGGGAGAGAGAGCAGGGAGGTGGCGGAAGCTTTGGTTTCTTCACCGAGGAGGGATGCGAACCGTCGACTGGAGAAGGGAGGGAGGGAGAGGGCAGCGATCGAAGCGGCCGCTGGCGCAGGGAAGGGAGGGGAGGGAAGAGAGACGCATACCTGACAGTGAGAATGGCAGTTCCGGGGGCCGGTGCTCGGAGAGGAAGGAGCCGGTTACCAAGGAAATATAGGTACAGAGCCACGGGGAGTCCTTTCAGGGTTCTTATACAAATCTGCCCCTTCAAGAAGCTTATGTATCTCCCTACGCAAATATTGTACTTAACAATAAATAAATATATATATACTAAATACTTCTAATTAATATATATATAATATCTATTGTCTATGATTATGATTAAATAGGTAAATGAAATAAAATCCTTCAGCTGAAATGGTGCTTTAGATGAGTTGCACCTACTGTGAATCATATCACGTAGCGTACATCCTTGGTGCAACAGGAGCACGTCCGACAGCTTCTTCGAAACAGACGTCAATACTGCGTCTTTGAACCTATGAGCTTTGAGTCTGCATCTTTTACTTCCTTCAGCTTACATCCCATCGTCCCTCTTTCTCCGTCAACTTCAATGCAAATTAGACATTCTAAGATGAAGTGGTTGCTCATATTACTACTAGACGTAAGCTTTACTTTAGGTTATACCATTTGTATAATGCCTACAAGTGCCAAGAGTGCATGTTAGGAATAAGATGAGAATAAGCAAGCTGCTAATCCTGCATGCATCAAACTCCAACATGAAAATGAGAAAACTCCCAATCTCTTCCTCTCATTCCAATTTATTTATTGCAAATCAGTGGAGAAAGTGCCATTACAAACATTCCTGACGTCTCAAAAATTTCTGCTAAGAATACCTCAGCCAAAGAGACCACGATAACCATGGATTACATCTTTGATGAAACTGAGAGTTGACCGCTTAGAAGTTGATGGCACCTTCATCTTCAACCTGGTTTATTATTATTTCTACACTACGGAATAAGCACGAATCACCTCAACAATGGGTGCACGGCACAAAGGGCACTTGCCTCCACCTTGAACCAACTCATTCGCGCATCTCGAACAAGTGCACATGTGCCCACACCTGGATGGAACAGAAGAAAACAAAGAATAAGAACCGATCTCTGTTGTCTATATGCTCTTATTTAGATGATTTTTGGGAAATTAATACCTGTAAAGAAGAGAATCGATATGACTATCACAGCAGACACAACAAACCCCTTTTCTCACATTATGCCATTTTGTTCCATCCTGTGACGACTCCTCACCTTCACATGAAAAGATTAGACTCAACTTTTCAGCACTAAGCAAGCAGTACATGAGATCCAACAACAATTTCAACAGAAAAATAAGTTCTTCCATAGCAACGAGAAGCAAAACAAAACATCTCTGGCCACGAGATAGCCGAATACCAATCAAAACTCATGCTTTTGAAGTGGGAAAGAAGAGATGCATTCCTGGAAAAGCAAGGGTATACTTTACGAAGCAGAAGCAGAACAAACAGAGTTTGAGCAGAGGCATAGTTGGTTGGCTATAGGCATCTGTTTAGAAGTTGGTTAAAGCATGTTAACTCTGCCTGCTGCTGTAGCCATATGTGGCTGATGACAAACTTGCATAGGACACACACAAGAATTTGATGTGTAACCTAGTGTTTGATTCCAAAAGGACACAGAAATATGTGGGGGAAGGATAATGATAAGCAAATAGGATGCTTATGCAAGAATGCTGTGAAAAATAATACACTTGGAAGTTTAGTTCATAAGAAGCCATATATTCATAAGAGATTTTTTTATGTTGATACTTTTTCATTCTTCATTCTTCCTATATTCATCTTGAACAATTTGAATTTCTTGGGTAAATGACCCAATTTGGCACACCCTTTCATTTGAAGATCCATTGCTAGAAGGCAGGCTTCATGCCTAACACCAAAGATATACATCTACTCATATACGACCGATAACTCCATGTTGTAGTCATAAACTAAGCAAGATAGTAGCACAGAACAATTATGATCTATCCTTAAAAAGTGTACAGCAATCTTCGACATGCCCCATGATAAATAAATCTAAAATGTAGATTTGAAGCATTCTCCTAATTTATGAAAAGAAGGTATGTTACTAAAAGGAAGCTACTGACCATGTTCTCCAACAGAACGATTCAAAGCTGCTGAGACCTCTTGTCTAACAGCACGCTGCAACTCTAGCTGCATATCCATGCATGCCTCCAACATCCGCTGCATATTACTCATAACTTGCTGAAGCCTAGCCATGTCAGCCTTTAGATCATTAATTATATCCCATTCCTGCACCAATAAAGCCAGATGAGTTTCAGAATAGAGAATCTCATGTTTACATATCCAACAGATAAATCAAAATAGTAAAATAACTACTCAATCACATATCATGGATTTACAAGAAAAGCATAAACACAGAGGTAACAAAAAGCTAGAGGTTGGAATTAAAGTTCTCTTATAAGACTTGGAATCTAATCATCCATAATGAATTGGCATGTTATATCCATACAATTCCAACATGATCTAAATAAATCATAGGATCAAAGAAATAAAGCTCACAACTTCTGGGCGGCGAATGCTCTGCCGACTCCAACTATGATGTAATTCTGAGTGCCATGGCGGCAGTGGAGGTGGTGTTGGTGGCATTGGTGTAGCATGTAGAGGCCTGGTAACAGAATCGCGTTGGCCATGAATTAGATCTCTTTGCTGGCTCTGATCTTCCCCTGGTAAAACATGGTTAGGCATTGTTCTTTCCATGTCCCACTGAAATGGATCACGCCCCTGCCTCTGTATATAGGATTGTACAAGTTGGTCTAGACTTTCACGAAACCCACTGCGAAGAAGATTAGATACACTTCTCCTGCAGCGCAAGTATCAAATAATTCCAATAGCTGAAGACCTAAGATATCAGTTCATTACAATTTAGCCAACTATATAATATCAGCAAATACCTGCTTAAGAGTTCACGAAGTTCCACATTATACACATAATCACCATCTTCTGATGAAACAAATGTGTTCCTTATAACAGGAAAAGAATGTTGCTCATTGAAGGAGTCCGATGGTCCATCTTGCCAGTTTGCTTCAGTCACTTGAGAATTATCTTCATGCCAATGCTCATGTGCTTCCAGAAGATGGCTATCTCGTCCATCTTCATCTTCAGGGGCATCATGAAGCCATTCTTGGGCTTCATTTTCATGCCAGTTACTATTATGTTCTTCGATAGGGCCATCATGCTGTACAGTAGACCCCAGTTCAATAGGCTGTTGTGAATCCCTTTGCTCATGTTCAACATCATCTGCCAGCCAATTATCTTCCTGAATTGCAGACCCTCTCCCGACCATATCACTGATTTGCATGCTGCTTTCCATCTGAAATGTAGTATACACCTCTTCTGGTTGATGTCCATCAACATTAGTATCATGTGCTCGGAATTGATCATGGGTCTCATCCAATACCTCCAATGTGCTTGAGACAAAGAGATTGTTACTAGATACATTGATGTTATCAACATCAACAGATTGGTTGCTTGCTTGACCTGTGACAATACCATCAGATTGGTTGCTTGCTGGACCTGTGACAATACCATCCTCTCTGGAGCGAAATCCTTCCCTAGAAACAAAAATTGGATTTATCAACTTTTTTATAATCCTGATGACCATCTAGTAATATAGAAGTCAAATTTTGCAAATGAAATCATCAAGTTAACAATAGTAACAAGTCACTGAAAGCAACAAGATCCATATGTTACAGACATAACATGTGGTACAATGCTTTTCATTGTGCATCATCGCATGCAAGAAATAATCATCTCAAAAACTTCACTCTCATATTATATAGAATTGTTTTCTTGCTATAAATGCGTTCTCATTTAAACTGTGATTCTCCAATTAGCATCCAGCAATTTTGTCATCACAAGGCACACAAAATATGCATTTCAGCACACTCTGGCCTATTTCAAGACATAGTGATTATTAATTGAATATAGAAGTCAAAAAGGAAAAACAAATTTGTTATGAACCATTTAACCACTTAATTTATTGATGACAACATTGTTTTCATTAAGCTGCAAATCTTTCAGGGTTCAGTTAAATCAAGTGAGTGACTGGTTTATCTTGCCAAAATTTGCACAGGCCAGCTGGGATAATTCTGACTGATACATGTTAACCAACAACGTAGGCTTTAGGCGAAGTTCGAACAAGCTATCCCACAGAAAGTAACCAACCAGATACTCACCAGTTAACCAGGTTAGACTATCTTGCCTTGTCTTGACACCACAAGTTCACAATTCTTGCTGCCTCTCAGGTCTTGATGATCAACCCATTTCTAGTAATTTCTTCCACAACTTGGAAGTTGTAGCACAATCCTTCTGTGATTATTAAACAACATTTCTTCCATCACTTAGAAATGTTGTCCAGAATTTTGTCCCAAAGATTTTATCATATGAGGTGGCTATTTCACATACCTTACTTGTGGAGCCCACAAGTGTTTGGCATGGTGTCATCAGTGGATGTCCAACCTCACTTGTGGACTCCATAGATCAGCTTTGTGAGATAGTCCCCACCTCATGAGAAAATTTTTGGACAACTTTGGTTATGTGAATCTGAACTCCAGAATGGGAGTGGGAGTCTTCCCTACAATCTCAGTGTTAATGATATCAGCTTAACTTGCTGACTTTTTAAAGCAACTCTAGATCATAAAAATCTGATAGCATGCCATAGATATCCAGCACAATTTAACACATAGCACCATAGATCAGCATGTGCCTGTGTTTCGTACTCAACTATAATGCCTGACATATGCTCAAGACACAAGAAACATGGTCCAGCTCACTTCAATTGTGAGTTTAACAATCATTATATAGGCTGATACTTTACCAATCACTTAACAATTTTGACATCAGACAACACTTGCAGAATGATGATAAAGGTAAAATCACCCTATTACAGCAATGACAAAAGGAAACCATACCTGAAGCCAGATACCGTATGATGCTGTCTAAGTTGACCTAATTCTCCAGCTGCAACTGAATGCCGCTGCCCATCCTCGACTGGTCCACCATTTCTCAGGAATCTACCTCGGAGTACAGCCTAGAGAATTATAATTGTTAAAATTAATAAGTTGACATAATTTAGTTTCAACAACTTGTTAAAAAGTTATATATAATTGTAAAAAAATTCATCCTACCTGCAAGGATTTTATGTTATATGAAATTAGTTTACTACCCAAAGTTCTCTTTATAAGAAAACATACATTTATACAATGTGCTAGTATATACTCAACTTCTCTTCATGATGGGCACATGCTGTTCATTCAAAAAAATAAAAAAATCTGCTTTCATTTACAAATTCATTAAAGAACTAGCTAAAGTTTGTGGTGGTCCTAATTACATAATGCTACCTGTGGGCACACCAGGTGATCTATGGTATAGACATGCAGATCCTATAAAATAAATAATCCCTTTTAACATCAGCAAATTTATCTAAGCCTATAAGAAATTTCCATTCAATAGGTACACAAACCAAAGTGTCTTACCTACCAGAGGGGCAAAAGTAAGTATTCATATGAAACTAATTAAAGCCTCATCTTGCTCCTCAAATGTTCATCCAAGTAATTTTTGTTAGAGATAGACAACAGTTCCATAAAAGAATACATCCAAGTTTAAAGAAGTTTCTCATTTAATATTTTAAGCTTTAGTAGATAAGACAAGTTCCCTCCTCAGCAGTTCAATCGAAGCATACCTCTACATGTTAGAAAATATCTGGTCTAAATTTAAGTTTTTAATAGACAAGACAAGTTCTCTTCTTAGAAACATAAAAGGATTACATAAGTTGTCAAAACACTTGATACAACAGGTACTTAAGTTATCAAATCCTTGAATACTACATAACACGGCGAGATGCTGCCTGACAAAAGTACATGTCTCTAATTCAGGCAGACAATTGCCGAAACATTAAAATTTTGGTTTCGTTGATATGTAGTAGAACCCAGGATCAGAAATGAAATTCTGCACAGAACAAAACATGGGACCTCGAATTAGGTGAGGACGATTCTTAGTGCACTTCTTCATTATCTAAAAGTTTAAAGTTCATGGCAGAGGACTGTATCACTTATATGCCAACACAACAAATGCCAATGGACATGGATCCACATGAACTCTGTAACAAGGCAGCAAAATGTTATCATAATACAGACTCCAATCCTCACGTCATGCTTACGTGCTAAAAGCTTTTAAGGGATGAATGGGCACAAAATAAATATATCAAATCTATGCTTGCAAACTTAAAAAAACTTATTACGTAAACACTTATAAGTTAATTTAATGTTCGAGAATGAAACCAAAAATAGAGCAAATCAAAGTTTTTAAAAATAATTCAACTTTAAAGTCACCACCACCTCTTATTCACTGACAAGGGCTTGAGGTTATTGAATGATACCATATACTCTCTCCAAATTTGAATATACCAAAAGCAATACATTTTAAAGTCTCCAGGCTAAACTTAACTCGATGGCAGTACACCTGAATACTTATGAATACCAAAAACATATATCATGGCTACTTAAGGCTTTTTATGCTATAAATAATCAAATGATTTTATATGACAAAGATTAATGCAAGTGCATTAGTCATGGCAATTTTAAAATATAAAATTATCGATAAGTTTTCACAATAGATATTCAAAGCCTGATTGATTGACCTAGGGAATCAAAATATAAAGAACTAGGGATTAAAAAAAGGTATAAATCACTTATGAAAATTGAATTTTACACCAAAACAGAAGTAGTACTGAAAAAATCTCTTAATGCACAGTACGTATCTTGCAATATTACCACGAGGAACCTTTTCCCTTTTTCATAAGAAATATGCACAAATAACAAAAAATACATACAAAGCTCAAAACACATGTTCTCAATGCTCAAGAATAGGGTTCGTTGTGCCTGCCTATACTAGGTGGTACAGGTGGTACTTACCAATCTGATAGGAGATCGATATATGGATCGCCCTATACCGAACAATCCATAACAGGGGACCTAATATTGCTCGATACGGGGTTCGTACCAGCCAAAACGATCGAAATCCGACCGTTACTAACCTGTACTGATCGATAACGGTCATATTTCAATCGATACCGATCAATGGCTAGGATTTGTTGAATTTAAATGGTTCATTTGATCGTTTGAACCAGAACTAAGAGTTTTAAAACCCTTTCTACCCCTCATTTGATCGTTTGAGGGTGATGCATGAACCGAGGAATTGTATTTTACGTATGACACTCGAGATTCAGATCCTAGAGTTTGATGAGGTACTGATAAGTTTATACACGGAAGGGAAAGAGGAAGACAATAGATGATTTTGGATAGATGTGACAGAACCTACACGACGTGGATATAGAGTGGAGTTTATCGTATTCACAGCTATCGTATTATAAAAAATCTTACGACCAACAGTAATACGGTGATAGTTGATCATTTTTCTCCAAGCAATAGTACATTGATCGATCTTATGATGCAGAACAATAGATCAATAGGAAAAGTAAAAGTTCCGACATTCTCCCACCTTCGCACCAATACATGCCACAATCGTATTTACTTCAAGAGCCGCCTCCGACACGTGTGATTCACAACGATCAAACTAAGATCATCATCACATTGATGCACCAATGACATATGATGTATTAGTATATTATGTCATGGGGCCAATTTCAGGATTGGGTCCGACAAACATATCAAATTGATATATATATACAAAGGATCAAGGACCATGATCCATATCCCATAGAGTTCCGTTGTTTTTTTGGTGGTAGAACCAAGTGTGTCCATCGATCGATTAATTGATTCTTAAAATTTAAGTTGTTTAACAAATAATCTAACAATTCAAATCATTTCTTTGTAAATAATTCAATATTAACATAACGACGATCCAAAACATATCACAAAGTTACTTCTCAAAGTTCGAAAAAGATATGTGCAGCTAATTCTTTCATAATTTAAATTATTTTTACTAAAATTATTCTACATTTATATTTATTTTTGACTTAAAAATCCTAATCTAACTTTTGTATTTTTCGAGAATTTTTGGAGCCATTTTTGATAATTTTTCTGTGTCGTTAATACGCCCGGTCGTACCGATATACGGTACATCGATAAATAGTGGTACATACCATACCACCAACTGGTCGATACATCGGTATGGACCGGTAAGGCGAACCCTGTCAAGAGTAAAATTAAACAAAAGAATTCAAAAAACTCTCTACACTAGGTTCTTCATATCAAAGTGTTGAAACATTTTAGGCACTAGGAACGTAACAAAATTTACCAAATCTAGAATATGAGTTCTTTTCGGCCAACACAAACATTGAACATCAAAGCAAACATTGAAAATACATATAACAATCAAGAAATGAAAGAACTTCTTCAGAAATAACCTACTCAGAATAATATATAAACAAAGAAATGATAAATGCTCAGATTTAACAAGGATAGTTAGTGGATCATGCGTAAAGTAGGATCTACTATGGTCATTTCTGATGCATATGTATCACTGTAATAAACAAAAGATAATTACAGTTAGTACTGAAATTGAAAGGAATCAGATCGATACTATTGGAACATGGAAGTACACATACAAACTTAACATAATGTTGACTACCGATAGCAACACATAAAAGGGATGCTTAAAACTAGCAATAGTTTCGTTCGAAGAAAAACAATTGATATTATACAAATTTCAGTAGTTTGAGAACAAATAGTACAAGTGCTGACCTGTATGCGATTGCGGTGGGCAAAATGTGAAACAGGCTGGTGCTCTGACAAAGCCTGAAGCTCCCTTTCCCTCTCCCTGACATTTCTCATGATCAGATCAAGGCGAGCCTGCCTTCCACGGAGCCTCAGCAAGTTCCTCTGGACATGTTGTCGTTGACGATTTTCTTGATTTGCAACCAGACCTTCCCTATCCCGTTCCTCCCTCCTGCTAGCCCAACCATCCCTCTGCTGGCTCACAGTTTGCATCCACTCCCTGACCAGCCTCACCCTCTCACGCTCTCTCTCGTCAAGCCACTCACTCCTTGGGCTATCACTCCCTGGCAATATTTGTGATGCAGTGTCTGTCATGTCTATCTCTGTCATCCACCCGCTAACAATCTCTCTCACCCTCTCCCTCTCCCCATGACCACCACCTCCAATATCAGGAGACTGCTCCCTGCTTGATCTCCAATCCTCAGAATCCTCGACCGCACCTCGCCTTCCTAGGGCCGTCGGCCTATCAGGCCATTGAGAATATTCGCTAGCGTTGATCTCGCTGGCAACGTCCAAAGAATTCCTCCGCACCATAGGGCCATGGGTTTCCGGCGCACTACGGTGGTTGTTGGACGCGGTGGTAGGAGAGGGTGCAGGACTCCTCCGATCCCCAGCGATAGACTCATCCTCCAGCTCGCGCCACATCCGGAGCACAGAGGAGGCACGCGCAGCCACGGGGCGCTCGACCGAGGACTGCGCCCGACGCGACTCACGGAGGAAGGAGGCGTCGAGCATGGAAACGGCGTGGAGCCGCGCGAGCGCCATGAGCTCCGACTCCCGGTTCCTCCTCTCAATGGTGGTGATCATCTCCTCCGCCTGCCGCGCCGCCCACCGGCTCAGGATCCGCGAATGGCGGCGAGCAGCGGCCGACGTCTCGGCCAGGTCATCCCCCTCTAGGTCTGACCGCCGCCGGCGGCGGGCGAGCTGGTCGGCGCCATCGCCGCCACCAGCGCTAGCCTCCTCCGCCTCCTCACCCACGCACCCATCCCCTCGTCCTCCGCGCAGCAGCAGCTCCTCCAGGCCGCGCCGGCACCCCCGATCGGCTTCCTTGTGTCGGAAATCCGCCATTCGTCCCTAATCCTAATCACACAACACCAAGACCGCCATCAAAACCTTCACATCTACATCACGCAAATAATACTACGGATCCGTCAACAGCGACGAGGAGGAGAATGCGGCAAAACTCGGAAAGTTTCGCGATCCATTTACAGGGAAAACGATCGATTAAAGAAACGAGAAGGGGAGAACAGGCAGCACTGCCGATGCCAAGAGGACGGAAGGAGGGCCGAGAAGGAAGAGGAAGACGAGAACGGTGGCAGAAGCGAAGCGGGGGAACGGCCGCGTGGATTTTGTCTCTTTCTTCCGCGCTTCCGCTCCCTCTTTTGTGGTGATGGCGAAAGCGAAAAAGGAATCATCGGATGGTGATCGGACGGCCTGCAACTCATCTGATCAAGCTGTGGTGGTGAAACCCTGTGATGGTGATGCAACGGCTAAGATTGAATGGTTATAATGATCATGATAAGTGTCATTGGATCCACTATGGAGCAAGATAATTTACAGGGATAATATTTATTGTTCTATATCAACATGATAGAAAGGATAAAATAGGCTCATCGAATTTTGTCACATCATAAAAAAAATCACAACAGAAAATATTTTTTTAAATCGTTAATGATTTGAAATATTTTATAAAAAATTATATGATGATGATGTTGACGATGATAATACGAGTTTTTATTTATTTCGTAGGTTTCATGTCGAAATTTTTTGGATTTATAATAAAGAATGGTTCTTATTATACGTAGAGATCAAGATCGAATCGGGTTATCTCTATAACTTGAGTAGATCGATTTTAAGACATAAAAATCAATCATAATTGTACAATCGATCGAGATAAAGAATTATGATGATAAAAGAGAGAAAGGGTATGATATTTTGCTCCGATAACATGTATTGGTGTATGTTTGGTGGCAATCACTTAAATGATGTAAGACAAGATAGATGGTGATGGAGATGTCTTTAGCCTTTTGGATTGCTTTGAAGGCAAATGTGGCAGATAGGAACCCTATGTTGATAATTACACACAAGGCAGCTGAATTCTTGATGTCAAGGTTGATCACAATCATAAGAATTGTATAAATAATATATAAAATCAAATATTATAAAATAGTAATTATATATCTAATTATTTGTAATATTATAAATAGTAGTATTGCAATTAAGGTAAAAAAAGACAACAATCAAAATTCAAATAAAAGAAAAAAAAGTGGAGATCATGTGGAATAGAGTTTTAATTATTGAAAATATCGATCAACTTAGTCGGTAAAGATTTTAACTTTTAAATTTTAATACATCTCCTCTTCACCATTTATTTCAAAAAAAAATTTAAATATTGATAACGATATCGAATGATTTCATAACATATATTTTTAAAAAAAAAATTCTGTGTATTCACTGATATTGAATTTTACAAATCAGTGTATCATTAGATTCCCAAAACCAATCCTAGAAGTTGTGGAAACTTGTGCCAGTATAATGCATCATATTTTACTTTCATATCCACTTATCATACATAGCATTTTTAAGAACATGTAAAGAGCAACTTCACCAAAAACCCTTCATTGCTGCAACAAAAAATAGCTAGCTAATAGTATGAAAAATGTTATGAATTAATGCCTCTTGATTGGTTTGCATTCAGTCATACAACTTAGAAAGTTCAGCTTAAGGGAACTGCAAACTACATTGTATTCTTGGATAAGGTTGATAGTTACTGCAAACACTTGGCACTGAAGAAATACTCTATTAAGACACCACAACTGCATCACTTGATATCTAAAAAAGATCACCAATATGTTCTTCAGTGCTCCAGCTTAATAATTAAGTTCTAAGCTTCTGAATGCATCTTCACAAAGTAAGTAAATCATTGAAAACACATATATAGTTTGGGCAGTAAACCAGCAGTTGCAGATGTAGTATATATTGATGAAACCTTTAGCTCAGTAGAAGAATAGAAACTTATTTGAATATGCCATAAACTTCCAGACTACCTCAAATTATGATTCTCTTTCTACACTGTGTTATTTCTTACAGCTGCTTTCTGCTTCCTCATGCAAACAGCAGCAATTAACACAATCAAAGATAATGCTTCCTTTTGTTCCAGATGGAATGATGACAGACAGAGTACAATGTGCTGCTAAAGCTCCTCATTTGGCATGTCTTAAACAAAGCATAATATACATTCCAACAATGACACTCGATAAGATCCACCAGTCTCAACATGCTTGGTTGGGAAGTGGTTTAAATAGTAGTATGCTATCAAGAGTGCAGTCCACATATTAAATGCCTTTCCTACAAGTGTTTGTTCTCGATCTACGTTACCTACCGAGGTGGAAACCAGCAGCCAGTCACATCTGGCTTATGATCATTTGATGGAAGCAAAAAAGAACAACAACTTAATCCTATATGAGGCCAAACCCTAAGGTGTGGACCTTATTGGTCTCTTCCCTTTGGATATTTCCAACACTGCATTAATCATCCAACACCATGTTGTCTCTGCCATGGCTTTTTACAGGCAGGGGGGCTGAACATTCTCATATCAGGTGGCAATAGTTCCACATGGTAGTCATTAAGGCTCATTATATAAACATGGAAGAAAACATCAAAAAATTATGCTCCATAATACTAAGTCTCCATAAGAAGGTAACTAAAAAGATAAGTAGCATTTCCATTAGTAATCCCAAAACTTTATCAATGGCAAAAGTTGTCGGCGCAGAGTGCAGAGAAGTGTTTAAACCACTCCCAACTTTGCATGAAGAGAAAGGAGAGAGAAGGAGGGAAATCTGTCACTCTCCTCTGCTTCATCCCCATGCTGTGTGTCCCCCTGCAACCCATCACCCTCTAAACTTCCCTCCTCTAAGAGCCAAAAAATAATCTCACAATTGATTCTTTTCTCCCCTGCAAGCGACCCCTTAAAGAGGGGGAAACAATGGGGAAGATGGACCATTCCATTGGTCTCTTGGTGGAGGTGTAGGGTCACTTGCTGTTGTGATTTAGATTGTGGATCTTAGTATAATCTTCCTAGGTTGGATGCTTCCTAATTCCACTAGCACCACTACTACTATTCCAAATGATGATAGAGTAACTTTTATGATATTAATTTGAAAACCAATACCCCTCTAATAAATGTACAGTAACAATACTAATAAATCATAAACTCTTAATTACTTATTATTGACATTGGTAAAATATTGTATTCAAAAAATATTTTTTAAGTCCCCGTCTATTCTTTTCTTATTATTAGAGTAATTATCTCACATCTTCCATTTACGATATGCATATCGTCTTTACCATCAGCACATATACCTTAACATCCATTCCTAAGAAAACAGATTAATCGAACTAATTATAGTTATTAAAAAATAATTTGAATTAAAAGAAGGAAAATTTATAATAACCATAACAATCATTTAAAACTGCATTCTAAGATGCTATGGTCAACTGAGAAACATTAACTAAAATGAATGGATATTTTTTTAACATTTTATAGTTATATTAAAAGGTGTCCTCCCCATGAATGTTTATTGCTTTGGAACCTATCTGGAGTCATAACAAATGAAAAGAAAATCCAAGTTGGTGATAGAACAGATTGGCCTCCACAAGTGCCATGATTTGTGTCCACTTGCATGCACATTGATAGCAAATCTAAGCCAAGCAACATTTGTGTCACTTTTGTAGAGGCACATAATAAACTCAAATGCATCCATCCGCAACTTTACTACTCCACCTCTTAAAGAATGGAAGAACATGGGACATCATTATCAACTTAATCATCTATAAGTGGACCACTTATACTCCTCTTAAAAATGCTAATGGGTAAAGCTTAACTATGTTATTCTTAGTTGGTGGACCACTTAAGCTAACGATAATCGTTCTTAGTTGGTGAAACGATTCGTCTAGTTAGTTAATTTTAATAATTAAACGAATCTCAACCTACTAACTATATTATATTGAACTAGAGGGATTATTACCATTAAAATTATACAAACTTTGAGGAAATAATATGCTTATGATATAACATTTTAAATCATATTTGAGATAGGCTAATATATTTTTTTTTCAAAAAAAAAAGACTTCACTATGTCAAATTTCTCCGTAGTGTTTAAGTCCAAGCTGAACTATTAATCATGGTCTTAGTGGAGTCAAAACAAAAAAAAAATCCATGCATGTTGTACCCCTCCCACCAGTCAGCATTTGTGATACTAATTCTACATTTCCCAAGAAGCCAAATATAATATGGAATGTGACCCCCAGCTACACTGTTGGAGACTCTTTAAGTGAGTGGAATGATGGGTCAAAAGGAGAATTGACTTGAGGAGACAAACCAAGCTTTTATATGTCATTGAGAGGGTCCCTGCTCTTCCTGAAGGTCTTGGACGCAAGGGATGTTGAAGAAGAGACCAGCATCATAGGTATTGCTGATGGCCATTTCTGGGAAAGGGACTGATGGCAGGGTGAGTTGTGCTGTGACTTCTTTTCTCATGGTGGACTTGATGTGGCTGTACACAGTCTTTTTGTTGAATGCATTGATACTGTGTGGACTTTTCTCTAAATTTATTGTTTTCCATCAAACAGTATGTATACAATGCTCACATTACATAGTAACCATTAGGATATCTCCCAAGATATGATACTGTATGAATTTAGATGAAGAGTTGACAGAGACCAAACAATATGATTAAATAAGTCCTCCTAAAGAGAGAACACTTGAACTATAACTCTTTTTTACAATGAAGCTTATAAGTAACTGAATTAAATTTGGAATGTCTTCAATGTTCATAACTAAATTTTACATGTATCTTATGCATTTAATATGCGTTCAAGTACCAAGATAATTTTTTAAATAAAATTCACTGATATCCTATTTTTTTTTATTTTTTTATTTTACTAGTCAATATATCTCTTCTACTGAAGTTAGATTTTGGGATGAGTACCACGGATTCTCATCTTCCAAATGCATGTCACGTAATAATAATAAAATTATTATGATCTGGGTTTGATGGGCTAACTAGCTTATTAACTTCGAAGTTTGATCCGAATCACTGATCAAAAGTTGAAGTTGATAGTAATATACTCGTTATACCCTTATAAATAAATCTTAATCTTACCTATGTGAGATCAATAAGAAATATTAAATAAATAAATAAATAAATTCATGTAATTTAATTCATATAAAAGTTATTAGATTTTATGTATATTAATAATCATACATCACTATAATTTTTTTCTAGAAGCATTTTTGTGAGTGGTTGAACTAAAACACGAAACTGGAATTTTATGTGATGTTACGTTCTGATGGCTTCCTCCACACGGAAGGAAGAGTTGGTGAGACAGATTGACCTGCACTGGCAAGGATCCAAGTTTGGCTTGTCCTAATCGTGGAGGCAATGACCAAATTGTGTTCTCTTTTCATTTGGGATCCACAATTCCCTCTAATCAACACAAGAAACTACAATAAAATGAAGATATAATCATCGATTTTGAAATCTATGTATGCCACTATTCCATAATTCATTTGGAAATAAAAGCAGAAAGGAAAATAAAAAATGACAAAAAAATAGAAGCAAAAAATCTCACTCTTCTAAGGTGTCATAGGTCACATTGACCACTGTGAATGCATCGGCCCAAAAATAAGCCCGACGAGTGTTAGTGGGCCCAAAATAAAGGGGCCAAGGCAAGCCCAGTCTTATGTAGCCCAACCCATCTTAGGTGTTGATATTGACTGGAAATACACCATTGACCTATAAATTATGTATCCAGATATAACTATACAATTAAGAATTCATATACTGTCTCTTTGATGAGGGTAATAATTGTGATAAGACTCACGTGACATCAGCTGCATCAGGTGACGCATTTCTCCCCTTTCAACCTGGTGAGCCACCCGGTCAACGCGGACCGAAACGCCTACCGAGGCACATTAACATCCTGCTCAGGCTCGATCCCTCACGTCATGCAACGGCAATGTCATACGCTACCAGAAGTACGATCCCGCTCCCTGCGGGCAGGCACATCATGCAATGGTAATTCGTACTATGAAAACCCTTACACTCTGAGGAGTTGGGGGAGGAAAAAAAGTTAAAGAAATCCGTTGCTCCCCACACTAACTCGATCGTCGGAGGGGTATGGTCGAGCTCCCCGGCCCGACCTTTGTGCAGGTACGAAGGCCAAGGTCTCTCACAAAATGCCTAGGCGAGGAGCCCCCTGCCTCGAGGAGATGGTGATCCTGTACCAATCGGACCACCGTAATCGACCGTCTCGACAGTCCCAATTGGACTTGAACCAAGCCGCGTCGACCCCGAGACCACGGCATAAAGTTGTTTACACTAACCGTCTTCATACAGCCTACCAACCTTCAAATTGTATCTGAGTCATGGGATGTTTGTATAAGAAATGTTCTACTCCTTTCCAAATCAATTAAGATTTCCTAATTTAATTGAATTATTCTCTTGTCTCTTAATCTAAAATAAATAAAAGAAAACATCTCTCTCTCTCTCTCTCTCTCTGGGTGTTGGTATTGACAGCATTTATGACATGCACCTCGGACCGTATCCCACTATAGAGCTACCAATTATACAGCAAGTTGCACATTTAAGAGGTTCTATACTGTCTTCATACAACCTACCAACCTGCAAAGTGCATCAGAAATTTTTGCATGCCAATACATAGCTAAAAAAACACAGTGCTTTAGTACAGATTTTAATTTAGTGCTCAACTGGCACACAACAAAACATAATGCAACAGTGATAATGTGTTGGATGTCCTTGACCACAATAATGCACCTAGTTAAGATGGCATGGGTCAACATATGTTGTCACCACCGTCTTCTTGGTTGTTCACTGCTACTTTATGAGACTCTTTGGATGCATTAAGGCCGAAGGTTTTCAAGGGGAAACTGTGTTTACAGTCTCCTTGGCACACTTGAATGTGGCAGTGCTTTTAATTCCTCGGAACAGGCCAGTGTGGTTCAGCGAAAATTTCTAGGTTTCAGTTGAGATCATAGCGAAAATTTCTAGCCACTGCAATGCATCTGAAGCAAAACCCACTGGGAATGGTTGGAGGTTGTTGTCCTCGGTAGAGAAGCTATCAATGGCACGAAAAAGTAGATGGAAATATGGTGATGTCAGCTTGAGCAGCAGCAGGAAGATTACTAGGCTTCAAGTCTCTCTTTGCCATAAAGAATCAACACCAAGGAAATAATTAACTCAAAGTCCATTATGGTTTCACCTTGTCTGCCCAACCCCTTCTTGAATGTCACACACTCGTAAAAATGAGTGGGTGGAAGGTTAAGAAATTGTCCGCTTTAAATGTCTCTAAGAATAAAGATAATTCAGCACTTGTCAGATTAAATATATTTATTAATATTAATTCTTTCTACTCGGATAAAACTAATAGATATATCGATGTCTGTTGATGATGAAATTATGATTAATCAGATATGAAAACTTAATCTTAAATCTTAATGACATATAGTTACATAATATTTGTTGTGCGAGGATTAATCTATGGTGTGAAATATTTACCCTAACAGATTGTGAGCATAATAATAAATGAATTTGTAATCAAAGATCATAATTTTATATCATATCGGAGTTTTGAGCGTAATTCGGTACGATACAATATAGAGTACCGAACGATACATCAGCATGTATATATATATATATATATATATATATATAAAGAAAAAAAAGATGACGATGCCTATTTTCCTACCCATGTCGGGAGAAAAAACTAAGGTTTCCTTCTCCCCTTACAAAAAAAAATACGATGAGACGATGTCATCGTCTTATTTCTTTTGCTCGTGTAGAGAAGAAATGTCGCCTAGATGATGCTTTGTTTCTTCTCCTTACGATGTCGCGAATGCTTTTTCTCCTCACATGGATGAGGAGAAGTCGACGACGACGTTCAAGCCTCGTCACCTCATTTGAGGAGGAGGCAACATCTCATCTGCGGTGTCCGACGAGAGAAGGCGACGATGAATCGAGATCATCAAGGGAGAGTGGCGTCAGACTTTTCTTTTCCCTCCTTTTTTCTTCTCTCTCGGTTCTTCTTCAGTTAATACTACCCAGTAATGGGCAACAACAGTCGAAATCAACCGTCACCGATCGATTTAGGATGGTAATGAGGCGAAAGCAATCCCAATCGACGATACTGTCCAGTAACAGGCGGTTCGTATATTGGTCTACTGGCAAACAAATACGTACCGCCAGATACGAATAGTATTATTCGAAATTAAAATCGTTCCTCGGAACTAATAAGAAACTTTCCTATATATACGGCAAATGGTAAAACCAAGTTAGGCTATGGCCATTATATACTATACTGAATCAATGAAGTGCCATATGTTAGATTATTGAGGTGTCACATCTTTCAAATAAATCCTTGACACTTGACCAGTCCCAGGTCAGATTATTAATGGAACCTGCATTGTAGTTATACATTAAACACTCAGACTTAATCATGGTGCTACCATTGGACCCGAGTACGCGAACCATCCAATCTTAATTTCTGAATTGAATATGATTCGGGTACCACATGCTAGAACAAAATTAATTTTAAGTGGGTCTTTTGGGATGATTGGTAAGCATTTAAGATTGGAGGCACTTGATCTCGTGCCACCATGAAAGCATGCATACCATATGGAAGGTTTGTTCAAAGAGATCGCTCACTATCTGAGATTATAATAAGATGGATCGAACTGTATAGTGCATCTTGTGCACTTAGTTTAAGAGGAGAGTAACATCAGGTGGATGCCAAATGGATCAATTTTCAGAGAAGATGGAGATGGCACACAATATATTCTTTTGATTTTGAAAGGATTGTCATGCAAGTGATGATTCGATCATATGCGATATGGTATGGAATTTCGAGAATTAACGTGGATATAAGAGGAGTGAAAATAAAAGATATTAGGACAAATTAAGAAAAGAAAAGACTATTGCATGGTCGAAATTAACGTAATGCATGCGGGTTGGCTTCAGCACCAAGCAAAATGTTACGTATACCATCGTCAACAGGTAGCTACCCAACACTGCGGTTGTTGCAGCAGCTTAGATCTCCCAAGGTTTGGACTAAACTTACGAGTGGAATCACAAATATATGGGGATGATTGTAATAAATGATTTGCAATACCCTAAACCATCCACCACGTGATCGTCAAATGAAGGTCTAAGATTCAGTCAACGTTTCTGATTAGAGTTGAAAGTTTGCTGAAGTCTTTCCAGTTATCCATTCGATCCAACACTCGATCCTTGTACTTCGTCTCTTTGGCTGAGTTGGTCACCCAACTCCAAACCATCGCACCCAAAACACAGCTTCCGCTTCTCTTCATGTAGTACGAAACTTCCAGCATCAGATGGCCAATGCTCAAAAGAGCTGTTGGCCAGTTTTATCTTCCCCTTCTCTTCGTCCCACCCTCTCTTACCCTCCTCATCTCCGTTGGCCTCCTTATATGCATCTCTCTCTCTCTCTCTTTCTTTCTCTCTCTCTTTATTCCTCTTCTTCATGGGGACAGTCCCATTAAATAGTGGCAATAAAACTTTGCCATCCAACCAATCCTATTTACGTTCCCCATCACCCCATTCAATGCCTCTATTTATATAAGCCTTGTTTCCTTTGAACAATTAGGTGCAGCCACTGAGATTAATCACGTACCCTTCTTCCTCCATGGCGTGCACTGCAGGAGTACTGCTGAGGTATGACCTGGATTATGGTTCTGATCTCTTGTTCCATGTTTAGCCGTCTCAGATTGACCCCAACGTCCTGTGACGGCAATAAATGGGAGTTCGAGTTGCAGAGAAGACCAGCTCAAGAAAGCAGTGCTGCTGCTTATGAGTGAGAAAGGGAGGTGGTAGCTGGTGGGAAGAAAGAGCACAGTCTGGCCTATTAATTGCCGCTCTGCTACTCCATCACCTTTCTATAAATTTTCCACCTTCCCTTACCCTCTTCTCCATCTCTCTCTCTCTTCTTTATATTTTCCCTCCACATTACCACCTCTGATCTACACGCTTTCTCCCTGTGAGATGGTGGTAGCTACCCAAGATTAGCCACCACCATCAACAGTACGTCATCTTCCTTCAACAGGTGATACCGAGTGCAAGCGTGTAGTGGAGGGAGGCAAAATGGAGGTGGCGACGGTGCTGGTGGTGGTCGCGTGCATGGTCGCCTACGTGGTGTGGTTCACGCGGCTCGCATCGGGACTGCGCGGTCCGCGCGTGTGGCCGGTGGTGGGCAGCCTCCCCGGTCTCATCCAGCACTCGGAGCGAATGCACGAGTGGATCTCCGACAACCTACGCGGCACCGGCGGCACGTACCAGACCTGCATCTGCGCGCTCCCCCGCCTCGCGCGCCGGCAAGGGCTGGTGACGGTGACGTGCGACCCGCGCAACCTGGAGCACGTCCTCAAGAACCGATTCGACAACTACCCGAAGGGCCCCACGTGGCACGCCGTCTTCCTCGACCTCCTCGGCGACGGCATCTTCAACTCCGACGGTGATACCTGGTTGTTCCAACGCAAGACCGCCGCGCTCGAGTTCACCACCCGTACCCTCCGAACCGCCATGTCGCGGTGGGTCGGCCACTCCATCCACCTCCGCCTCCTCCCCATCCTCAAGGAGTCCACCGCCGTCGATCTCCAGGACCTGCTCCTCCGGCTCACTTTCGACAACATCTGCGGCCTGGCCTTCGGCAAGGACCCCGAGACGCTCGCCCCGGGCCTCCCTGAGAACGCCTTCGCCACCGCCTTCGACCGTGCCACCGAGGCCAGCCTCCGTCGCTTCATCTTCCCGGAGTTCGTCTGGCGGTTCAAGAAGTGGCTCCAAGTCGGCTTGGAGGCCACGCTCTCCCGCAGCGTCGCCCACGTCGACTGCTATCTATCGGCCATCATCAAGGCCCGCAAGCTGGAGCTCAGGGACGGCCGGAACTACGACGACCTCCTCTCGCGGTTCATGAAGAAGGGCACCTACACCGACTCCTTTCTCCAGCACGTGGTGCTCAACTTCATCCTCGCCGGCCGCGACACCTCCTCCGTCGCCCTCTGCTGGTTCTTCTGGCTCGTCTCCACCTACCCGGCCGTCGAGCACCGCATCCTGCTCGAGCTCGCCGCCGTCCTCGGGGAATCCCGCGGCAGCGATCCCAGCGCGTGGCTTGCCTCCCCGCTCGCGTTCGAGGAGATCGACGCACTCGTCTACCTCAAAGCAGCCCTGTCCGAGACACTCCGGCTGTACCCGTCCGTCCCCGAGGACTCCAAGTACGTCATGGCCGACGACGTCCTCCCCGACGGCACATTCGTGCCCGCGGGCTCCTCAGTCACGTACTCCATCTACTCCGCGGGGCGGATGAAATCCGTGTGGGGAGACGACTGCCTCGAGTTCCGACCGGACCGATGGCTCTCGCCGGACGGGAAGCGGTTCGAACCGCACGACTCGTTCAAGTTCGTCGCCTTCAACGCAGGACCACGGGTCTGCCTCGGAAAGGACCTCGCGTACCTGCAGATGAAGTCCATCGCCGCTGCCGTGCTGCTAAGGCACCGCCTGAGAGTCGCCCCCGGCCACCGCGTCGAGCAGAAGATGTCGCTCACCTTGTTCATGAAGAACGGGCTAAGGATGGACGTACAGGATCGCGACCTCACCGCTATGGCCGATGAGCTCCGCACCACTCGGCAGCCGCCGGAGGTGGTGCCGCCTGCTGAGGCTGCGGCGGCAACAGCATGAGCTACCGGTGCTAAGAGCAGTGCTGTGGCGGCATTGAAGTGTGGCGAAATGTAGATAGAAAGCAGGTAAACAAGTTGGTGTGAGTTGGAGGAAGAGAAAGAATTATTGTGTCTTACAATAGATTTATTTGAAGCAAATTCAAGTATTACTGATTGAGGTATGGTTTTCAATAAGAGCTGTTCTGAAAGGGTCATAATAAGTTAGGAGAACAAGAAACATTGATATAATGTTGGGGATCATGTTGTGTTTCTTTTCATTATCTTGACAGACAGGGGATGCATGCAATGCAATTTTAAAGCATGGAAAGCTTCGATGTGTTGTTGTATGAACTAGCAGTCCTCTATGCTGCACTTAAATGCTCTGCTGCAAGAGCAATTAAGCTGAGCATTCACAGTTTTGGCAGGGCGTTTAGACAGCCATTAATGGCTGATACCCCCCCCACAAGCTGTTCATTCGATTCGAGTAACCATGACTGAGGTTTACCAACCACGGGAACGTCGACAAAGTCGACTGTGACCTGACGTCGTAATCAAAGAAAAGGACTACGCTAACTAATTTCCAGTGAGCTTTCCATGTTGAACACATGAGTCTTCTTTAATGTTCCTCAAGAAAAATGAGCTGCACTTGTCCTGCTTGTTGAGTTGAGGCATGCTAATTATAAATGACAGCATGATCAGTGCACCGATCGAGCAACATTTAGTGGCAGAGGACTGACTAATATCGAGGGAAGTATGCAGATCAAATCAAAACCAGGGGAAAGAATACATTGTGAAGAGAGAAGAATAGGAAAAGGAGCTCCCAAGTAGAAAGAGAAAGTGTGCCATTAGATCAAATTGGTTGATAATACCTCATGCAGATCAAATCAGAACAGGGTAATTGTGATCATTCAATCATCTTTTTTTCTGTGAAAATGAAAACACATTAGTGTATAGATGATTTCTTCTACTAGTATCATGCTGAACAAGTACAACATCTACTTAGCAGCTCAAACATTTATTTCTATTAACCTAGTCAATAGAAGAATCATCACAGACTTGATCATCTTCTTCCTGACCCCCTCTTCTTTACCTCCTCTAGCAGATCTTTACCGTGACACATCTTAATTTTGCAATGGTTTAATTGGAGGCAAAGGTAGTATTATATGTTGGTATTCTAAGAACTTGTTTTCTGTGAAGCACTTAAGATGGCCCTTTACTTCAAGATAAGCCACTGAATAAGAGCCTCTATATGAATGAAACATTTGCTGTACTTAACAGGACTTTCATTTGACTATATTTGTGATATTCCCATTAGTTGCATATGGGTTTGAGATGTGACTTTGATGTCTCATAGCTTCTGAGCACTCCTTTTCAAAAGCTTGGTGGTTTCAGGTTTGGATTGTGACAATGTTTCAAATTGTCATCTTGTGTCTCTTTCATAAATATATACTCATCTCAGAAAATTATGGAAGAAGCTGGTCTAGGCTGCTTCATGATATGTCTTAAATGTTGTAGGTTCACTGACAATGAATCCAAGACAACCACCTCCTGTCATCAATTACACCATCCACTCTCTCTCTCTCTCTCTCTCTCTCTTTCTCATTTTCCTATATGATTTCAATTAAATCGAAACCGAAATAGAACGAAACAACAATAAATGATAGTCTATTACAATTAAATGGGATGTTAAGATAGAAAAGAAGACAGTGTGCAATTAAAAGGTAAATGAATTGTTAATTAAGAACTAGTAGCAAATTAGTGTTGTCAAAAGTTAGAGTAGTCTAATGTACGAATGAAAGGAGTAAAAATACAAATAAATAAAACAACTAGAGGAGGTTTGGTGATGGTATTACCAATATTCAAGAATAATATATCATCAAACAACTGATAATAATTCTAGTTTAAATGCTTGGTTAGTATATAATAGTAATTTATGATTAAAACAAAAGAAAAATAAAGGAAGAGATGGTGTCGAAATCTAAGTACAAATAACTCAACAAATATTAATAAAAGGGTTTATTCCCTCAAAAGCCCTAAATTTTCATTCTTTTCTCATTCTGGATTTTTTTATTTATTTTGTTTCCGGAGAGCATCCCTTATTTCTGAAAAATGATATGATCTTTGTATGAACGATTACTATCACCTTCTTTTTCGGGCGTGCATTGTTAACCACTACTCGCTCCATCACCTCATTATGATCGATTGATTATAAATTTATTATTTATAATTTTTTTAAAATAATTATAAGTTAGAGGTAAATGCTCTAACAACAATAACATTGATGCATTATCAAGTAATATTAAGATTATCAACGAGTGGCAACAAATCTTGGTTTATAGAGGACGTCAACGATAGTGAACAGCAATAGGTCCAATAAATTATAATAATTGTCGAAAAATTATTTAAGTGAGAGCATCGTGATGAGACGAAGATCAAAAAGTAAAAAATATAAAGATGATAAAGAATAAAAATTACTTGAAAATAAAATAAAAAAGAACGAAATAATAAAAACACGAGATTAAATTTTATCTGCAGTAAAATATGTTAAAATAAAAATACCAATATGTAAATAAGCACGAAAAGTATAAAGCGGTAGCGGGAGAAACCAACTGCTCTGTTCCTAGTTTCCCCTTGGTTTTCCCTCACCGCGATCTCACAATCCGAAGATTACCACGGCTCTTGGCGTTTGATCCACATCGATCATCATGAGCGTGCCCTGAATCGATGATGGTGGAGGCGGCGCGTCGTCGGTGGCGGTCTTCGTAGATCGAGAAACTTCTCGGCAAAAGATTTGGAGTGAAGTTCCCTGGACGCGGCCGCTGGACTCGCACTTTTGTTCCCGAGGAGGAGAGGATCAGATCATGGCTAGGAGATCCATGGACGGTGCCTGGAAGTGTCTTGGCCATTGCGAGATGAGCCGATAAAGCCTATTCTCACTGATCGAGGTACGCACGCTTCCATCAAAATCATTTTTTACGAGAGCATCTATCGGGGTTAGATCTTCCGGAGATGATCCCCCAGTTTTCTTTCTAGGGTTTTCTGATGATTATCTAACTTCAAAGGATCATTACGCTGGTTAATTTTATGAGAGCTTGGAGGAATTCAGCACAAGGGTCATCTTCTCCCCATCTGCTCTACGGCACCAAAAGGATAAACCAGGTTAATCTCATGGAGTTCTACCATTTTCTAGGATTCAGCAGTGGAACATTGATTTCTTGCGGATGATGTTATGGCAACAACCTGTGTGACCCAATGCTTATCCAACTACAGTTCAATCATTGTCCTTGCGGTGCGCCAACCCTACCGCAGTATTCTAGGCGATGTCCTTTTCCCTTCCATTGATTGATGCAAGCATCTGTCACAGCTTTACCCATGTACCAGGTCTTGTCTTGCTTCGTGGAGATTGGGAAGAAAGATGACTCGTGAAGTAGCAGTAAGATGGTAAACCCATTACAACGACACTATGAGCAACAGTATGTCACAAGTACATAAATGCACAACAGTGGAACCAAAGAGCAGAGAAAGAGGTCTCGTGAAGCAGCAGTAAGATGGTAAACCCATTACACCGCTACTTAATTTACACGCTTGATTAGCAACAGTAAGTCACAAGTTCATAAATGCACAACAGTGGAATCAAAGAGTAGAGGAAAAGAACATGAAAGGAAGGCCACAACAAGATCATCAGCAAACAGAAGGTAGACACCTCGAAGGGAAAGTGCTCAGGATCTGTTCTTGAAGGGGATGGCTCTGATGACTACCTGGTGGTAGATGGCAGCAAGGGCAGCTCCAATGAAGGGACCAACCCAGAAGATCCACTGAGGAAGCAGCATCAGAAACACAAAATTTACATCAGAATTGTTGTTGAAAATTGGAATTTACAGCTTAATTGTGCATCTCTTTGCTACTATATCACTAAGCTGAACATGCTTACATGGTCATCCCAGGCATGGTCCTTGTTGTAGATGATGGCAGCTCCCAGGCTCCGAGCTGGGTTGATGCCAGTGCCGGTGATGGGGATGGTTGCCAGGTGAACCAGGAAAACAGCAAATCCAATAGGCAAGGGAGCAAGGAGCTGTACATCCAGACCAAAATATTGAGGAGAAAAATTATCTGATCTAGTTCTGGTCTGCAAGAAAAAGCGACGAACAACATGACACCAGTTCTACACAGGGAGCAAGGAGCACTTACAGGCACATGGGAGTCCCTGGCATTCCGCTTGGCGTCGGTAGCAGAGAAGACTGTGTAGACAAGGATGAAGGTGCCGACAATCTCGGCACCCAGGCCGTCACCCTTGGAGTAGCCAGAGGCCACCACGTTGGCTCCGCCACCGTTGCTTTCATAGACGCCCTTCTGGAACCCCTTCACCACACCAGCTCCGCAGATGGCACCCAGGCACTGCATCACCATGTAGAAGACAGCCCTTGTGAGGGACAGCTTCCGCGCCAGGAACAGCCCAAACGTCACAGCAGGGTTGATATGGCCACCTGCACAACAAAACAGCAGGTGAGTTTTGCTGTCGGTAGTATTCTGGACAAACATGAGAGAAGAAGAACAACGAAGGATTGAAGGCATAAGTGAAGTTACCGGAGATGCCAGCAGTGCAGTAGACCAAAGCAAAGATCATGCCTCCAAAGGCCCAGGCAATTCCTTGGATGCCGACGGTGGAGCACTTGCTGTTGGACTTGACCACCCCCATGACGGTAAGGATGGTGATGTAGAGGAAGAGGAAGGTGGCCATGAACTCTGCGATTCCAGCCCGGTAGAAGGACCATGACTTGAGTTCTCCTGGCTCAAAGAGAGGGGCTGGTGGTGGCTCCTTGTAGTCCTTGTCCTGAGCTGCTGTCCCGATGGGCTGCCTCTCCGAGAACTTGTTGGCTCCAAGCTTCACATCCTCCTCCTTCCCCTCCATCCTCTCGGACTCCTTTTCCCTCTACAAGCTTCTGGAGCAACGAAAGACAGTCTGTGAAGGGAATTAAGGACTGTTCTGGTTTCTTTATAGAGGTGCTGAAGGTGAAAACAAAAAGATGGTTTCAATTTATTGCCTAAAATTGTCCATATTTTCCTTTGTTTACCATTTTGTATTACAAATCCATTGACATATTTCAACTGGTTTTACAGGTTTTGCAGGGACCAAGACAGGGAGGCCTGTAGGACACTCTTGTCCCTTTCTCCTTTCCCAACGGGTCATCTTCTTTCCTCTTTAATGGATTCTGGTCACTTGGTACAGCCATAGCTCTGTATATTTTACCGCTCTATCTGCTCTCCATCTACCCTAAGGAGAAGCTATCGTCCGTTAACTTCGATTGTTTTGCTGTCCGAGCTCTATGACCAGAAGTTCTCCCCCAGAAGAAATGACAACTAAAAGGATAAAGAGACTACCGGCTCGATGTTCCTTGTTGCGCCACCTCATTGGACCACAGGACAGGTTAGAATACAACCTTTACACCTGCGCTATATTGTCATTATCCATCCATGACTGCTATATCCAATTTGAAATCTATATTATGTGAGTTCAAGCATACTGATTTCTCTATGACATTTAATCTCTTCTGTATTGATATGGCCAATACCAGATTGCTGCTAATTTATTTGTATCTCCGCGCACATTTATCATCATCGGCGGCAGCAGCAGTGGAAAGACAAACAACATGATTGGGAGAAGCGACAGCACGAGTCTGGCATCATGTGGGAGACAACTCACGCCATGGTCCTTCGCCTCCGCTGGCCACATGATGTGCCCGGGCCCCGCGCCAGCCACCACGACGACAAGTCTCTCTGAAAAGGCTCGTCTCTCTCTCTCTCTCTCTCTCTCTCTGTTCTGTGAAATGTCTCTCTGTGGGAAGGCGTACGCTCTCTGAGAAAGAGGCTCTCTTTCCTCCTCTCCAAGAAAGGACTTTTGTTTTTTTGGCACGCCTCAGTGAAGCGGACTAGACACGATGTCAATCAGCTTCATTCATTATTGAGGTGGATTCTGTTTGATTTGTGATCACACCAAATCATGAATCAAATTATTAAGAGGCCAACGAGGATTGACTCATAGCAATCTTCCAAGAATAGTTTTTTTTTTCCTCGTCTAATATTTAAAGAAAATTGGAAAACTCGTCTCCTAAACGTATTGGCCTAAGCAATGTTACCGGTGACAGAAACAATAAACTGCAAAGAGAATATGAGCCTGCAGATCCAAACGTATCAAAATCACATTTTCCTCACTTTTTAGGTGGAATACTGTTAGATTTTCAACTTGGGTTAATCTCTTTAGGGAATCGACTTGATTGATACTCTATAGGATTTCTTTCTCTAAGTTGTTGCTCAAAGACAACAGAAAAGATTCATCTATTGCTTAATAAAAGAGGAGGAATACATGATTATTTATAGGGCTTCTAAACCCTAACTCCTAATATGACTCCTACTCAAACTCATATTCCTTTATAACTCTTAATGCTTCTCTAAGAATAACTCATAATAGGACTTATACTCAAGACTCTTATTCCTTTACAACTCCCAATTCTTCGTCAAGAAATAACCTCATAACCTTAGTCGGTCTTTTTACCTCTTTAATAGGGATCGACTTAGGTAGGTTTTACATGAATGTTCCTCTATATTAAGGCTCTCCTAGCTAGAGTCCTAACAAAAACTAGAAACTCACCAACTAAAAACATTTGCTTCACACGTGACAGAAATATTTAATTGAGTGTGAATATGACATTTCGACGACCAACGATCTAAAAATTTTAATGTTAGCAAAGTATTTATGTGTAAGGTAGAGACTGTAAAAGGATTATGATTAAGGAACAATTATGATTAAAAATTTTAAAAAAGTCATATTGATTAAGGAACAATTATGATTAAGAATTATGATTACAATTAAGAACTTAATTTTGACATCATAATCTATTTTGTATTGCTTTTAATCAACTAATCATATTCCTTTATGGTTTAGATTATGAGATACAATTTTTTTTCTTTATTATGAGGCTAGTAAGGAACAGAAGAAAATTAGACAAAAATGAACTTTCCTTGAGCAATTGGAAACTTTCTTACATGATATTCCACAGAATAGTGTGCTTACTACACATTTGAAACCTAGGAAGTATGATATTCCACTCAATCAAATCAAGACGGGCAGAACAGCTTATGAACATGTTGAGAAGAAAGAAAAATTAACCACATGATACAACTTAATGCAGCATTTTCTGTGACTACATTTTCCCTTTTCCTTTTCCTACCTTATACCTATCACACCCTGTATCCAAATTCAAGTATCAGGGAATATTTAGATGCTGAAAATTATACAAGCTGCAACAACTGAAGAACTTCAACTGTACGAGAAGAGGAAAACAGAGAGAGAGAGAATCAGATTTGCTGTTGTTGCTGCTGAAGCCATTCTTGAATGGCTGAACGTAGTGCATGATTCGGAATAAGCTCGCAGTTTGGAAGCTTCAAGTTTGTCATAGGTGATGTATCATGACCGCTGTCGATCCAGCCTTTTATAGCTTCAGCTTCATAAGTGAAGCCATCTGCTGCTATATGTGGATCATTCATTGTCTCCTGAGATTGTGTATAAACACAACAAATTTAGCATGTTTCCCGGTAATCAATGGACGGTGACTTTGCCATATTATGAAAAGAAATGACTTTGAAAACATGTCTACAGTTCAAGCAATGATAGCGGAGAGTAGTTAATGCTAACCTGGAAGATCGGACAGATGAAGTAAGAAGGTATGCGGCTGTTGTCACAGGAGAATGACCTAAGTGACAGTGATGACACAGACAATGAAGCTGCCTTCACCATAGGCTCAACTATTCTCCATACCTCTTGGGTAAGATCTGGTCGGTTCTTCCTACTCATCTCTGAGCATCTTAGGCCCAAATGTGCCAATTGGTTTGCTTGCACAAAAGGCCAGTTTCCAGCAGATTTATCAATAATTGCATGCAAGTCTCCATTATCCACAGCTTCCTGTACATCTCTTGCAATGCGCAGGGGAGATTTCCCTGTCAAGAGGCGTAGGATTATGATTCCAAAGGCGTAAACATCGGATTGTGGTGTGAGCTCTCCTGTAAGGAAATATTCAGGGTCCATGTATAAAAAGGTGCCTTTGGGATTTGTCTGGCAACAGAGAGTGGTGCTGGTATTGGACTGTTTGAGGAAACGGCAGATGCCAAAGTCACCAATCTTACTCACAAAGTTGGCATCCAGAAGAATGTTGTCAGGCTTGAGGTCACCATGGACGACAGGATGGGGATTGTTTGAATGAAGAAAGATCAGAGCAGAGCATATCTCCACGATGATACGTGTGCGGACCTGCCATGTGAGGGGTGCAGAGCTGTTCGTGTAGGCAAGACAGTCTTCGAGGCTTCCATTAGGGAGGAACTCATAGACTAGAGCAAAGATCTCCGGGCAAGCACCAATAAGAGTGACAAGGTTTGGGTGCCTCACCCTGCTGAGGACAGTCACCTGAAAGAACAGACACTCACTTCGCATGAGCAATAGACATTCTTGTACTTGAACATTAGGAGGACCTCAACATTACCTCTTGATGGAACTCAGATTGGCCTTGCATACTTTGTTGATGCAGCAACTTTATAGCGACAGCTGTGTTGCGAATAAAGCCCTTGTATACACATCCAAATCCACCTTCTCCAATCTTCAATGAGTTGCTGAAGTTTTCAGTTGCTTGCATAAGCTCCAACGAGGAGAACTCCAAGCTGAAAGCCCCAGAAATGCTAGATGTCTGCTGTCTCTTCTGAAGTAGCTCTTCAGCTTCTTTAACTACTTTATCACGCTCTTGCTGCAACAAATCATAGTCTGATTGAAGAGAACAGAGAAGATGATGCGCCTCTGTGAGTTTTCTGTCATACTCTTTGGCAACATGTTCAGATTCAGAAATCTTAAGATCCAATTCCAACTTTTGTTCGATTGCATTTTGGAGACGTTTAGAAATTTCATAGTGTTGACTCTTTAGCTTTTCTACTTCCAACTTTTCCCTTGCAAATGCTTCCTCGATTTCTTTCCTGAGTCTCACCTCCTTCGTGTATAAATTCTCTGATGCTTTGGCCTGAAAGGGAAAATTGTCAACATACTGGAGGTAAATGATTGGTTTTCCATAGAGAATTTTCTAATCTCTTTTTGAGATGACTAAAATTTTAAACAATCTTTACGACAACTATGAACTATATATCATGCATTCTAAACTAATGTTATATCAAGAAGATTTGTGATGGAAAAGATATACCTTTTGGAAAGCTAAAACTGCATTCAGTTCAGCTTTTCGGCGCTTGCAGGATTCTTCATAAGCCTCATTCTTCAAGTTCTCAGCCTCTTTCATGGCTTCTTGAAGTTTATTATACACAACACCATCTGACCCCAGATCTTCCTGTAAAATGGAATGGATTATTTTTTCATGTCAAATGAGGCCCTTTTTAGAATCAAAATATGCGAACATATTGTGCATGTCACTTCTAGAAAATAATCATTTGCAGACCTTTAATACAGAACTGACTTATCTAAAATGTTTTAAGGTTAAAGTAATAATAGTATACTCATCATACCCTTATAAGTCAATTCATTACCCACTTCCAATGAAGGACTAAATCTTATAAATCAATTCATTACCCACTTCCAATATAGGAATAAATTAGAGTGTTATAATAATACCATCAACTCGCTAAAACAACCGAAACATGTTGCCAAGGCTGCCTTATCGAAGAGATGAGGTTGCCATGACACTTTGACGGCTAGTTAAAGGGAACAAGAAAACCTTAAATGAAAATAACTTAAGCTCATGCAAGATTACAAACTGAACTTGGTTTCCGTTGCTTTTTTTCCCACGAGACCATGAACAAATAGATTGTGATATAGAACTCACAAGATAATGATGGGAAGGTGCAGAAGGGAGATCCTTCTCGGAATCATGCACTGAAGTTAAGATCACTGACCCAGCTTCAGCCTCTTCATAATTGGCCAATGATAACATACTGAAGTTGCTAATTTCCTCATAGTTTGTTGATGATGAACGACATGAACTCTGAGAACTCCTTGAAATTCCTGCCCATGGATCAGATGGACTCCCCCCCATACTTACTCTACTTTGAGGAATTGGAAGCTCAACAGGCAAGGGAAATGACAATGCTGCCACATTTCTACCTCCATTAGAATTAGTAGATGCATGCACGGGCAGATCTTGGATATGGCTTCCATGCCAATTAAATGATTCATTTTGTCTTAAGAATGAATCTGGTGATCTCAACTGTTCACATTGGCTGTATGTGGAGCTTCGGCTAGTCATAGGTGATTGTAATATCCGAGATGCATCTGAACTAGGTTCACTGTCAAAAGAAGTATAAATCCATACATTTATAATTTTCATATAATGAAAGATATGTTACTAAAGAATAAAAAGGTTTTGCAAACAATCACTAAACAATGATCAATTTGGACCATCCAGTTTGTTTCAATGACTGGGGGAGTTATAGGAAGCATTCAATATTTGGTTCTCTAATTAATACAGGAAAATCTAACAGATATGGTTCTTTGCACATTAGTACTAACCAAATCAAAGAGACTGACCAGTTTTACCCTGGTTGTTCCCTTTTCTCTAGAAAAGCCTGTGCACTTCAACCAGGAGATGTAAGTATTTGGCACAAGCTAAATTCATGCACAGTGGAGATCTTCCCCTTGAATTCTCTCTCAGATACAAGGAAAGTAATTAACCAGACACACCCATGCCTTAGGTGACAATGCATGATTGTTTAGAGATAAATGCTATTTATAATCATTTATATTCTGGAAGTCTGTACAAAGGCTAAGTGGTTCTCGCACAGTGGCACAGGTGTGCCATCTATATAGACTACATCTTAGTTTACAGAAGAATACATGTTAATGTGGTTTAAGATTGGACAATGCCATTAATTATAGATGTTATTTTTAGACAATATCAACATCTCAATGAAATTGCAAAGGACAAAAGCATACGGACTGCAAATACTAGGACTTTTTGGACTAAAATTCTAACTAATGTTATACTAATAATTCTCGACACTAGAAGGACAACCTGCAGAAATGGAAAGAAACAGTATAATGTAAGAAAACAATCAAAATTATCATTGTTTAAATCTAGAGCTGAAAACCAAAAGAAAGATCAAACACATGGATTTTAATCTAAAACACAAGAAAGTCTCTTTAAAAATTAACAAATTAGTGGTAGAAAAAAACAAATTCGTGATCAAATCATCAACACAAAAGAGAGAGAGAGAGAGAGCGAGTAAGTCATGCTTAAGAACATTCGCACCTGGTGCAAATCAATTTCTCTTTGCAAACAAACCATATCCTGCATGATGGATTAGCTCGTTGCTTCACACTGATTGCTGTCTTGGATTTAATCTCTTTCATTTTCCTGTAAAATAAACATCTTGAATTGGTTAGGAGTTAGCATCAAATAAAATACCCAATTATCTTCTGTTCTTTCTATTTTTCATTATAATGTGGTGTTATTCATGTATAAATAATAAGTATAACATATCTGTTCTTTTGAAGTCCAATGCCATCAATTAATGTGCCATAAACTTTTTTCATTTTCTTTATGATTCAAGTTGCACTTGATTTATTTTCTGTTTTTCCATATTTCAATTAGTTTTGTCCTTTACTTTCACGGCTATAAAACGGAGTAAATAAGTGGTATCTTGAGTTCAATTAATATTTTGGGTCAAATTTCTAGTTAGGAAAAAAACATCTATTTTCTATGTATTTGATTGATATTGTAATCTTATTGAATAACAAAAGTCATTAACCCATTGCCTCTAATGTAGAGTAGTGTATAGACTGTCAAGATTTCCTAGTCGAGAAGTGGCAAATAAATAACAGCAAGCCGTCCTCCTACCTGGGTCAAAACTTTAAAGCAGGAAATTTCTAAGCAATCATCAGAGTATTTTAGATGGGTACATCACCCAGCCCTTTTCTATCAGTATGAGGTTGACTCTAAAGAAATAACTATTTGAGGTCATAAAAATTCTACGAGAATTATGGATGAGTGGAACAGAAGGTCCTACTGCATGAGGTCAAAAGCGGCTTGAAACAACTAGTCTTACTCTGGGGAGTAGACCAATAGTTTAGTCCATGTTTTTCTCAAAGATGTCAATAAGGGAAACCAATGATGAGCACATATAGATACTGCATGAGCATAATTTTATTCTGTAAATAGGACATGTTAATTTCTTGGAGATAAGCAACCTTGTCGGCGAAAGCTGTTGCAGCCTTTTTCTTTTTTTGTTAAAATATGCAACACAACAAGGGATGTAGTTCATACTTGGAGTAATGCTTATCTGCTGCTGCTCCCATGACGAGTTTGGTGATCCGGTGTCGTTCGATGAGCTCAACAAGCCCTTTTGCAATATCATCCATCTCAATCACCACCTTCTCCACTTTTCGCTGAGAGGATCAAAAGATGAGTTACAAATCATTTATATAAATCAATAGATCCAGAAGGAAGGGGGATTCCTCCCCTTGAGATCTATAGAAGCTCAACAGTGCTAAAAGGGCAATGAACATGAAAGAAGCCATAGAATGAATCACCTTCAATTGTGAACTTATAGTGATGTAGCCATTTAAACTCTTATTCATCTTTTCTTTCTCCAACATCCTATAAGCATTAACTTGCTGTTGCTTGAGCGAGCTTGCAGGAAACTTGCCACCCACTGAAATCGAGGAAAATTTGAATTAGTTGCCTTTAAAGAAGTTCTAGTATCAGAACGATCGATAAAAGATAATGAATAGTAACTTCAAGAGAGAACTTAGATGGTAACAAAAAACTTGAAATAAAAAAGGATGTTTCTGATAATGAGATGGAGGCTAGTTATCGTTTAAAATGTCGAAACCGATCGCTGCCGGTCAGACCTCTTGATTCTATCAGTTACTATGTTGCACTCAATTAAGAATCGGGTTACTTTTAAGATTTTTCATCTGGATATCATGCTGATTATGGCAACCAGTAATCAGAAACCCCAACAAAACCTAAATCATATACCGTACAGATGTTCTAGTTTAAATTTCGAGCTCTCGTTTGAATTGCCATTCAGGTACTACCAGTGGTGGACTGTCCGTCCGAGTGATCACAAAACATAACCCTCTAAAGTTGTGATTTGTATATATGAACAAAGGTATAAAAGGAGAAGAAACCCAACCGATGTAGATCTTCGAAAAGAGTGGTCTTTGAACTCGAGCAAAAGATCCAGTTTTGGTAAATGGGCACGGACAATAGTAAATCAAAGCATAACACACCATCGGAAAAGAAAGCCGATTTCTTTGTTTACTAATGAGTCATAACAGGTGACAAAGAACTTCTCTTGTTTCCTGGAAGCTTTGACTTGATTAAGAAGGGATGGAGCAAACAGAGTCTTGGGGTTTCCATGATCTAATAGTGTACAGAAGCAGCTCAACATGATTTTTCTTTGCTTCATATGTTGCCAGCATCGACCAGCTTCTACTGCAGATTTCGTAAGCAAAACTACGTGAATCGAAACCTAGAAACTCGAATGATTTCCGGATGACTATACTATTTCAAAGGACCCATAAAAATGAAGCCTTCCCCACCCCCCCCCCCCCCCCCCCCCCAGAAGAAACCCTTCATCGAAGCGGGGAACAGCAAAGAAATCGTAACAGCAGGAATTCGGCATGGGAACTCACCGGACCCAAGATCTAGAGGAAGGAATCCTTTAAGAACACATAACATTGCAATGTAAAGTCAAGAATTAGCCCACATGCGAGGGGAAGAGAAGGGGCATACGCATGGGAATCAGCTGCGCCGGGGTGTGGACGTGGGCGAGGACGATGGGCTGGTCCCTCGAGGTGTTCTGAATCGCCCAGAAAAAAGCGGACTTCCCGGCCTTGTACTCCGCCGGCACCGCGACGTAGACCATGTCTTCCTCTTCCATCGCCGGCGCCTCCTCCTCGATCTCGCTCACGTTGCTGCTAAGTGCCCGGCCGTGGCTCGCCTCCATGGACTAATCTCTCAATCCAGGAGCTGACCGGGGTGCCACCGGACGCAAGAACTCTCTGCCGTCAGAAAAAGGCGGCTCCTTTTTGTATCTTTCGGAGCAAAGCATCAAAATCGAAGCAAAAAAGAGATCTTTTTCCTCGGGATCTCTCTCCTCTATGGAGTTACAGAAGCAAAGATCTCTCTTTTGCGTGGAAATTGGATGGTAGAAAGAAGCGATGAGACATAGGAAGGATTGTACAAGCGGGCTTCTGATATGCCGGATGCCAGACAAGTTCGACGACCGAGAGCAAAGTCAACAGTCCTCGGGAGGGAGGGAATGCTGCTGTTTGCTCCCTGCACAGTTTGGAATCACAATAAAGTCCTTTTCCGGTTGTTCACGAAATATAATTCATAATATTACCTGAATACAATCTTATTTCTTAGTCGATGTAGTTTTATCTTGCAGTCACTTTTCCCACGTCATGTGGATGTATTAGTCGACTCGATACAGGTTGGTGTGCTCCCAATCAACACTTGCGGCGTCATCTCAGCTAAAGTCAACGAATAGTTTCTATTTAGATTGAGAAAAAAATCCATAATGACCGCTCCATTAGGGTTTCAACATTATAAAAGAAACTTCCTCGTCATTTCATCCTATGCTGGCTTCCATTGCATTCTATGATCTTGATGTACGTCTTTTTCGATCAATATGATCATATTGATAGTGACATTGAATTCATTCGACGCTTGTCACCTCACGAGTTTATAATGCTTTTCGTACCAACAAAAAAATCAAATTGACTCCTATCAATGATCTCATTCACCTTTATTAGTGTTTAGTTTGTAATTATCATGTTGTCCTTTTCTATTTTTTTTCTCAATTTTTTTATTGACCTATATGATGACTAAAATATTATTTATCTCTTTTTAGCTGTTTTATCATATATAAAAAATGATAAGATGGTTTATAATATATGAGAGGAGGAAAGATTATTTTAAAAAATTAATATATCAAATGACATAACTAAAACATATTTGTGTAACATTACATTAATTAGATGTCCCGATAAATAAGAAGAAGAAAGGTTGCTAAGATAACTGTTAGAAGAGAAAGATGACTAGGTTATACTTTTAATATCGAATTAAAAGAAACAATGCAAAGAAAACATTTACTTCTTGCTAATGATATGGTCCTAAAGACCTATGGCTAGAAAAAAAAAAAAAATATATATATATATATATATATATATATATATATATATATATATATAAATGCATAAAATAATCAAGAACTTTAGGCATGCCATTTCAAAGGCAATAAGAAACACAAATTTACAAGATATATTTGTGTGTAGCTTGTGAATGAGAAGTGGTCTATTCAAGTATTATGACATGAAACATTTGATACTGTTTTGTTTCCGGATTTCTCGATCTCGTTGTGACAACATGACAATTTTAATTGAAGTATGATTTATATTGTTTATAATTTCACATGTTTCAAGCTATCAAGTTGTTACTTAAAAATGTAGATTGTTAGCTTTATTAGCAAGTCAAGAGCCTTAAAGAGGATATATTGTGGATGGTTGTTTCCTTCGCACTTAAGTATGCCTATGATAAAGTAAAATAAAGGTTTTATACTCCCATTTAATCCCTTACTATCCTACCAAGATATCCCCAAATAGTACATGATGTCATTGTTAAATCCATTTTATTGGAAAGATAAATTTATACAAATCACCCCAATTTAGTGGTTTCTGCATTTATTGTTCTAAATATATTAATAGCTAATCATTATCGAGCAAGATAATCGTTATATGAAAGTTATCATGGAAAAAAAATTCAAGTCATCCCCCACCCATCTGTTCGTGTGGATAAAAGTCGAAAATATATCATCCGTCAAAAGTCGAAAAAAGTTCTAAATCACGTGGACAAAACACCGAGAGAAAAAAAGTTAGAGTGGTTCCAAATTATCCTCTCGAAAGTCAAATATAAAAGCTAATCCTTAACGTTAAATGGACTCTTTTTCCAAAGAAAAAAAAAACTCACACCCACTAAAAACCTTAGTCACTAACTTAAGCATCGAAGGGATCGAGTTGAGACATTTTTTTTGACATCAATCTTAGTGCAGAAGGCGCTTCGGGAGCTCAACACCTTTCCCTCGGAACACCTCATAGTCATCTTAGCCACCATCTTGAACACTACTTCACTCTCGAGTTTGGACCATATCGAATTGACTCAAACGTCGACGATAACTTTCTTTAATATTTGATAAATTTTTAAAGATAATAAAACCATTTTATCTTTTCGAGTGGTGCATGAATAATAAAATTTATATAATATTTAATTATTATTATTTTTTGACAAAAAAAGGAAGAACATACCATCCCGAACCACCTCCCCTCGTAGGTAAGCAATCAATTTACACGTTACGACCTGGGTTACGCGGTAAGCATGGTCACGAAGCAGTACTCCCATGGACGACAGAACATTCGGTCTACCATGAAGAGAAAGAAGCGAGTCAATACACCGACAGCGTCGGCAGGAATCTTCAAGGTCGGCACATTACTTATTTTGATCGAGATCAAGGTTACCATTTGAGAGAGGCTCTTTGCAGAGCAATTAGATTTGGGGTCCAAGCCATTTCACAAGCCCAGTCAAATCATACGCGTACTGGATTCAATTCTTCCAACCCAACTAGATCTTAACAGAGTAAGAAGTGGTACCTCTGCTATTTTGTCCGCTTCAGTTTAATCCGTCGTCGTTCCCGTCCCCGTCGCCTGCAGTCAACGCGAAGACGGGTGAGACCGGCGGCAAACACGTGCTACAGGAGTCAACGTAGTGTCTGTTAATGCGAAGCCACAGTCGTCAAACAGAGTATCCAGTCAAAGATGCTGCCGACGGCCACGAGTGGTGTGGCGCACGTAGTTTGACTTTTGACTCCCACGCACCTAATTTGTATCTTGGATGAACCATAAGATGAAAAGTCCTTTGATACTCGAAATTGACCACAAAGCATCTTACGTTAGACTAATATGACATGCAATAAGTTGAAAGAGCTATAGGGTGTAGATGTAAAACCAACCATTTCATGCTTTGACAGGAATCTATAAAGTTGTACCTTTTCGAGTGATGCTTCTGCATATGATTAAGATATAATGCAAGAATCTTTATATGCTATCCGACTTTGCGATAAATTAACATGTAATACTACCACTGGCCATTGCAAGACCAAAGAAAAAAACAGCATCATAGACTTGTTAGTTTCAGCCAACAGCAGAACATAAAGAACACTAACTAGTAGGTCAGGACTTATGTGTAATGTCACGACCCGGGTTTGATGAGCTGGCCAATAACTCCAGAGGTTACATAGTATACTCATCAGGCCCTTATAAGCTAATCACACACATTCTCCACTTCCGATGTGGGATTAATGGGATATTATACTGGTGGCTCCATGTTGTCCATCCACGGGTAGCCCTTTCCTACTGCAGCCCTCTCACCGTGCCCTAATGCTAGGTCGGCTCATGTCACGACCCGGGTCTGATGAACTAACTGGCCAATAACTCTATTTTGGTCCTCAACGGTGGACCAAAATGCTTAAGCGGGAGGTTAACTCAATGGTGGCTCCACGTCGGTGGACCAAAATGCTTAAGCGGGAGGTTAACTCTTTGGTGGCTCCACGCCGTGATGAGTTCTCTGACTCCATCCACGGGTAGCCCTTTCCTACTGCAGCCCTCTCACCGTGCCCTAATGCTAGGTCGGCTCATGTCACGACCCGGGTCTGATGAACTAACTGGCCAATAACTCTATTTTGGTCCTCAACGGTGGACCAAAATGCTTAAGCGGGAGGTTAACTCAATGGTGGCTCCACGTCGGTGGACCAAAATGCTTAAGCGGGAGGTTAACTCTTTGGTGGCTCCACGCCGTGATGAGTTCTCTGACTCCATCCACGGGTAGCCCTTTCCTACTGCAACCCTCTCACCCTGCCCTAATGCTAGGTCGGCTCATGTCACGACCCGGGTCTGATGAACTAACTGGCCAATAACTCTATTTTGGTCCTCAACGGTGGACCAAAATGCTTAAGCGGGAGGTTAACTCAATGGTGGCTCCACGTCGGTGGACCAAAATGCTTAAGCGGGAGGTTAACTCTTTGGTGGCTCCACGCCGTGATGAGTTCTCTGACTCCATCCACGGGTAGCCCTTTCCTACTGCAACCCTCTCACCCTGCCCTAATGCTAGGTCGGCTCATGTCACGCCCCGGGTCTGATGAACTAACTGGCCAATAACTCTATTTTGGTCCTCAACGGTGGACCAAAATGCTTAAGCGGGAGGTTAATTCAATGGTGGCTCCACGCCGGTGGACCAAAATGCTTAAGCGGGAGGTTAACTCATTGGTGGCTCCACGCCGTGATGAGTTCTCTGACTCCATCCACGGGTAGCCCTTTCCTACTGCAACCCTCTCACCCTACCCTAATGCTAGGTCGGCTCATGTCACGACCCGGGTCTGATGAACTAACTGGCCAATAACTCTATTTTGGTCCTCAACGGTGGACCAAAATGCTTAAGCGGGAGGTTAACTCATTGGTGGCTCCACGCCGTGATGAGTTCTCTGACTCCATCCACGGGTAGCCCTTTCCTACTGCAACCCTCTCACCCTGCCCTAATGCTAGGTCGGCTCATGTCACGCCCCGGGTCTGATGAACTAACTGGCCAATAACTCTATTTTGGTCCTCAACGGTGGACCAAAATGCTTAAGCGGGAGGTTAACTCAGTGGTGGCTCCACGCCGTGATGAGTTCTCTGACTCCATCCACGGGTAGCCCTTTCCTACTGCAACCCTCTCACCCTGCCCTAATGCTAGGTCGGCTCATGTCACGACCCGGGTCTGATGAACTAACTGGCCAATAACTCTAATTTGGTCCTCAACGGTGGACCAAAATGCTTAAGCGGGAGGTTAACTCAATGGTGGCTCCACGTCGGTGGACCAAAATGCTTTGGTGGCTCCACGCCGTGATGAGTTCTCTGACTCCATCCACGGGTAGCCCTTTCCTACTGCAACCCTCTCACCCTGCCCTAATGCTAGGTCGGCTCATGTCACGCCCCGGGTCTGATGAACTAACTGGCCAATAACTCTATTTTGGTCCTCAACGGTGGACCAAAATGCTTAAGCGGGAGGTTAACTCAATGGTGGCTCCACGCCGGTGGACCAAAATGCTTAAGCGGGAGGTTAACTCATTGGTGGCTCCACGCCGTGATGAGTTCTCTGACTCCATCCACGGGTAGCCCTTTCCTACTGCAACCCTCTCACCCTACCCTAATGCTAGGTCGGCTCATGTCACGACCCGGGTCTGATGAACTAACTGGCCAATAACTCTATTTTGGTCCTCAACGGTGGACCAAAATGCTTAAGCGGGAGGTTAACTCATTGGTGGCTCCACGCCGTGATGAGTTCTCTGACTCCATCCACGGGTAGCCCTTTCCTACTGCAACCCTCTCACCCTACCCTAATGCTAGGTCGGCTCATGTCACGCCCCGGGTCTGATGAAGTAACTGGCCAATAACTCTATTTTGGTCCTCAACGGTGGACCAAAATGCTTAAGCGGGAGGTTAACTCAGTGGTGGCTCCACGCCGTGATGAGTTCTCTGACTCCATCCACGGGTAGCCCTTTCCTACTGCAACCCTCTCACCCTGCCCTAATGCTAGGTCGGCTCATGTCACGACCCGGGTCTGATGAACTAACTGGCCAATAACTCTATTTTGGTCCTCAACGGTGGACCAAAATGCTTAAGCGGGAGGTTAACTCAATGGTGGCTCCACGTCGGTGGACCAAAATGCTTAATCGGGAGGTTACGTAGTATACTCATTAGGCCCTTATAAGTTAATCATACACATTCTCTACTTCCGATGTGGGACTAATGAGATATTACATGGCACAAAAAATCTAGGCTACATTTTCCCAAGATTGGTTAGGTTAGAAAAAGTTCATATAAAATCGACTGGAAGATCAGAATCTTGCAAAAAGTAGAGATCCAACCCCAAGATCCCAAACACGCCGATAAAACCACCGAATACACACGGACTGGATTGTGTATCAACTTTGAAGTATTTATTTTCTTTAATTTCCTGCTGCAGATTCCTGATGATCTCCTTGCTGAGCAGTTACGGATCATATACATGATGGTTCCTTCACGATATGCTTTGCTAGGTGTGATAATAGCTTGTTGCCGGCTAGTTCTGTCGCGAACACAAATTACCAGGGCTGGTATCCTGTTCCTTTTGATGTACCACCAGTTCAACGCCAAACCATCAGTGACTCTCTGGTAACCTGTGGCAGGTGCATTGTAGTAAGAATATAAGATATTGTGTTCAACTATCCGAACCGTCTCAAATAATAAATCAATAAACTGACAAAAATGTAAAATTGTGCTATGGTAATTACAAGATCAAATTCAGTATCATGTCTATATTCAGCAATAGGGCATTAAAAAAATATCATATAGTTATTATTATTGACCCACTATTATAAGAATTTTCTAGATTAATAAAAACAAGGCGCAAGTCTTTCTTCTTTTAATAAACTAATAACTTCTATGATTGATCTCTCAATCCACAACCAAACTAATTGTTACAAATACTTTTCTTGTGTATTAGTCTTTATTCAATCACTCTCCTCCAATAACCTTATAATTTGAGGAATATCGATATATTGGCATCAAAAGCTTCTCCTTTATTAGTCAGATTTTTTGTCTATTTTTTGAAAACTGGTTAGCCAATTAAGTACTAAGAGTTGCATAGAATATGAATCACTTGCCTTTAATAGCATAGTTCTATTCAAAGGAAACTAGCAAAATCTTGATGCATCTAGTCATTATACCATCACAAAATTTCTATGTAGAAGATAAAGAACTTCACTCAAGAAAAGCCAATGGAAGTGGAAGAAGCTTGAAAGGAAATAGATGATTGGGCATTTACTAAGGCTTCATGCAAATGCAAATTTCTTTGTTCTTACCTCCATGGGAATTCACTTGTGTCTATTCCTGCCTGATGTAGTTCATCAACATACTGCAATGCTTCTCTGCACTCTTCTCTGTCATCAAAAAATTCCTCCTTATCGCCTTCGAATTGATATGTTTCATGGCCTTTGCCTGCAACAACCTGAAGCCGATATCCATTTTTTGTCAGGTTTATATAAAATGTGGAACTAAAGTGATTAAATAAATCTTGGCACAAGTATAGGATTATATGAACTTGGACAGGAGAACAGAAGCTGGTAATCTTTTTTTATTTGGTAAACTTGGACAGGAGAAGCACAGGATTATATGAACTTACTACTACATCGCCTTCCTCACCCATTGCAACAGCTGCCCGCACTGCTACTCTTCTTATGTCATGCAAGAAGAGTCTGTGGCCATTTGGCAGGGGTGGATAGTAATCATTTTCACCATGTTTCAAATAATCTTGCATGGTCCATCCAACACCAGCCAACATGTCATCTAAGATGTCCACTGGATAAAATGGAAAGTGCCATCTCAATATTAATATCAATCTGATCGGGAATCAAGACTCAAAACAATAATTCAAAGAAGTTCATCAAGAATATAAACATGGTTCACTGAAACCTCAGACATTTAGAGTAAAATACAGAGCACATACATGGATCTTCATTCCTTGGATTGTCAGATGTCAACATAACAACATCGCTTTTATCAGTTGCAATCTTTGTCATCAAAGGTCTCTTGCCTCTCTCTCTTTCACCTTCACATCCTAAGACTGTATACAGAATATCTGTCAGCAAAATGTTTTTGCTATCCAAGACTTTACTCTTCTATTTAGAATAGCAAAGTTAATTAAGGGCAGTCAAAATGGCTTGAAACTTACTTCAACTAAAGTGTTATAAAATAAATGAATTCTGACTAGAAAAAAAACACAATATTGTTCTTGCCAATGACCAATTTACATGATAATTTTCCTCTGTTTTCAGGTAGCAAGGAAAATAGGGGTTTGAATCCATCCAATTAATCATACTAAAGGACTATCAAAGCAAGGTATCCATTTACTGAAGTTATTTAAGGTTAGCAATGAAACTAACAAAATTATATTACATTATGCTAGTTAAAAGCTCAATTAGAAAAAGGCCTACATCCAATATCAAAAGAGATTAGGGTAAATCATAGGAGAAGCTGAATACTTTGAACTGAAACTTCTGAGTCTTGTCTTTTTTCTTTTAATCAATGAAATAGTTCAACCTCTTACAATGTTATATGGTTTTCACTGCAAGTATGAATACAGCCATTCAGGTGAAAGCCCAAGCCTGTACACCACTTTAGAAGTAGCATTGACTTAGGCAATAGAAATTTGTAAATCAACAAACCTGGTAGACGTGTTTTCTTAGGAAAATATATAGTTGCAATTAATTGTAAATAACTGAATTGTTCTTTGGTGCATTTGTCTTTGCATGTCTGATTCTCAATCTTCATTCTACATCTCTATAACAACTTCAAGAATCAGGATAGATGAATTGTTTTAGCTCCTCCTACCAGTCGGACATTAGGCTCACTTTCTAAAAGAGTCCAAGAACAGAAATTTAAACTGTAATCTTTGAGCTATTCAGCAATAGTTTATGTAGTACAAGGCTTGAAAGTTATGCAGGGAATTATTATCACAACGAAGTGAATCATCATGAAGTGAAAATACCAGTGATATGGATCCAAAAGATTATATAAATCACATACCGGTGATTATTCTACGGGGGCCAAGTTCTCTGACAGTGTCCAGAAGTCTGGACAGAGCATCTGGTGTCTTTGCATGGTCAACAACTACGCCAAATGCTTGCTCCTCATCTATAAGCTCACACCTACCAGGAACTGCATCAACTTCCTCAATTCCTCTCACAATGTCCTCCAACGGTGCTCCTACTGCAATTCCAACTGAAACTGCAGCAAGAATGTTATAGATGTTGTCTCTCCCAAGCAACCCAGAAGAGATCTCCAATATCCCATGGGGTGTTTGAACCAAAACCTGTGTCTCAAACAATGAAAGCTCAAACTTCAAAACATGAATGTCAGCATTCTTGTTTTCCAGGGCATAAGTCACAACAGGAACAGCTGGGTTCCCCTGTGTGACAAAGAATGGTGCGTTTGGGTCATCAATATTCACAATTTTCCTATGGCGCTCTGGATCAACCATCATTGTGAACAATTTACCCTGAGCATTCCTATACTCTTCATCGGTTCCACTAAATTCAGGGTGGTCACTTGTCAAATTTGTGAAGACAGCAATATCAAAATCGATCTCATCATACCTTTGATGAGCTAAACCATCAGCAGAAGCCTCCATAACAACAGCCTCAGTCCCATTGTGCACCATCTTTGCCATCAGTTTTTGTGTGACTACCACATCGGTGGTTGTGTTGGGAGAATCCAACCTATTCTCACCATGAACATAGCACCCGAGTGTGCCCAACATCCCCGTCCTCAATCCCATGGCCTCATACATGGCCTTGACCAAGTGAGTCGTTGTGGTTATGCCACTTGTTCCTGTGACTCCAATCACTGACAAGCTCTTCGAGGAGTGCATATAAAATGATGCAGCAAGGATGCGGAGTGCCAAACTGGTGTCCTCCACGATGACTAGAGCTTTACATCCTAATGTCTCTTCTATGTTGATCTCCTTATCGGCAACCAATGCAACTGCTCCTCGCTTATCAGCCTCAGTAAGGTAGTCATGTCCATCAATCTTGGACCCGTTGCAGCAAACAAAGAGATCCCCTGCAGTGACTTCCCTCGAATCATGCTGGATGCCGGTGATTGAGACCTCCAAATCACCGTAGACTGAAACGGGCACCACTCGGCTCTCATCCAGGAGCTCGGCAAGGGTCATCTCGAACTTAGGCTCCAAGATTCGGGCAGGCGACCTCCCAAATGCATCTACATCAAGGTCAAACGAGGATTGCGACGCTGCCCCATTCGACCCTGGTTCAGCGGCCTCTTCATCAGGCGAATTGAAAGGGTTCCCTGCATCCGATTCCTCCTCCTCGCCGTTCGAGATGACAGTGAGGCCCTGGAGATCCTGGATCTCCTCAAGGTCAACGACCTCATCAGGAGTCAGCTCGTCGATGCCTTCGAGACTCTCCTCGAAAGGAGGCTCCTTTTTGGGGGATTTCGACGGCAGGAGGCCTTGCTTGACAAACTCCTGGCGCTTGAGGGCGATGGCGCGGTCAATATCTCCGAATAGGTCGTTACCGGAGGAGGGGGAGGAGGGGTCGGCAGGGTCCTGGGGCGTTTCCTCCTCGGCGAGGGCCTGGAGGAAGAGAGGCTGGTCCTTCTTGAACTGCTCCTCCTGACGGCGGCGGGCACGGGCGACCTGGCGCTCGAACTGGTTGATGCGAGGCACGCCGTGGGAGGAGTCCTCGGGGGCCTCGGGAGGGTCGTCGTCGGAAGGCAGGGGGTTGAACTTGTTGCCACCACCGCCCACCGCAGCGAGCGGTGGAAGAGCGCGGGGGCGGCGCAAGAGAGAGAGAAGGGGGACCCGGGGCTTAGAGGAGAGAAGCGTAGAAGGAAAGCAGTGGGGGAAGGAGAGGAGGGGAAGAGGGGGGAAGAGGAGAGTCATGGGATTCCGCGAGGCCAAACCAAGTGAGATAGAGAAGAAAGAGGTTTACGAGGTTTAGAAGGATGAGGATAGCTGGCATCGCCACGCACCACGGTGGTCCCTACTCCACGATATATATATATATATATATATATATATATATATATATATATATATATATATATATATAGTTTCAAAGTTGGCAGTGGCGTTCCCCAGCGTATCGTTATGACACAGAAAACGGCAAAATATGATATATTCCACGTACAGTCTGATCTTTACCGCCAATCATATGGCAGGTAGGCCGCTTGGTATGTGACAGAAGGGTGAGAGTGTGACAACAAGAGTTCAGCTCACTCAGCTAAAATGGTTCCACTGGATTACTACACCGCGAACCGCGACGCCGTTCCGCGCCTGCACATTTGAGAGAGAGAGAGAAAGGGGGAGAGAAGGAGAGAGAGAGAGAGAGAGAGTCGTAATGGCAAGCGAGAGGCAGAGGGAAACCATAAGCCTGGGGAAGCGGAGGCCGGTAGAAGCGGGTAGCAGAGAAGAGGATGAAGCGGGGGTGGTGGAGAACGAGGAGGAAGATGAGAATAGGGATATCCAAGAGCTGGAGCGCGAGGTGAGCGAGATGGGCAGCAGGATCCTCGACGCTCGGCGGAGCATCCCCGACCGGCTTCTCGAAGCCCTCTCCTCCCGCCTCCTTACTCAGAGGCCGGTCCTTCCTCCACAAGCCCTAATCGGCGCTGATGCCGGCACCACCGGTACCTTTCTTGGGCATTTTCTTGTGTCATTTCTCCCCCTCGTTTCTTGCCCAAATCCAGGAACTAATATCGGTTTACTTGGTAGATTTTTATGTCCGTGTATTGAAATATTTAGGTCTGGCGATTGAAGAATTCTTGAGCAAGGATTTCTTTTTCCTTTTTCATTTTAATTTGTCAATGTGTTCCACGTTGTTATCTAAAGAAGATCAAAGTACTGTGTTTTTTGTACTATTTACTAAGAAGGCCACTTGGTAGTGCTCTTACTTTGAGCAGGTAAAGTATGTGAAACCCATGGGATTGTTGGAAATAATACGTGAAGTTTCCATCAATTTTAGGATCGAAGAGGATTGAATTATCATTTTCTTGTTAGGTGTGGAAATTGAGTTGAAATAGAAGTCAAGTAGGCTATGGCCATGTATGGGTTATGTCTTTGTAAATTGAGTGGTGGTGATGAATAAAAGTTAGAATTTCATTCTGTTTTATACTTCTTCTTTATTATCCCTTCTCTATGAACTATTGAAGATACCACCTTCCAAGTTATTTTTCTAACAGGTTTAATGAAAGATATCAATTCTTCATTTGATCAGTCATCTGCTAGGATCTATTTATTAAGCAGACTGACAAGTACATTGGTCTCTATTGCAAAAAAAAAAAAAATACCACTTGGTTTTCTACTCAATCATAGTCCATTCTTGTACACCCTAAAGTGTGATAAGAAGAGGATTCTCACATAGCTTGTTGATAATTAAGCTCTCCATATGTTTAGTTTCATTTTCACCTGTCTTTTGGCATCACATGGTTGCATCTTTGATTTTATTAGATAAATCACAAAATGAAGTAAGCTTTTAGCTTGCTGCTTAAGTGTGGATTTGATGATTGTAGGTTCTGCTTGTCAGTGATGGTGGTGGCCGAATGACGTGAATGATGATTGCCCTGTTGAAATATCCACTCAGAAATTTTCTTGTGGAGTTAGATGAATCTAGGAACACTTATGAGATAATTGTGAAATCCATGGCCATATTGGGGGAGAAGTTTACTGTGATTCTGTCCGTAATAATTCAGATAAGACAATTGTAATAAAGACTTCAACATGGACATCCAAGATAATACCCAGATCTGAAGAGTGCCAAAGGTTAGAGAGTTTGATATATGTATAACAGCAAATCAAGATTCCTTAAACAGAAATAGACATTGCTGGTAATCCAGAAAAGTTTCATTTTTTTCTTCATTTGATGTTTGTGCTATGCATTAGAACATATTATCCTCATTTCTTATTACGCTTATGTGTGAATGTACATATGAGACTATATTGTAGATATCTCAGAGTTCATCATGTGAACACATAAGAGAGTAAACGGATCATAAGGCAAGGATTCAATAGATCAAAACTGTTGAGATATAAGATATGACGACATGTGTTAAAAGGTGCTGAAGTGTTTATTCTGTAGCAAATAGATGTCCTTTTTACTAGTTTATCTAATAGATAAGCAAACAAAAACAGATTATAAAATATTAGAGAGAAATTAATTTGGCACTATGCAAGAGTACAAAAGATATTGCACAATTCTTATTATGTAATTGTACTTATGCGACTTAGCTAACATCCAGCTAAAAGCTACTGCAACCTAGAAGTGTTAACAATTTTTTTGAGGTGCGATTGGTTTGTCTAGAAATGAAAATGGATTGGCAGTCGAAATAGTAATGTTGTAATGTATGTGGTGTTGCAAATTTAGGTGCTGTAATTTGAACGCTGTAGTAAGACCTATTAGCCAAAACTTTTAAGTAGCCAAATTGCAGTTTGGCTCAACTTACATTTCCGTATATTTAAATATTTTCTCTTTTTTTAAGCAGAAAAAATCAGGAGCATGAAATGTAGCGTTAATGGTGTATGTGTTGGACAGAAGTACCAATTTGTGGAGTTGTAACAATATATAAAAGGAAGATATCAGCAAATAAAACTTGACCAGCAGTGTACATTACAGAACCAGGAAGTTAAGAAAAGCTGTTTAGGTGTTTTTTTTCATGCCTGATAATCTTGACTTGTGCAACTCAAGTTTCCAATAAAAATTGATTCTCTTCATCATAACGGGTAACGAGCTGGATCTGGTCAAAGATGAGTAAAAGCAGCCTAGTGTCCTAAACATGATTAAAGAGACAATTATGTGTAAGTTAGGAGAGGTGAGGCAATACAATTTTTAGGTGCCTTGAGAGGAGATGACTTATATGACTCATGTCAAAAATAGAATAAAGGATACTGTGATGGCTTTAGGATTTGCTGTGATCTTGTCCTTGTGGAGTTAAATGCCAGAAAAGGATCCATGTACCAATCAAAATAGTTGGAGTGAGAACTTTTTAGTTGTTATCATTTTTGTATTTGTTCATAGACCTAATGATGAATCCTAATCATGATTAAGATTGATCAAGATAATGCGAATACTGATGGTCATCGATCAGATTGATGCTCAAAGAGTGATATTTATCATCTCTGTGCTCCTGTGGCCTTTGTCCAGTTTATGCTTTCTGTGGTCAGTAGTGTAAACTAGTTGAACTCTTCCATTATGCTGTGCTCATGATTCATTATGACTATTTGTAGACTGATGTGATGCAAACACAATTTAAGGAAAATCTGTTGATGATAGTATTGCTAGTCCACTTTTCTCTAGTCTTGTCAGTTCTATTAGTTTCGAAGACAGTAATCTAAAATTAGTTGCATTTATCTTTTGTCATGTTACCTGGAGTAGTCGTTACCTTCAAGTTATGCTCGAGTTATACTCATTCTTAGAACATATTAAAAATATATTAATTTTTATATAAAATATTTTTTTTAAAAATTAATTGTAAACTAGTTCAACTCTTCCATCATGCTCTGTGCTCATGATTCATTATGGTTATTTGTAGATTGATGTGATGCAAACACAATTCAAGGAAAATTTGTTGATGATAGTATTGTTAGTCCACTTTTCTCTAGCCTTGTCAGTTCTATTAGTTTCGAAGACAGCAATCTAAAATTAGTTGCATTTATCTTTTGTCATGTGCATATGATTGAATTTTATCACCAGTGTCAGTAACAAATATCTAACCTATATCATTTGTAGGAGAACTACAAGCCCCATCTTCTGAATCCAATGGGGGAAACATGCTTGCTAACGTTGATCAAAGATTGCTCGAGAAATTGCTTGTTCTCAGAGCCAAAACCCAAAGCAACATTTCTGCAGTCCCAGTAATTCTGAAGAGAATAAATGACTGCATTGTGAAGATTGAAGAACTGGAGAAGTGCCATGTAGACGTACATCCTGTTTTTAATCGAAAATGAACATTGTGAGGGTTTAGATTCTCGTGTGTTGAAAACTCCATGATGTGGATTTAGTGTGGCTGTGTCTCGACAGTTAGTACTACCTTGTTTACTGATGCAAAATATTTCTGTTCTTTGGTAATTTGTTTACGAAGAATGTAACCATGAGCCAATGTCAGAGATATTATATATATATATATATATATATATATATATATACATATATATATATATATATATATACATATATATATATATATACATGTATATATATATATATACATGTATATATATATATATACATGTATATATATATATATACATGTATATATATATATATATACATGTATATATATATATATATATATATATAATTTGGCATTAAATGAAGTGATTTGATTGAGTGTCGAATGACTGATGCAAGATATCTGGCTTGAAGGAATGCATGATTGGATGCATCCCTCATGTCTTTACAGCTTTATCCTTTCCAAAGTTTGGAAATGACATATTTCAGAGCATACATATCCCTACAAATATGAAGATCCTTTACATACATCATACATCCTTTCTATCAACAATTGTTATCAACAATCGTCACTAATATTAATCTGTTTGTGTTAAAAAAAATATATATATGGTAATTTATCGAAAAAATTCGTAGTAATATGTTTTGACTAGATGGTGCCCTTATGTTTCGTTTTTATCAGGGTTGTTCTTTTTTTTTTAGTTTTGATCAAAATATCTTTAATAAAATAAAAAATGATAATTGTCCTGTGAATAGGTTTGACTTGGTTCTTTGGTTTTTTTTTTTAATGAATCAGATCAAATTTATTTTAATTAAATCTTAATTATTTAATTTGGATTTTTTTTCTTCAAATTATCCAATCTCCACTCTGCCTCCTCTTAACCATTCAATTTGATTTTATTTAGTTTTAGATTGTTCTTTCCATTTTCTAAAGTACCCCCACCTCCACTCTGCCTCCTACTCAGTAGTTACACTCAAACTATGTTCGAGTTATACTTATTTATAGAATATATTTAAAAATAATAATTTTTATATAAAAAATTTTATTTTAGAAGTAATCATCCTAAACTCATAAAAAATAAAAAAATGATACTAAGCATATTAATATCTCATCACCTTAATAATAGTTCTGAAGAAATTTTAATAGATTTGATGAAAATTCAAAGAGTTGCATTCGAGTTATATTTCTTTATTACATGAGTTATATTCGAATATCATATTTAAAAATAATAATTATTCTAAATTTATAATATAAATAACAAAAATGATACTAAATATATTATCATATCACCATAATAATTTCGGAGGAGTTTAGACAAAATTGATGAAAGTTTAATAAAATATACTTATCATCAATTCAACCAAAAAATATTATATTTAAAAATTATTTATCCTAATATTATAAAAAAATTTAAAAGATACCAAATATCTTATAATCATAAGCTTGTAGTTGTGAAGAAGGTTGGATTTGTTTGATAAATTTTTTTTGGTTATACTCGAATGTAATTCGCATTACACTTATTTGTAAATTCAATAAAGTTTGACTTGATGTTTAGATTGGATTAAATTAATCCATAGATCTAAGGTTCAAAAGCATCATTTGCTAAAAGTTTAATACTAGAAATTATATTTGATAAATTATCCAAAAACATATAACTAATTTTTTTTATAATCATAATATTTTTTGAAAACATATTAATATCAACTAGAGTTTTAATTAATAATCAAATGATAATAAACCTATGAATATTAATAATATTTATCTATAATTTTTGAACTTAAAAATGAGAGGAATAATTATAACAAATAAATAATTACGTAATGTCTGTATAATCATATTAAAAATGTTAATATCATTTTTAGTTCTAATTATCAACGAAATGATAATTAACTTAAAATTAAAAAAAAATATACTAAGAGGATTTAACATAAGTATCACTTATTTAAATACAATTTTGCTTATAAATAAATAAATAACTTATTATGTATGTACATATATTCTCACCTGTCGTGGACGGTGAAGTCGCCACAAAGGCCACTCCAGTTAAAAGTAATTACAAGCGATGAGGGCGATCGCGTCTAATCCTTTTTCCCTCATCCTCTCCTGTTATTGCCCGATAGAGTTGTCTTCATCTTCCCCGTCCTTTGCGTTCCGAGGAGAAGGAAACCCTAAAAAACCTCGAGCTCATCGATGGCGGCGTTGATGTGCCCGTCGTCACCTAACTCGCTCCGGCTGCAGTTTGGCTTCAGGTGCCGCGAATCCTCTGCCGTCTTCCTGCGGGTCCGATTCCGCCCGACTAATCGCCGTGTCGTTGTATCTTTCGCCGGCGGAGAGGCGGCAAGAAGTGGGGGCGGGGGACGGCCTTGGAATGGCTCCGATGGCTCGCCAGACGGATTCGCCGGGTGGTTGGAGACGGGAACCGGCGCCGGGCAGTCCAAGAAAAAAGGAGGGCTTCGAGGTGAGGAGTGTCGCTTCCGCTTGACATTCTGCGACGAATTTGGGTTTTACGGCTCCTCTGCTTGTTCGATTTAGAGGCTTCTGGATTTCTTGGTGTTACTTGTCACTAGTTACCACTCAATAGTTCTTTACTGACATGGAAATTCTTTTATTTATGCGTTTATTTATTTTTCTTGTCCTAAGTGAATTGGGTTCGTTGGCAATTTCATTCATCGGATGCTAAAAGAGGAACATCATGGCGGCACCTAAGTTTTGATTTTGTTGAGATCTAACAATAACTATTCTGTTTGAGAGAAGCAACTTACAAACATATTTGACTTCTTCTGGCCTTCAGGATTAGGGTTGTAAGGAAAAGAAAGGATAATTGAATAACATTTATTGTTTTGTAAAGCATCTGGCCACATAACAGGTGATTTGAAGGTGAATCTATTAAAATGGAAACATAAAACACTTGGATTTAACTCTGTACCTTGTGATCTTCTTTAATCCCTTTTTCCCACTTTTAAGTTTCTTTTGGCCCATGTTTGGTTTTTTCTCCTTACTACAAGTATCCTTGAGTTGTGTTAAAGTTGCAAATTCAATCCTTATTTACTTTTGCCAGCTTTACTTATCTAATCTGCTCTAGCCTCATTTACTAGATCAATGATAAATTACCTAAGCATCATAAACTATTGGTGTCTTTTGATCTGTGTGATGCATCTTTAAACCTTACATTGCGCCTTCTTTATAAACTTGGTTTATATTGTAGATAGTAAATTGTGATCGTGTTCACTTCTATGGATGTACTGGTTACAGTTGATGTTTTTTCATAATTTCTTGAAGGTATATTCAATTTTACTCATTGTTAATAGTTAGATTAAGTATTTGACGTGTAAGTACGGTAGCAACAGGGTACCACTGTGCTAACTGGCATGGTATAATTTGGTTCAACCATCTGTATCACTAAGCTAGGGTTGCTTAAGAGCAGGTTGTTCATAGCTTCAGGATTTATTTCTCACTTAGGAGTTATTAATCCCTTTGGGGTATTTAAGCTTTCCTTGTATTGAAAAGTGTATATTTGCTACTCTAAACGACCGTCAGAATAACACTTTCAGATGATGTATTTTTCCTAGCCTGCCAATAATTATTACTAGATCTAATTTTGTAGGAATCTTTTGATGCACTTTTTATTAATTCAATGATTTTCTTAGACCCCCTTAAAAAAAAGTTAACTAGTTACTCTTAAATTTATAGTCATGTAATTTCCGAACTATTTTTGGAATTTGCTGGATCTGCAGGACACACCTAAGTATTTTGTTTGATGAATTAAGAACTTTTTCTTAGAATTTGCAGGATCTTTCAGGACACCTAACCATCTTATTTGATGAATTTCCCACATGAGTTAGATGTTCTGTTATGGCTTTGAAATATCGTGGAAAGCAAGATTTAAATATGGATATTGGGTAAACCTTTGTATTAGACAAAGTTAATAACCGGAGGCTCACTAATTTTTGATGAAATAAGGTCAAATATTCTTGTCATAAATCTTGAGTAGTTAGCACCCCTTTTATTTGTGTTGCTTAAATGCTGCTGTTATGGTTTTTGGAGTACTAATGACACTTCTCTAGTAGTTCGCTTTCAGAAATGCTGGGAGCATGGCTGGCTGGGGTTCTTTTTGCTGCTGGAGTTACATTTGCAACATTATCTATTGTCAACAAAAATGCTTCTGGTATGTGATATTTTTCCATGGCTTGATCTTCTCAAGTTTATTACTATCCATTGGAAACTAAACATCAAGTCAAAAGTGTTGCTTTGCAAATTTGTTTTTTCTGCCATGGTTGGTTGAATGTTATTCTTTAAGATATTATGTAGCTCATACTTATTTCCCCTCCTTCTAAATCTTTAAAATTAGAAGATTAACCATGCATCATTTTTTACGAGTGTGTTTACAATTTTTCATATTCTTTTCCTCAGGGGCAAAGCAGCAGGTGGAACCATTAGCAAGGGAGCAAGAAATATTAATGTCTTCTGTTGATGCAAGTGAAAAAGATAATCGGGTTGGTGAGGTGTCTAATGTGGTTACAATTGGTGAAGAGAGCATAATCAGTGACCGCAATGAAGACAATGAGACAGGTACCAGTGAAAATTTTACCCCTACAAATGTTAATGGAGATGTTAGTGAGAGCAGATATGGTGACATGCAAGATTTGGAGTCTTCATTATCAGAAAATATAAAATCAGTTGGAGAGGGTGTCATTGAAATTAAAAGAGCTTTGACTCTAGATGAACAAGAAGTGGCCCAAAATGTTGATAATCTTCCTCTATTTGCTGGCTTGAGCAACAGCACACATGAATTGCCTACTTATGAAGATGGTTTTTCATATGAAACATCCAAATCGGATGATTTAGGTTGCACTACGACTTTTGATACGTTGGAGTCAGGTATCGGAAAAGATGTGAATGCCGATGGTACTGTTACTCTTGTAGACTTAACTTCTGTTAATACTGCTTCAACAAATGGCATAAGTAATAATCATGAGGAAACTATTAACTCAAATTCTGAAACTCCTTCACAATTCTTAGGTGAATTTGAGAGCCAGGTTCCCAGCAAGTCAATAACACCTGATGCCAAAAGAATAGACTCAGATGAAATAGATTACCAGTTCAGTTTTGAAGATGTCGTAGCAAATGTGTCTCTTTTGAAGGATCAGGATATTGAACAGAATAACATGCTGCAGTTACCTGCAAAGGACTGCACTGAGTGTCCAATAGTGCATGACAAAAATGAGACTGTTCCTATAGAAAAGCTTTTTGACTTGGTTCCTGATCATAGTGAAGAACAGATGCTTCAATTTGACTCAATTAGTTCTGCAGGAGGACATAACTTAAATGACAGTGATTTAGCTTCAGTACAGTCTGTAGTGGTATCTACAGATCCTACTAAAAAAGAACCTGATTTAAAGTGTGACAATGAAACTGAAAGAAACTCATTGTTTGAGTCACTTCTGCCTAAGAAATCTTTCTCCCATTCTGGTATACCAGCTCCATCTCTCGTCTATGCAGCTCAACAGGTACCCCCTGGAAAGATTTTGGTTCCTGCATTTGTTGATCAGGTTCAGGGGCATGCACTGGCAGCATTGCAGGTTTTAAAGGTATACCAGTATGCTTTAACATTATTGTAGTTCATGAGATACTGAAGTTATTGAATTTTTCTTTGCCTTGATCCCATGTAGATATGTTTACATGATAATTTGTCATCTTATGAAACAGTATCATATTTCATGAAAAAATAGATGTTCTTATCTATATAATTTATCTTATGGCAAAGAGGACATGTGGTTTTTCTTATATTTGTATGAAGACTCACTAAACGTGTTGCTCAACATTGATTTATATGAAGGTTTTTTATGTGATTTATTATAGTACTGTTTATGAATTTTTTTTGTCAGGATTAATACTTTGTTCCTAATCAAATGCTATATGATAGAAGCAGCATGGGCCGCACTTGTGCTCTTATGTATGAGATGATAAAGGCTTTTTTGCATATTTCAAAATTCTGTTGAGTCTTTTCCATGCTTTGATTTGATGTCAATTGACTGATTAATTTTAGGGGGTACATATAATTCCTTAATCTTTTTTAATATTTGTATCCTATGAAGTGTTGCAACCAGGGAGTACCACACCACATAAACACAGTGCCCCTTAATCTTTGGCAAGTACCTCCAGAGTAAGTGGGCAGAGGTGGGCAAAAAGTGGGTGGGCCTGCTATTCAGGCCAGTGGCTTCCGGGTCATGCCTCTGTGACTTGCATGAGAAACCCTATATGGACGTGTGTGTGTGTGTGTGTGTGTGTGTGTGTGTGTGTGTGTGTGTGTGTGTGTGTGTGTGTATATATGCTGGCCGTGTCATCATGCCGATTCTCTCTCATATTCAGTGGTTTCATGCTATATAGGGGGGCATCAGAATCTACAATTCATATCCATGCTGGTGCCTTGGCAATATTCCTGGTTTGTCTTGCATCAGTTTGATCAAATAGTCTTTGGATTCAACTATTAATCCATAGAAATTATGAGATTTACCAGCTTGATTGAGAAACTAGGCACTAGAGCTGTGCAGAACCATGAGTGATATAGTTGCTGCCTCATGCTTCAGTTATTTTAATTTCTTCTTTGTAAATTTGCTTTATTTAAAAAGAGGAATTGAATAGATGTTGAGCTTTTTTGCCACTAAAGATTTTGTCCAACTTATTCTCAGATCTAATGTTATATGGATTGCTGATACAATCAGGTTGGCCATGTCCATTATATCAAACTGGTGGAGTGGTATTTTAAGGTTGCAATCAAGGTTTAAATTATGCTTATGTCTTTTAGGAAACAGGGCCTCTCTCCCAATGATTGTATCATGTTTAAATGATCAGTAGATGTATCACTTCCAGAATCATGTTGGTCAAGATCCATTGTATAAAATGATTCATAGATGAATATCCATTGTATAAGAAACAAGAATCCAAATCTGGGATTCTTGTTTCTTGAATATACTCGTGTGCTGAAAAGTTATTCTTTAGTTGTACAGAATGAAACTAATCTTCATTTCTTGATGTTGATGCTTTCTTAGCCTCGATGTATATATATATATATCAGCATGATCATATTTTTTTTTCCAAAATTTTCTTAATGTATGAAACTTGGTACTTTTTAATATTTTAAAAAGACATTAGAAAGAATCTGGCCTAATATTCTCTCATTTACAAAAATGCTGTTGTATTGTTAGTCTTTAGATTTGTTAACCTCTCCCTTCTCTAGCCTGGCCTTGAATTTAGGCACCGAGCAGTTTGTTAATTACAGGTCATATATATATTTTTCTGATGTTCCATGGATCCTTCAAATTTGGAGTCCTGTAGCTGACACATACGTATGGAAGAAGGCTTGTTTGATAATTGAAGTTTGGGGTTTCATGTATTGAGTGGGATAAGCCAGGGTGCAATTGCTCTGCTCTTTAAGTAGATATTTATGAATTTTGGTGATAATATATAATGATCTTAATTACCATGTTTACCAAAAAAGGGAAACTCCAGTGACTAGATTTCCAAAAATCCAAGTCCCTTTTGTTTTTCAAGAAATTAATTTTCTGAATAGTAAAGGTACATTCAAACTTCTTTGAAAATAGTAAGCTTTGCTACGAAAATACAAAATAGTCAATGATATCTGGAGACACTCTGGCTGTTAGTGGTAGATAACTTTCATAAAAGCACAAGTTGACATGTCAAATTTATCATGTAGGTCATTGAGGTGGATGCTCAACCAGGTGATTTATGCACTCGTCGTGAGTATGCTCGTTGGCTAGTAACTGCAAGCAATGTCTTTTCAAGGTATATCTTTCCACCTATTTTAAGGTGTAAATTATGCTATATATTGACATTTTTCTAGGTTTAATACATTGTAACACATCATGTTGGAACTTAAAATAGCATGTCAGTTATTTTTCATTGGATAAGTTGCACTTTAATTAGGTGGTGCCCCTACTCATTAGTTGGTCCCCTAGGTTTCTAGGTAACTTTCTTGACAAGAATTAAATTTATGCCTTCTAAACATGATGCTGATGTGGGGCCACTCTGACATATTTTATGAATTGTGTACTGAACTTGATCTGTTGTTTGACCTTGTTTGAATATACAAACTATTGATCGTTTGTTTTCTATTCAGGAACACCTTTTCAAAAGTGTATCCAGCAATGTACATTGAGAATCTGACTGAACTTGCATTTGATGATGTTACACCTAAAGATCCTGATTTTCCATTCATTCAAGGTATGAAATTAGTGAAGTTTAATTATCAGATTAGATACTAGATACTGGATGCATTTGATTTTTAATATCTTGGCTTGTTGTTTTGTAAGCATCATTCAATCACCAATGTTTTCATTTATGTACTTCACACTATAGGCTTGGCAGAAGCTGGGTTAATCTCTAGCAAGCTTTCAAGATCAGATTTGGATGTTTCTGTCAATATTCTGGATGACTATGTTCTTTTCTCCCCTGATAGGTGATAATCATGGGATTTCACAGCCATATTTTGGTGTTCATGCATAACTAACAGCTTAACTTGTATCGCTAAACTTTGTGACTGGCAGTCCTTTGTCTCGTCAAGATCTGATTAGCTGGAAGATGGCATTAGAAAGAAGGCAACTTCCAGAAGTTGATAAAAATGTAAACTTGAGGAAAAATATATTCTATGATTTATTTTAAGATTAAAATTCTTTAAGACATGTTGTATTGTTCCGACCATAATTGTATCTCTGTTGATCAGCATCTATACCAGTGCACTGGCTACATAGACGTTGATAAGATAAATCCGGATGCTTGGCCTGCTTTGATAGCTGACTTTGCTGGTGGAGAACAAGGCATTACAGCTCTTGCTTTTGGTAATCCTTTTAATCTATAGTGCTTGTTTTATGGGTTTGGGTCAATGAAGGAAATTTATCATTAATTTTCATAACAATAGGTTATACTAGACTTTTCCAACCTGATAAACCTGTCACAAAAGCACAAGCTGCCATTGCAATTGCAACTGGTGATGCTGCTGAAGTTGTTGGTGAGGAACTTGCTCGTATTGAAGCAGAATCATTGGCAGAAACTGCCGTGAATGCGCATACTACCTTAGTGGCTCAAGTAGAGAAAGATCTCAATGCAAGCTTTGAAGAAGAGCTTGCCAAGGAAAGGCAGAAGACAAAAGACTTGGAGAAACTGGCTGAAGAAGCAAGGCTAGAATTAAACAGGCTAAGAACCCAAAGAGAGGAAGAAAAAAATGCTCTTATTACGAGCCATGCTACTGTTGAGTCAGAAATGGAAGTTCTTTCAAGGCTAAGGCATGAAGTGGAAGAGCAATTACAGAATCTCATGAGTAACAAGCTGGAGATATCTTTTGAGAGGGACAGAATGAACAAACTTCGTAAGGAAGTTGAAAGTGAGAACCAGGTCATTATTAGGTTACAGTATGAGCTGGAGGTTGAAAGGAAGGCTTTGATCATGGCCAGGTAAGTTTGTTTTTACTTGTATACTGAGAAGTTATGGTGTTTTCTTTAAGCAATCTCATTTTTGTATGTGTTATGTTCAAGACCATGTTTGATATGCACATGTTTTCTAGGCTACTTAATGAGTGGAACTAGGTGTAGTCACATTCAGTGCAGGAAATGATATCTCGCAGCAGACAGCTACATCAAAATTAGTAAAGTTATGCTAAATATGATATTGTTTATTCAGTATCATGTACTCTCCTGGTTTTATTAGGAGGTCTCATGTTTTAATTGGCTGAAGCAAGCATATATGCTCTCTTTTTTTACTAATTGGCCTGTTGAATTGCATAGTTGTCACCGTGTGAAGGTCATGTATATTCTAATAAATTATACTGATGCATGATAGCATTGTTAGATAGAGTTGATACCTTAGTTGTATTACCATGATAGTAATATATACACGAGTTAAATGGAGTATTCTCTTGAATTACCACTTCATTCAACTGTCAGTTTAAGAACCTTTTAAGCTTTTTGAAGCCTTCTTATACGAAATACTTAATCGGATAATAAATTAAATGTTGTAACTTTACCAGGTCTTGGGCAGAGGAGGAGGCTAAAAGAGCAAGAGAACAGGCCAAAGCTCTTGAGGAAGCCAGAGAGCGATGGGAGAGGCATGGCATCAAAATCGTTGTTGACGGAGACCTCCAGGATGATGCATCTATTGGAACAACATGGCTTATTGCCGGGGATCAGCCTCCTGTTGATGAGACAATTGGTAGAGGGGAGACATTGGTGAAGAAGCTCAAGGAAATGGCTGCTGAAATGAAACATAGGTCTTCAGTTACTATTGAGAAAATTATTCAGAGGATTGTCATGATAATTTCGGCTTTAAAGCAGTGGGTCTCTGTTGCCTCCAATCACGCTACTGAGCTCCGAATTGCTGGAATTTCCAAGGCTAAAAATGCAATGATTGAGTTTAAGGAAAGTGCTTCGGGGTTCAGCTTAGTGATTGTGGACAAGGCCAGGAGAGTAGTTGCAGATTGCAAAGGTAGCGTTGGAAAAATCTCACAGAAGTTCAAGGCATGAGAAGAAACTTCCATTTCTACTTTTCTTTCAATTAATAGTACTGGCTTAGGGCCCAAAGTTGCCTGCTTCATTACAAGGATAAGAGATCAGAAGTTCCTATAAAGTTGGGTTCAGAATAATATGCAACGGAGTTGTTTTCTCCGCTGCTTAGATATAAGAGTGGAGAAAGCGGATGACAGATTTTGTTTTATTACCTATGTGTCAGCAGGAACTAGTTTCGTATTGTTCCTCCCAGGAGAGTGGTTGTGGGCTCATTTATGCTACAGGAAGGTTCCAAGCGGTTCATAGGTTATATCATGATGTCTTTGTGTAACTGGTCATAAAATTTTTGCAGGGGCACATTCCACCACGACTGCATACGGTGGCGTTTTCACAATTAAAAGCTCACAGAACGCACAGCTATGTAGTTGATGCAATTGGTTGAACTGGTAAGAAAGAAATCTCTCAGCAGTGTACACATAATATCCAGAAACTTGTATCTCAAATTGTCATTTTCATCATGTTTTACCAAGTAAATAGCTGTTACGTGATCATGGTTAATTCAATTTAGATTGCTGCATGACTTGGTACTTCATTGAGAAAAAGTATATAACGAGTGTAAATTAACTGAGCTCAGGAAAAGAAAGAAAAGAAAAGAACTTGCGGGAGCTCTTCCCAGTAATAATCTGGCAACTTTGTTTACAGGATGAGCTCTGCCCGCTGATGCTTGTATTATTTAATGATTGTTTACCATTTGAGCTTGCTTAAGCCTATCATAAACATTAGAATTCCTGCTTATATTAGTCAAGCTGGTACTTAAGCTTCTCTTTGATTTGATGTGATAAATACTGCTAAATTAATGAAGTAGAGAAGGCACAAACTGAGGAACTTGTTTAATATGAAAATTTTATTTCTAGTATGTTTTTATGACCATTAAGGATTGTACATGTTTTTGCTGATGACTTTTTTACATCAGTGGGACCATAAGGTGTGATTCTCATCAAAATAAGCTTGTTTATCTGCCACCTTCTCAGCATCAAACCTCACCAATGAACATTCTTTTAATGAAATGTGTTATGATGATTTTATTTTCTAATGACATGATTGAGATCAAATTCTTTATGTTACTCATCATCTTCTCCAAAGTAAGGAACCTAACAACGATCCCTACGATACTTCCGCTTGGCGAGATTGTTCTTGCCACTCCTGCAACGAGCTAATGTTTTCTTGGGAACATCATCGTCCAGCATAATAGAGTGACCATAAACCTTCACCACAACGTGGTAGCATTGCGGCTTTCATTCACGGAAGAACTCCTTGTGGTTGTCCCCTTTTTGGGCGTGCGGTGTGCCACCGGAAGACTTCCTCTGCTCGCTCAATCCCAACCCAATCATCGGCACTGGAATCCCTAAGCAGAAGGAAGACGGCTTTGGGGGTGCTTGTATTATTTCTGTCAGATCCAGCGACTGGATCCACAGCCAGGAGGAGGGAGATCTTGATAATGGTTTTGGCATGACCGAGAGCGACGGCAGATGCGGCATGGCCGCCTTTGCTGTGACCTGCAAGTGCGAGCTTACAAGGTTGGCTTCGATGCCTTCAGGCAACACTCGTCGAAGGCCGTCGTCAGGTAGCCAGTTCATGACCGCAGCTCCAGCGTTGAGAAGCAACGTGGTTCAGCAGCTTGCTGTAGTAGATGTTGAGGTTCCCGTGCCCGTGGAGGAAGCGACAACCGGATGGCTGCCTCCGTGGGTCGGAGCGGAGATCCACAGAGGCTTCGGAGGCGAGAGGAGTCATCCCGTCAGCCCTCAAAACATCCCCCTTCCTACTTCCCAACGTCAAACACAGCGGAGGCCGCGCCATCGGCCTCCTCGAAGGGAAGTGCGATGCCGACGGCATTGGCGGGAAACGCAGCGTTACGTCATCCTCCAAATAATTCCTTAGATATCTATATTTGATGAACTAATTACATATTATTTAGATCTATTTAGTATTTCGATTTTTAAATTTGAAATTTTTATATTAAAATTTTTATAATTATAAACGTAAAATATCCAACTCTATTTATCCTGATATCATCAATTTTATTAATGAAAAAGTATGAAAATAATAGATAAAAATATAATTTTAATAACTTGATTATGTTTTCAATAGTGATAACAAGAGATGAGATAAAAGGGAGAGAAGAAAGAGGACGACGTAAATGTCGACACTTTATATCTATGTCAATTTAATAACTATATTGATACCAATATAGATGCAGAACAATAAAATGATTACTCAATATTTACATTATCTTCTTCATTCTTTTTTCGTCTCACATCTTGTTATTATTTTTTCTCTTTATCCACAACAGCCACATGTAACTCGTATTATCGTCTGTCATCACTAAAAATATAATTAAAATATTAAAATTATTTTTTATTTATTATTTTCATGTTTTCATCGATAAAATAGATGATATAAAGATAAATAGAATTAGATAATATATAATTAGTCCGTGCGAAAGTTATTTCATTTCATAACTACGTACTAGAAACAATTCATTATTTACGTAGAAATCGATACCATTTTAATTCTGCCGAGTCGAACCGGATCCGGTTACGCAACACCCGATCCATGCCCCCTTCTCTTTCCACGCGCCCGGCTCATCGTCCGCAAACACCGAGGCCTTCGATCGGTTTCTGTAGTTTCTTCTCCCTCTATCGATGGCTTTGTTGCTTTCTCCCATCTGTCGACGCCGCGTCATGCGACAGAAGGCGTTTGCGTCGACGAGAGGGATCGCCGGGGCGAACGAGCTTGCTGGACTGGTGGTTTCAGTTATATGGCAAGGCTGGTAAACCTATTCCACGGCATTTCTTATGTTACCTAAAATTGGATTCCTTGGATTTTTTGAGATTTGAATCCTTTTTTGTATAATCCACTAACATAATCAGTGGCTTATTGGATTTTCTTTGAACTTGTTCTTTCTATTGGTGCCAAGAATGTTCTTTTATAAGGAATAAAACTGTTTAAAAGATGAAATTGATTGCAACGAAAGGGTTTTTGTTTCAAGAATGTTCTTTTATATGCAAAGACAATGAAAAATTGTTGTCTAAAAAATGGAACTTTATTGCATTGGAAGCAATTCGTATTGCAGCACATGTCATCCACAAATCTCACTAACATATCGACATGAATCATTTGCTGAACTGATCATAGTTTGTAAACGGGTCAACGTTATCATTATCATCTGATTTCTTCTTTAAGTCAAAGATCAATTGCCTAAGAAAAATCAGCTCGGCACAATTAACATATTGTTTTTATGTGCATTAAAACACTTGGGTTTTCCCCGTTAGAAGATACTTGTTCTTTTTTTTAAAAAAATTGGAAAACGCAAGTACTCAGGTATCCCAAGGTTGACAACATTTTAAAGTTGCTCAACTTGTTTTCTCTGCAAGTGGAGTTGAGTAGAGTTCTTTTTCAAAACATTAGGCATCCAATCTATTAGAAGGTATTTTCTCAAAATCTGGAAGGTCAAGTACTAAATTTCAATCATGGCTTGCTTGAGTTATCGGTTATTGTCATAAGTAATAAGTTGCATTTGTTTTGAAATAGCTCGGTGTAGCATGATTATACTAAAGTTTCAAATGAAACTAGAGATTGAAATATTTGAATTTCTCTCAAGTGGCCACTTTTAAGTGACAATATGATCATCTTTTGCTTGTTTCTGTATTTATTTTGGCATAGCAAGTGAGGCTATCTTGTTATTGAAAGCAACATCTCTCCTTAAAAAGCAACAAGTTTCTCCCTCGGATGATCACTCGAGTATGACAACAGAAAATTCTGAATCAATTAAAGAGGACTGAACACCTTAAACCTTAGATGTTTGGATTTTATTGCAATATTGATAGTTCACAGAGATTATGAGACATATGAAAAGGCTAATGCCCCAAAAGTAGTCATTTATAAATGGATTAACTCTTCTGATTTTGTGGTTCCTGATTCTCAGTTTGATCTCAAGAAAACAAAAAAGTTCATAATGTATATTTTAATGTGCTGTTTGTCTAGGGATACTGAACTGGTATTTCATCAATATTTTGTCCTCTTTAATTGATTCTCAGTTTGATCTCAAGAAAACAAAAAAGTTCATAATGTATATTTTAATGTGCTGTTTGTCTAGGGATACTGAACTGGTATTTCATCAATATTTTGTTGTTAGTTCACATTGGTGTTAGCACTAATGTTTGTGTGCTATATAATGGCTACAGCTGACAAAATTTAGAGTCAGTAATTTCTCTTTGCCCGTCCTTTGTAATATACTTCTAGGTTTACATACAGGGAAGTAAGTTTTGGATAGATTTCCTTTTGCTTTTTGGTTCCACATTCCATCTCCGTGATATTGGTTAGAAATTTATAAGTATTCAGCTCATAGCATTACAACATAAGGATACTCTTTCATGATAGCTAATTGTGTATGCAAGGTCTTTGTGTGTGTTTTTCAGGGAGATGTTCCGAATAAATGTCTTTTATCCCTCTGTTTTAACATGTCTTACTTTTCATGTTAGTACAATTGTTTCAGTTTACTAGACTACATGGTATTCTATATTTGAGAAGTGGGTAACTTGGTCATGTATTTTCTGCCAAATAAGGTGATCAAATAAATGGCAATAGCTCAGAACTCCTCAAACAACATTGACTCTCACGCTTTTATTAATTATGGTCAGAGTTCCTGCTTCTGATCATTACTAAATTCTAATGCCATTTTTTTGTTCATTTAATTCTCACAAAATTGTTACTTTGGCCTATTAGCATTGATTAAAGTTTTCATACTGTCACCACTTATATACTTGTCATTGATACCTGATAATTGTTTTAGGCTGTTTGCCTTCCCATAAATTGTCAAAATCTTCATTCTCATTTAACATTTATATGATGAATACATGTTGTTTCTTCATTCATTCTTGTTTTGTATATATGAACACTTTCTCCTGATATTTTCTTTTCCTAATATAAAGGCTATGATGATGCATCAAATTTTTCATTCTCGATTTTGTTCCATCGATGATTGATTTTTTTTAATTTTTTTTATTAATATCATTGCATCTAAAAGCTTAAGCCAGGAGATGAGACATGATTCATTGATTATATTCTTAGCATTTCCCCTCACATGTGGGTGGCAGATGACTCACCCGATACATGGAACTTGAATTAGTCAGGGATTTATATAATGGTCTAGATATGCTTTAAACATTGGACCTACCACTCTATAAGAGTTTAAGCTAGTAGATGACACATGATCCATTGATTTTTATTATTAACGATGTTAAAATTTTATATCCTTAACATCTTGTTTTCATGTTAAGTTTTTTGTAAAATTACTGGTACTTAGCAATCCACAATTCTAAATGATCATTATTCTATTTCAAATCAGGAATTCTAGTTAGGCTTGGCCCTGTGATATGAAGCTGTACATTTTTTTATGATTAACTGAAATTCACGCAGGAATATAAAGCTTCTACAAGTGTTCATGTTTTTAGAACCTTGATTTGGCCGCAAAGATTCTATTGATGCTGGGCGATGTGCATTTTGCCTCTCTCTATGTGAAATAAAAGCCATCATGACAATTGAAGAGATAACAAAATCATTAGTTGGAACAAACTTAATGAAGAAGTTTTCGAAATTTTGTATTTAATATTAATGAAAATCATCAATTTTTCCAACAAACCATGAGAAATAAATTGTTGAAAATTTCCCGGAGCTAAGGGACTAATCCATCGTATCATATCATCATGAGAAGAATAAAACCACAAAATGATGCCCAACGAATCTTCTAATGATCGCTCGAACAAGCAAAATTCATTTTTGAGGCAAACTTGTGGAGCTCATCAAATGATAGCTGTTACTTTTCTTTGGGTTCATGTGCTCAATCAGTAGTTGAATGGTATGTGAATGATATTTAATTTTTTTTTTGAGCCAATGAGTTTTTGGTGGCATCCCAAGTTTTTGTACATGTTCAGAGAATCATTGTTCTAATTCTTAGTATACAATGATAATAACATGCTTGGAGACACTAAAGAGAATTCATGTTCTATTACAGTGCAAAATTAAACAAAAAGGAACAATGAAACTTAACAGCTAATGGAAATATTTTTGTTTGACAAGCAAGACAATGACATTAATGAGACGAGCAAATTTTTTTGTATATAGTTATGGGAAATCTATCTATGGAATATTGGTGGTTGGCAACTAACCTTATATTACAAGGACAATCTTAAAAATATTTAGTTTATAGTTATCGATTATGATTTCACTTTTTTAATATTTCAGAGAGTTTGAGGCTGTGTTTCTTTCTTTATTTTCCTTAATATAACATGTTAGTAGTCATGTTTTCTGTCACTAGCAATACCATGCTGTATTATAACCAACTTGGAGCATTAGGAAATATCCTGTTCATGTTTTGTAGTATCATGACAATAAAAAATGTCTGACGCTGACATAGCACTTGAAATCTCTTCAGTATCAGGCTCTTCTAACCTTTTCTAGATTATGTTCAGGTTAGTTTCTATTGAGGAGCACAGAGCTGCTTCCAAGAAGCGACGAGATGTTACATCTCTGATCAGATGAGACTTCTTGTCAAGATATAGGGCCATCTTGATGGACATTCTATCGGTGGGTGGCTTAATTCCAAGAGTAAACAGAGATGACAATAGAAACATACTTGGAGTACATGAAATTGTCAAGGCCTACTAGTGAAGAGCACATAATGTACCTGCGAAGGACAAATCTTTTGGTCCCATTTGAACAACCTGTCCTCAAAACTTGTTGAACAAGTTGGAGAAATCATCATCCAAGGATATCAAGCTTGATTGCAATAGGCATCCAAGGATGAAAAGCTTATTTATCGCAAAAGCAGGCTTATCCGCAATCCTTTTTCTTGTGGGTATCTGATAAGTTCAAGATTAGAACTTTATGAGGTATGCAAAGTAAAGGTGTATCTGCTTCACTGAGTACCATATTTTGATCAAGGTAGATGCATGGAGCTGCCACATGAAGAACGAGTAATTTGCCAAATTTATCTCAACAATCCATCCGCATCAGGTGGTCAGTGACAGAATGCTGTATCGAGGCTGTTGTGGAATGGCATCATTCTTCAGATGTGTTAATTGGATAAGAATGTTGAACAACATAGTGAACATTGTGCCCATGCAAGAGAATGCCAACAAAATGTCTGTTCGAGCTAAATGGGGAATAGAAAACAATTGCATGTGAACCCAATAAAGCCAGAGGCAACTGTGACCTTGGACCCAGGATCTCCCAGTAGAGACAAGTTATGGTGGCACAAAGTTTTAGAACTACAGCTTTGTTCATGAGGTAAGAAGAAACACTGCATATCAAGTGAACTATGTTCGTGCAGGTTTGGATGGGAACTGCTAACAAGCAGCTGGTAAGTCCAACTTAAACAGTTTTCAAAGGGCTAAAGGATGAGGATGTTGATGATGATGACTTTATAATTCTAACTTCTGACACTTTTTTTTCCCGCTCAGATCCTGCAGTCAAGTGAAACTTCGATTGGAGTGCCAAAAGAACACTGAAGTTCCTCACAAGATGAGCCAACCACAGGTAAATTTCTTCCATTTATCCTATGTGGTATCTTCTTTAGCAAATTATTCGGTCAAACAAAACCACTTATAGAAGTTGCAAGGGACCAGATCAAAGTCTAAAGAGATCATCTGGTCCCCTCTCGGCGTTTGACGGAAGAGTGAAAGAGGAAAAAGAAAGATGACAAGGTAGATCAGTTCTGTGGCTACAAGACGTACTAAATCGTCATTACATGCAAAATGTTATCATCTATAGTACTAACTTTATGTGGCCATGTGAGAGCAGGCTTCAGATGCAATGTCTCTGGTAAGACCATGAAACATTGAGCACGAAGCATGCATGAAGCGGAATGGTCACCCACTGGTGAGAAGTTTTCGCGCACAGGTCTGACCTAATCACCTCGTCATAGACTCGTATATTATTCTTGACTTACAAGTCTGCATGTCATCCAGGAAGCTGATAGATTCTCATCCTGTCAACTTGACCTGCAAACGAGCCACAAGGTCTGATGCTTGTATGACGGGATCTATGAAGGTAAAATCCCTCTATTTCTCATTTAAAAATTTGATTTTGCCCATGAAATTATTATATATCCTCTCCGGCACAATGGACAAAGATAAAGCATCCGAGGTACCTGGGGGAGCCCACATGCCATGTATTATATAGTTCTTGGGTGTAGACAAGATGTGTATTTTGTGTACAGCGTGACTGCGACGTCTACAGCCACCCACACGCTACGTTGCCAAAATCACACTTATCTATTCACTTGACGACACAAGTAGAGAGAGAGAGAGAGAGAGAGAAGTGTATAGGTACTTTATGTTGTACCAGATTTGGCCATCGATCCCCTTCGTATGTGATTGGCAAAAGCCAATGGAGCATCAGCCGCAGTATACTATCAGCAGTATGGACAGACTGCGAACTCTCCTGTATGTGTTCCACCCACTTCTTCCTCGCATTCAATGCCGCAAGTCGATGAAGGCTCGGGAAACATGTTACCACCACCACCTGCACGGGGTGCTTACTGCCACAGCCGGAAGCTTTGCAGAACTATTCATGGCAGTGACCTGTTTCTTACTGCAAGTGGACGATCGTCTCTCTCTCTCTCTCTCTCTCTCTCTCTCTCTCATGGGGCGGACACATCGGAGCTTCTGTCCTGGAGAAACTCAGGCTAATCTCGTGACAATGTGTGTGCTTTGTGCCCATTTTGATCCGTAGGAACAATACACCAAACATGACAGAGACTGAGTCAAAGATGGACCCAAAGAGACGAGCTGACAACACCGCTTCTGTGCAATCTCTACACTACCTGTCAGGGACTCAATAATACTGTGTCTCCACGGCAACGATCTTTTGGGGACAAAGAACACATGGGATCGCTATCAGCAAAGGGGACTGTACCGCCCAGACTACGCACCGCTGCGCACCTTTGGCCATGGCCAGACGGTGGTGCTTTTGGCCATATGATGCTGCTCGGTCCGGTGGGGACAAAGCAGTCGTTCAGATTGCTTCGAGGAAAAGCAAGGGAGATGCTGGTCATTGCAGCGGTGGCCACAAGGTGAGCGAGGGCCAAAACCCTCGTCTTTGGGATAAGTAATCAACTATTTGGTTCCTTGTTAGAGAGGCTGGACAACAAGAGGGCTCGAGCATAGCGTCGAGAAGCGAGACAAACATTATATATGCTTGCCACAACATTTCTTTTCCATCCGCCTTTATTCAGCAACTGCAAATTATTTGTCGCCAAATGCCAATTTTTCTTTCAGCAGAAGAGCTGAAGCGAGCGGCTTCTCCAGTGCCGTGGAGTGTGTAGCCTCCGCCGTAGCTCTTCCTCAACCCCGGTCGCCGCCATCGGCAGGGAACTCCTTTGTCTCTTGATCGCTCGAGGACTGCCTTTAGGCGAAGGTAGGCACTCTCCATATCGATATAGCTCGCGATCTCTGATTTGCCTGGTTTCTTGATGAGTTTTCTGCGCTTCAAAGTCTCCGTTCTGTTACCCCGAGCTTCTAGTTGCGTTCTTTCGGAAGAAAAATGGCTACTTTCCGCGATTCAGGTGTCGGTGTAGTGTTTTGGGTTTGTGTGGTAAATTTTTGAGGTGGAATGCTCGAGATCTAGTGGTTGTCGGGGACCGCCTTGGCCAGTGCTGTTAAGAGGAATGGGATGAGATTTTGGTGGATGATTCTATGTGTGTTGGATATTTGCCATTAATCCACGATTTTCCCCCTTTTACGCTCTTTCTACAATTAAGGTGGAGGATATGGGAAGATCTTCTTGTCTGTACTGACCTTTATTGCTTTGATTCGTTATCATTTGTGATTCTTCTTCGTTTCTGCAAGTTATTTTACCTCATATTCATCCACACAAAGGTACTTTTACAAAGAGGTAGATCTGTATTTGCTCTACTTTTGCAATGCGGTTATTTTCTTCATTCTAGTGGGTCAGATCATCTTTTCTTGGTGTCAAAATTTTTTACACTCTTGGTCTGAGATGTCCTTTTTGCAGTAACTATTGTGATCATTCTGAAGATAGTTTAGGGGAATGGTTACCTAGATGTTTGGAGAAAGTTTGTAATTCCATAAGAAAGGAGCCATTTTGCACAATTGTACAGGAATAGCTTGATACAAACTTCTACATTCATGTAATGGTAGAAGGAAAAGGCTTCTTTTTATAAACAATAGAAATTGGTAGCTGCAGCACAATGTTTGACCAGCCTCAAGTGCAAATTGATCTGATGGGTTGCAAGAACTTCTCAGAGAAGGAGACGGAGGAACATCTAGAAAGAATTGGAATTTGGTATAATGGTGATAACCAGAGTCCCAGACATCGAAGCATAGATAGAGTTATGTCCTATAGAAAGGTGACCTAGACTTTGATACTCTCTTAGATATACAACTATTTGTGATTGAAACGTCATTGTTATTGAGCTTTGTCTGTTATGCTGCCCTCAAATTAGAAAGTACTAGCATGCAGAGATTGCTAGTTGATTGTTAACATGGCATTGCAAGTTGAATGTAGAAGTTTTCTTATGATATATCAAGCTATTCCATGGCATATCATAAACTATCTTGTTCTGTTTTCTTATGATATGCTTCGAGGCCATCTTGTTTCTTATAGTTTATGTTTGTTTAACTCTCTCAGGATTTGCTGACTTTTTTCCTTTGCTTCTTTTTTTCCTTTTGGAAGGGTTATGATACACTGATGCTCTTGTCAATTTGTGATTCTTTAAATTTAGCACAGAGACAAGTATAACGATGTTTTGTTTTCATTCAATTTTAATATAGAAGTGAAATTGATGTTAAATTAGTTATCTTGATTATGACTTTTGATAATGAGATGAATCACTAATGTGAGCTGTGACAATGGAATTTAGGTTTTTATCTAACTATAGACTTGGCTCTAAAATAATCTATTACTGTTTTGAAAGTTAATAGTGAACTTTTCTTAAGTATAGAAATTTGGTATGTTGTTGAGACCTGTCGGTCTTTGATGGATGGTTCGCAGGTAGAAAGTTTTGATCTGATCCACAGGTTGGCCTTAGGCAGGTTAGTCATAAACTCAGCCCGGTCGGTTCTGGCCTGATTCGGTTACTTTTGATCTAAACACATATTGGTAATTTATAGAATGGAGAAGCTGAGGCCTCTGAGTATTCGATGGGTGGTTCACAGGTAGAAAGGTTTGGTTAGATGTAGGTTTTGGTCCTAAACTCAGCCTAGTTGGTGCTGACCAGTTTCAGTTAGATTTGTTCTAAATCAAAGCATAACTCACAAGTGTCTGATCATATCTAACAAGATTTGGTGGCCCTAGCCTTAATTTCTAGTATTCACTTATTTAGTTCAATCTGCACCAGTAATTGGTACATTTCTGTTAAGAAAAATCATAAAGTAGGTTATTGTATACATGTAGCTTGTTTAAAAGGAGCGAGGCATAAACATTCCAGGCAAACTTCAACCAACTAGCTCATATTGTGATTTTCTATTGTTTAGAAGTTGGAAGTTCTTCTTGAAGACCTGAATGGTGTATCCAGTGCTATGGTAGCTTTAGGTTATAACCAAGTACATAATTTTTTGAGGATCATTAATTTGTATGAGAATCCATTACCTGATATCTTTGTGATTGATAACTCAGTCTAATAATGCACTTATTATTTACTATAATTTAGACACTTGCTCAACTTGTACCCAAAATAATCAAGGTATCTCTTGTCATGTTTGATCTTACATGGAAGCTAACCTTATCTGTCATGCTTTGGCAGCTTCTGGAATCTATGGGTCAAGATGTAGTTCTGGAATTTGACAATCATTTTCAAGGAAGATTGGGGCATAAAATTGTTAGTGCCTGTAGTCCTAGCAGTAGAAAGGTACAAGAGAGATGTAGAAAAGGACAGCCTGCAAACACAATCAACTACTTGAAGAATTTGGATGGTGATTTTAGAGAACTTAGCCATAGATATTCATCAAATCTCCATTATGAATTTATGCACTCCACAAGTCTTGGTTGCAACGATGAGAATGAAGTGCTAAAAAGGGGATCTATGTATCAGAGCTCTAAAGAAGTCAGGAGAATGAGAAAACTACGAGAGCGAAGGAGGGAAGTAGAATCTAGGTGTACTGATGATGATTTTATTTCATTTGAGATTGTTGATCATTTGGCTCAGCATGGCATAAACAGATCCAATCAGTCACCACATCAGAAGTTTTTGCCTCCTGTGTGTTCAAGTGCTGATTCAAAACCTACATCTGCTGACACACTTAACTCAACTGCCATGAGCTCTATGGAGTTTCTGGATCTTTCGTTCCGTGATCTTCCTGATAAGCCTTTGCATACCAATAACTTGTGCTCCAATTTTGGACCAGCAAAAGGTAACTTGGTAGATGATCTCTTGGAGATCTGCCTACACTCTGTCAATACAAGAACTCACTGTACAGAAGCAGCTTCTGAGTTGCTAGAAGTTGGACCTCTCAAGGAGCAAGAATCTGGTTGTCACGAGAAGTTTGGTCCTGAAAGTCATGGGAAAATCATTTGTGAAAGAAATTCACTAAACATTCTTCCAAAACGCTTTTCAGAAAAGACAAAAATGTCCCACACACTTATGCAGTTGGAATATGGTCTAGCTGAAGCCAGGGATTCGAAAAATATGTTTAGCCCACTCAAGAAAATGTTTGATCCTTTGATAAAATCCAAATCTCTCCGTGATTCACCGCTCACAGGAACACAAAGATCTGGGAGCAAAGTTATTGATTCCACAAGCATTACGAGTAACGGAGTGTTTGAGGATATGGAGTGTGTGACAGGAGAGATCTTGACTGCTTCTATGTCGCCTGCTCATCTACATGGAATTCTTAAACTTGATATTGAGAATCAGAACCCATCATTTGAGTTCTCTCTACTAGATCCAGAAGACACACTATCTGCAAAAACATGGAAAACGGATAGTGCATTTAACTGGGTTTACACCTTCCATAGTTCTAGAAAAAAGAATACTAACTATGGGACTAAAGACAAACATGGACAGTCGCCTCCATTAGTTGGGCAGATGCAGGTTTCTTGTTATATATGCTCAGAAGTGAAAGATAATGGATCTTTAGTTAATTCGACAGTTGCAGAGTTTGTCTTATATGACATTGCACGAGCAAGAAGACACTTTGTTGTCGAAGAAAGATCCAAGTGCTCTTCAGATTCCATTCAACCTGTTACAAGTAATGCTATGGGAGGCCTGGTTGCAGAGGGACCTTATGAGAGAAACAATTCAGTGGAGCACCCAGATTCTTCTAGACATGGATTTGGTAGTTCTGACTCAAGACCTTGGACTTCCTACCCCTGGACACCAAAAGATTTGCATCCGCGACATGAGATTGCGGCTATTGTAACCCAAATTCCTTTCAGCAAAAAGGATAGTCTGAAAGATATGAAAGTGTCCAGGCCAAAAGAAAGCCAAAATTTATCAAGATCTCCTACAATTGATCAGGGAAGGGAGAGAAAGAGCAGCTCGAATCCTGCAATGGTAAAGGTTGTGACTCCAAGTGGAGCTCATGGGTTGCCAGACACTGTTGAAGGTGACCCATCTTCACTTCTAAATAGATGGAGGTTTGGTGGCGGCTGTGATTGTGGTGGCTGGGACATGGCCTGCCCAATTGTTGTATTTGACAATTCCCATGCTGACGATTGGATAGATCATTCAACATGCGAAATTGAAAAGTCCACGTTTCTTTTTGTTCAGGTGTGTGTCCCATCTTTTTGTTCTAATTTGTGATTATTTGTGTAGTATTATTTCTCTTTTTTTTTGCAAATCCAGTTTATAATGCAAATTTGATATTGAAAGTTTTTGAGTTGGTGTTATATTAGCTTAACACATCCATTTGGAGTCAATTTTTGTCATTCTTACTGCATAGTACTGCAATTTAATGGAGTATTGGTGCAGGGTAGTTGTGTGAGTCTCCTATAGAGCTTTGTATATTTTGGCAGGCATACAGACAAAGGATATTATACATGCTTGCTTTCATTTGATCAAAAAACTTAAAGAGTTAATCTTTGGCATGGTTAATTCTTTAATTCCATGGAGGTGCCTATAGCTCATGAATGCTTAGTGATCGCCTGAGTCTCCAATAGATACTTGTGTAACTTGGAAGGTCACTGTATGGGGCACACAGGAACAAAAAGGAGTTTCAACTCTGATTTTTCAACCATCATGCAATTAATCATTTCAATATTCTGATATTTTCCCTTCTGTACCAAAAGGATCATAATTCTAGATGTATCTTACATGCTTACTTGATCTCATTTTCTTGGAGGCATTATTTTAATTTGACATTGATGTATCTTCGCTTGTTAACTTTTTTGATATTGACTCTGTTTCTCATTTCCAACCAGGGAAAGAAGGAAAAGTTACCTGCACTATCAATATCGGCTGATGGCAAAGGACTTTATTCAGTTGATTTCCATGCACAACTCTCAGCTCTACAGGCATTTTCGATCTGCATTGCCATCCTGCATGGTTCTGAAGTTTCTTCGGCTGTTATCCAGGAGAAGATCAGACAGAGGTTTTACTCTAATTCATTAAAATTACTCCTTGAGGAAGAAGTGCGGCAGTTGATTGAAGCAGTTGCAACTGAAGAACAAATAAAAGCGAAAAAAGGAACAGAGCAGATGCCTCCCTCTTTTTTCCTAGACCCACCCTTTTCTCCGATGGGCAGGGTTTAGAATCGAAGCACTACATGCTGATTGAGCCGAATGATCTTGAAGCTAGATCAAGCGATGTCAGAGATAGCATGCTGGAATGTGCTTGAGCATCCCAATTATTTCTGGAATATAGCAGAAATCTCTAGGGAAGATTCGCCGCAAAGATAAGTTATGTCTTCTGTTACAAAGATAAGTTACACCAATGTTCAATTATTCATACCAACTCTGAGTTCGTGATAGCTGATGTGTGCTAGATCATGTCTGTGTTCATAATCATAAGCGAGGTAAAGGAAATGTCTTCTGTTCATAAGAGGTTTTCACTTTCTTATCTGATTGCTCACCGTTGTCAGTGACAATAAACATCGAGATGGTGCTAATACACAACTGCAATGTGAGTAGCTTTCTCGTCGGTCTGGTAAGAGATCTCATGAACAAATGATGCTTTATGGTCGCCATATTTTGTAGAGATCTTCTGCTGACCACTGTGATTCAGTGAACCTCTCGAACCCCTCTCCCATCTCTGCAGGATCGGCTGTCTCAGTTCTCTACTGTTTGATCTGAAAAGGCACACGAAACAAATGCCTGTCATCAATATCTCAAAGAACGCCAGTGTCAACATGCACCATGAATGATCTTTTTCTTTGGAACTCATTGAAAGCACATCAAGTAGTTCTGAGACCATGCCTTGTGATCCTGGATGTACCCAATGGACTCTTAATGCAAGCCATCCACTATATATAAAGAGAGAGAAATATGACATAGTCGATGCGTAGAAATCGATGACAGAGCTCGACAATACCAATCACACACTGAAGGAAAGTAAACCAGCAGCTCATCTGCCTGCATACATGCATGCATGAAAGCGTGGACTTTTAGTTCTCCTCAACGTCATCACCGTAGGCTTCCTCCTCGTCGGCGTCGGCCACGGCGTCCTGGTACTGCTGGTACTCGGAGACGAGGTCGTTCATGTTGCTCTCGGCCTCGGTGAACTCCATCTCGTCCATGCCTTCCCCGGTGTACCAGTGCAAGAAGGCCTTGCGGCGGAACATGACGGTGAACTGCTCCGACACGCGCTTGAACATCTCCTGGATGGAGGTGGAGTTGCCCATGAAGGTGGCGGACATGGAGAGGCCGGTGGGGGGGATGTCGCAGACGCTGGACTTGACGTTGTTGGGAATCCACTCCACGAAGTAGGAGGAGTTCTTGTTCTGCACCGCGATCATCTGCTCGTCCACCTCCTTGGTGCTCATCCTGCCGCGGAACATGGCGGAGGCGGTGAGGTAGCGGCCGTGGCGGGGGTCGGCAGCGCACATCATGTTCTTGGCGTCCCACATCTGCTGCGTGAGCTCGGGGATGGTGAGGGCGCGGTACTGCTGCGACCCGCGGGAGGTCAGCGGCGTGAATCCCACCATGAAGAAGTGGAGGCGGGGGAAGGGGATGAGGTTGACGGCGAGCTTGCGCAGGTCGGAGTTGAGCTGCCCCGGGAAGCGCAGGCAGCACGTCACGCCGCTCATGGTGGTGGAGATGAGGTGGTTCAGATCACCAACTGGCGTCGAACAAAGAGCACTTCGTATCAGTCGACGCGAATCTCCATGTACGATCCTAAACTTGGTATCCATTAAGTTCATTTAATCGGATACGGATCCTAAACCCATACCCGTTAAACTTGGATACTTAAGCTTAACGAATTCGGACTCGACTCCTAAACGGATCCTATCCAAACCAACCCCAAAGAGATGGAAGTCACTTACAGCTGGGGTTGGTGAGCTTGAGGGTCCTGAAGCAGATGTCATAGAGGGCCTCGTTGTCGAGCACCATGCACTCGTCGGCGTTCTCCACCAGCTGGTGCACCGACAGCGTCGCGTTGTACGGCTCCACCACCGTGTCCGACACCTTGGGCGACGGGAACACCGAGAAGGTCAGCATCATCCGATCCGGGTACTCCTCCCGGATCTTGGAGATCAGCAGCGTCCCCATCCCCGACCCCGTCCCTCCTCCCAGCGAATGGCAGATCTGGAACCCTATCACCACCGCCGCCACCATTCAGTAGATGTCATCACGTGAAGGTAAGCCTTTGAGATGTGTTGGTGTCGCTGCATACCTTGGAGGCAGTCGCAGTTCTCGGCCTCCTTGCGGACAACATCGAGGACGGCGTCGATGAGCTCGGCGCCCTCGGTGTAGTGGCCCTTGGCCCAGTTGTTGCCGGCGCCGTTCTGGCCGAAGACGAAGTTGTCGGGGCGGAAGAGCTGGCCGTAGGGCCCGGTGCGCAGCGCGTCCATGGTTCCCGGCTCCAGATCCATAAGCACGGCTCGAGGCACGTACCGGCCGCCGCTGGCCTCGTTGTAGTAGACGTTGGCCCGCTCCAGCTGCAGGGGGGAGCTGCCCACGTAGTTCCCCTTGGCGTCGATGCCGTGCTCGTCCGACACCACCTCCCAGAACTTGCCGCCGATCTGGTTGCCGCATTGCCCGGCCTGGACGTGCAGGATCTCCCTCATGGTGGCAGAATACAGAGAGAGAGAGAGAGAGAGAGAGAGAGAGAGAGAGCTTGCAAGAAGGTTTGAGGTGGCTGTGAGCTTTTTGTAGAAGTCGGCAGATGTGTTGATGAGGTGCGATATTATTGTGGAGGAAGGAACAACCGGTTGGTAAAGATGGAACACTTTGGCGGTAGATGGAGCTCGAGATGTTCTCTGTGGCCTGTGCTGGGTAAAAGCAAGATGGGAGAGAAGGAAACTGGGAGCGGTGCGAGAGGGCGGTGTTGAGATGGACAAGGCAACAACAGCAAGGCAAGTGAGCTGGAAATGGAAGGAGACAAGAAGGTGCTTCGCTGTCCCGTATGGTATAACATGGACTGGTTTATGGGTGTCTTCTCTCTCAAATCATTGAGATCCGAGGTCGTCGGTCACATGGGCATAACATGATCATTACAGAGGAAATAATGTGGTTTTGGATGCACCAGTGGGATAGCAATACATGGGAATCATTACCTGCTATATCTATTGGGTTGGGTGGGTGACTCGCCGAGTTGCTGCTTAATATGTTTTGGATCTGAAGTTGGTAATTTTTTGTTGAGAATTATAATTAGCCGAGTCTAAATCAATTTGGTCAGAGATAATAAGATACATGCGATTGGTGGTTCAGCCAATTTGAGTCATCTAAATTTTCTTTTCCTTCTTTTCTTACTCATTCTGTGATCTTATTTGGTTGAAGAATTTTAACTAATTAAGTCTAAAATAAAATAGGTCACTAACGTTCTTCACAATCCTTCTTTCTGACACTGACTTGTACAATTAGATGAAAGATGATGAGCATCTCTCTCTCTCTCTCTCTCTCTCTCTCTCTCTCTCTCTTTTTCTTGACTTATAAAATGGGATGAGTCTATTATCATTAATTTAAGATTAAACAGTTTAGGTCACATGATCAAGATCTGATAAATTATAAGTCAATTATGTCATTAGGTTAGATCATGATAAATGGTAGTAGATTTAGTCTAGTCGTAAATATTTACGCTGAGAGGTTTAAGTAGAAAAGAATTATCCATCAATAATGATACGAAGCTATTACTGATATTTTAATTTAATTTCACATTTAAAATGAAGATTGATGGATTCTTTTCAGTAATTCATTTATCACCTGAATTTACATTGGACTTATTCATTCAGGGGAAAAAAAAAAAAGAAAACTGCATCTTCAGTTCGATTATGGTTCATATCCTCTGACACGAAAGTCTGATATCTTATTCGATAAATTTTTATATCTAAAATATTTCAATTTTGAAGTATCAACTAACTTATTTAATAAAGATTTTCATCATTAGTGGCAAAGTCTTAAAATCAAATCCCATTTTTATACTTTCAAAAGAAAAAAAAAATCAAAAAGCAACCATTGGCACAGCAACGTAGGTTTAGGACAAATGTCAAGTTCAATAACAATCATTTCTCGGATCAAGTGTCTTAATTATGTAGCAACGAAGGCAACATTAATGAAAGCGAGTATGGAATGAGATACTGAAAAAGTTGAATTGGCTTTTTTTTTATCACGTAAAAGAGAATTATATTGGCCTCTCAAAATTCTACAAAAGGATCTTTTTAGGTTATTATTAGGTTATTATAAACAATGGATACTAAATCCATAAGAAAATTATTTATTCTAAAATATCTAAAATTTTGTTGTCTTGCAGTTGGAGAAAAATATCATTGATATTTATGTCGACGTAATCCCGATCCATATACAAGAGTTGTACGGGATAGAGTGTAATTTATTCAAATTTATTTCTTGTATAAAGATCGAAGTCAAGGGTCTTCTTATGCGGGTTAAGTTTGCCCGACTCACATGTCATGGGCATCTCCCTAGCTCAATTTATTGCTATAGTAGGTTTCTTCTTACGCAGAACGGGTTTCTTCTTACACGAGTCATATTTGTCCGACTCACATATCTTAGGCGTCTCTCTGGCTCGATTTGTTATTGTGATAGGTTTCTTCTTACGTGGGTCGAGTTTGCTCGACTCATGCATCTTATGCACCTTCCTAGCCCAATTTGCCACCATAATAGATTTCTTCTTATGTGGGTCGGGTTTAATCGACTCACACATCTTGAGTGTCTCCCTAGCTTGATGTACCACTATAGCGAGTTTCTTTTTACTCAAGTCAGGTTTGTTCGACTCACATCTTGGGCGTCTCTTTGGCCTAATTTATTATCGTAGCGAGTTTCTTCTTACGCTGGTTGAGTTTGCTGGACTCACGTATCTTGTTGGAATAATTTTGAGAATGTGCTTTCACTTGGTTACGAAAGGTGATTTCGTGGAGAGTGAAAGACTACTTTGGCGTGACGTGATCATGAGTTGAATATAATCAAAATACCATAAGGCAATTCAGGTTAATTATGAATCGACTCCCGTATGAAATATTCATAAGAATATTCTTAAATGATTAGAAGGCAATTCGGGTCGGTTACAAACTGTTTTTCTTATAGGATCTTTATAAGATATTTTTTCTCCTCGAAGTTAGTATAAAAATACGTTCTTAGCCCTAGAACAGAGAAAGAAAAAAAGGGGGGGTGAAACTCGTACTAACTTAAGAATTGAAAGTATGACTCTAAAGACCCTTGGATCTTGATCTTTGTACACTACACTCTGGACGGTTCCTCGTAGTATATACATCAGAATCATATCGTGTTGACATAGATGTCAACGATATTTTTTTTTCAATATTTTTTCTAAAAATATATTAATTGACTACAATGATTTACATGAGAAATTATTCGGCTAACAGTCCACGACAATCTGAGAATCCATATCTAAGATTACATTCCCAAAGCCATTTTGCAATGCAAGCAAAGTTTCGTATTTCACCCTCTTGCATCATGATCTTAGGATGCCATATATCCACTGCCGTGTCAGAATGGGGGATGCAAAAGAGGTCAGTCCTGTATGTGCTAGTACTGAAGACAGCTGAAAGGAAGAAGACGACAGGAATGCGTGCAGTGTTCTCGTACCGTCTTCTGGTGTGCTGATCCATCTCTCTCTCTCTCTCTCTCTCTCTCTCTCTCTTACTGTCTTCTGATGTGCTGATCCATCCAACACAAATTAAGCTTATGAAAGGTATAACTCTCTTGATCTGCACCACTAATTCTTGGGACAAATGAAGCTATCAATGTGTGGACTTCCTACCACGAGAATGAGAGGTATACCTCTTGTGACGTGTTACGTCCACGACGTAGTCGTATACATGTTGTATTGGAATCCATCTTTGCAAGAGTAGAAGTCAACATTTGATTGATTAGTGCATGATAAGTCTCAAGTTCATGTTCATGAGCCTCTTTTGCACCCATTTAATTTAATCAAAATTTTATTTATTTTTTTCAAAAAATAAAAGACACAGAAAGAGAATGATTTTTGTTAGAAGAAACGAAGAAATAAATATGAAGAAAAAGATAATCATAAAATCTTTAAATAAAATCCTTGAAATTAAATGTATTAAACTTAAAAACGTGCAATAAACACAACCGTCAAAACAATTAAATTGAAATGAGATTTAACGATTAGAGAAAAAGAATATGTACCCAATGATCAATGTATAATTAGTTCGAAAACAGAATTCGAGTTCTCCATCAATGCCTTCATGCGCATCCTTCCTCCACAGCAATGAAAATAGTTACAATTCGTTTATCCATATGAACGACATCTTTACTTGTGCAATCACAATTTTGATGTAGAAATTTACATGAACAATTTCAATTGACCACAACTTCGCTCATCCGAAGTGTGTCTAATTTTTTGGGTCTCTTATAGTTCTTCAATAAGAGAGAGCAGCAAACTACGCTAACTGAAGAAGCTGCCATTGCAGCACCGGCAATCCATGGAGGCAACCGGAATCTGGTGAATGGGAAAAGAACTCCGGCCGCGATTGGTATGCCGATGATATTATAACCAAGTGCCCAAATATAATTCATACGGATCCGATTGAAAGTTTTCCGGGAGAGATCAATGGCAGTTATTACATCTTCCAAGTTGCTCTTCATAAGAACAATATCGGCAGCTTCAATTGCGATGTCTGTGCCAGCGCCTATAGCCATTCCCACATCGGCAGACACCAGTGCAGGTGAGTCATTAATTCCATCTCCAACCATTGCCACAACTAAGCCAGACATCTAAAAGAAAAGAGAGAGAGAGAGAGAGAAAATATTATCAGTATAATCATGCTGGATATTGGAAAAGTCTATGCATCGAATCTTAGCCCTGTAACTGGAGAGATTCAAAACAAAAAAAATTTACTGTTCCAGACAGGTGAAGAATCTCAATAGAACAGTCACAGTAGATTTATAATATGCTTACTTTTGTTTGTTGGAGATGGCAACACTCATGTGTTGTACATATATGCAAGCATAAAAAATAATAGTCAAACACTATGAATGACATGGAAAAGTACCTGAAGTTCCTTAACTTTCTCGGCTTTTTGATCTGGCTTTGCTTCTGCAATAACAGTGTCTATCCCAACCTCCTGTGCAATTGCATTTGCAGTACCCCAGTTGTCTCCGGTTACCATAATGCTTTTCACTTTCATGGACTTCAGAAGGGATATAACATCTGGAGCACCAGGTTTCAGTGGATCGGATATTGCGATTATTCCGGTAAGTTCTTGATTGATTGAGACCATTATTCCAGTTTGTGCCATTCCCTCAGTTTCTGCAAGAATCTCAGAGGCTTCAACGGGGATACGGATGCCTAATTCCACCATCAATCTCTTGTTGCCCACAACAATTTCTTTGATTGCAACGGAGGCTTTGACACCATGGCCTGCAATGGCAGTAAAATCTCGTGCTTCAGGCCAAATATGATTTTCTTCATCTGTGCTGAAATATTTCGCATATTGAACTATAGCTTTTGCCAATGGATGCTCACTATTAACCTGTCAAGGATAGGCATCAAATGAATCGGCCATTGAACAGGGGATGTATTAAAAGGATTGATTGTGTAAACTAGTAACTCAAAGTAAATGACTCTGCATATTGGAGATACATTGCTCAAACAAATCCAGCAGCAACTGACAGCCTAGATTCTAGCTTTCGTAGAATTGGTTCTTGATGTAACACTTCAGCTTGTTCTTTTAGGACAACCTCAGATCTTGTCTACATTATGTCTCGATGATCATAATGTTTGTCAGAGTCCAGTCAAACTGAGGGGTATGTTTGTATGGCATTCTGATGGATTCAGCATTTAGTTGGATTAGTCTTAGTTTTAGTTAACCTCTACTGCAGTTAATTATTCACTACGCAACCCAAAAGCTCCCTCTGCATTCTAACTCAAAAGCTTTTCACGAGATGCGACATTTTTCATAAATAAGATCCTAGCATAACCATGAACAAATAGAGCAAGGAGTTCTACCTCGGCAGCTGCCACATATTCATAAAAGTCACGCAGCACCATATTCTTCAGTAGCCGTGTGCTGACAACGACAGGTTTTCCAGTGGTAAGTGTGCCTGTCTTGTCAAATACAACACAGTTCACCTGCAAGGAGATTTTGTTATGTGATAGCTATTATAATTGTATTATGAACACACATCACACTAAAACTTCTGGAAGAAAAGATAAGCTTAGGTTTGCTTGAAATATTTCCTAAAAGAAAATTCTCGTGGATACTAGATGCTTCCAGCATTTTAAGATTTTTTGTTACTTATAGTCATTTTTTTTATTACAAGGGTAAAATGCTGAGGGTAGATAAAGTTTACTGATTAAAAAAATTATCAATTTCAAGCAAACTCAGTGGAAGTTGATTACTTTGGTACCTTTTTCCTTTCCCTTTTTCTCGAGTTCTGACTCCAAGATTCTGCTAAGAAATGGAATTATCACTAATGAATTATGGATCCTAGGCTTCAAACTAGGTAAATACAAGGCCTCATACAAAAATTGTGGTTGTTAACTGTGAGCATGGAATTGCTACTTCATGACTAATTAAACAATTTATTTACTGTACTTATGTCTCTGTAAGTAATGAAATGCTATTGGAATTACAACTCAGTATGCTACTGATAGAGTAAATATCTAATAGGTAAGTTTTGTCCCAAAAATCACCAAAATATGGAATTTCACTCAACAAATTATTGGAAAAAAATCCACTTTTTAGTAATATGTATAGTATCCAAAACAGGAACCAGATGTTGACTAATTTATGTGTTGCATACTATTGTAATATGTCGGAACCTATTAACAGCTGAATCTAACTATCCAACAAAATGGTTATAGACAGAAATGAAACATGCATCACCAAGAAAGATTAGCCACAAGCAGAGAGAATAGGGAAAAAATTAATCTAGCAAACCTTGTGTGCACTCTCCAATGCTTGTCCCCCTTTAATTAGCACACCTTGAGATGCACCTACTCCAGTTCCAACCATAACTGCGGTGGGAGTTGCAAGGCCAAGGGCACATGGGCATGCTATCACCATGACAGATATACCAAACTGAAGAGCAAGTTGAAAGCTATCCATTGATGATGGTATCCAAGATTTTGGGTAGGAATTGAACTTTCCCGCTAAGAACCAAATGAGCCAAGTAAAAAATGCAAGAAGAATAACCTGAAGATGCAAATTTGTTCATTAGTATTTATTTTTTACATTGTGAATATAGGGTTGTATTTTAACTGGAAATCTTATAGTTAATTACTAGACCTGTAGACCATACATGATAGCACATGGATATTTTCTACAAATACAGGCAACACTTGGGAAAATTACCTTGAATCACATATAGGCAGAAAACATGAATGGTTCTTTCTCCCAACAAGAATAAGATATGAAAGCATTTAATTACCTTGAATCACATAAAGGCAGAAAACAATAGCAGGACAAACCAAATAATTTAGAAAATTCAAGCTGGCATAGCAAGGATTTACTCAAAAAGTGATATAGCAAGAGCAGCATATATGTGCACCGAAAAAGAAAAATTATCATAAGCAGACATCAACTAAGAAACTATATAACTGGAATTAACTATAAACCAAATCTGAAGATGAAACAGGTTTACAAAATATGCCAAAAAATTATTTTAAGCTTAAAAGTAACTACAATTATTAGTTATACCAGAAGAAGGACTACCATTAAACACTTGACTCTATGCAGCGTTATCATCTGAGCTAGTTGACATCAACTTTTAGTGTGCAAATGACCAATTTATCTAATTCACTTATTTGAAGAGATTGGCTAACAGTAAAAAATAGAACAAGAAAATGCATAATAACTTACTAGAGGCACAAAATATTTAGAGATGAGGTCAGCAAATTTCTGTACAGGAGCTTTAGCCATTTGAGCTGATTCAACAAGACGAACAATCTGTGAAAGGGCACTTTCCGAACCAACATGAGTGGCACGGACATGCAACACACCATTTTCATTGACAGTACCACCTATAACAGCATCACCTTTCCTCTTCGCCACAGGCCTCGATTCCCCAGTGATCATGCTTTCATTAACATGGCTCTGACCCCATATAACAAATCCATCTGAAGCTACCTTCCCACCTGGCACTACTTTAATAATATCATTCTTTTGAATCAATCGACTATCTATCTCCCTTTCACTCACCACATTTCCTTCATTGCCATAGCTTAGGAGTATTGCGGTTTCAGGTGTCAAGTTCATGAGCGTAGCAATGGCCTCTGATGTTTTCCCTTTAGCCAAAATTTCAAGATACTTCCCAAGAAGGATAAATGATATGAGCATGGAACTAGTCTCAAAAAAATCAGTTCCCATAAAATTTGGTGAAGTTGCAGCTCTGAGCACGGAGTAAAGTGAATAGAAGTATGCTGCATTTGTTCCAAGAGCAATTAACACATCCATATTTGCAGATCCATGTTGCAGGGCCTTATATGAACCAATGTAAAATCTTCGGCCTATTACAAATTGGACGGGAGTGCACAAGATCCATCTCAAAAGCTCTCCGATGTTAAACATGTTCACCACTTTCTTTTCTAGTAAATGTTTAATCCCTGGGATATACATAAACACCATTGAAGTGAGAAATACTGGGATGGTGAATACCAAACTCCAAAGAAAGGAATGATAATATTGCTTAATCTCATCACCCTTGTGAAGCTCCTTTCCGCCAGCTTCTGGGTATATTGATGCCTTAAGATGGCCAGACCCTGTCGACTCAATAACTTCAATGAAATTACGTGGACCCGTCTGATCTGGCTTGTAAGACACCGTAACTTTACGAAGCACAGGGTCAATATTTATATCATCTACCCCTGGGAGTGCTTGAAGAGAACTTTTCACCATAGAAATGTATCTGCTGTAAAATGTACCATCAATTTTGAGCTGTATTCTGTTTCTATCTTCACCTGTGGTAATAAGTGTAGCCTCAAAGCCAGTGTCTTCAACTGCTTCAATAAGTTGGTTGGCACTTGCAAACCTAGGATCATAGCAAATCTCTGCTTCTTCAGTTGCCAAGGCCACCAACGCTTTGTGTACACCAGGAACAGCTTGTAGAGCAGACTCAACAGTGTTTGTGCAAGAGGTGCATGTCATTCCTTTTATCTGCAGTCTGCATAATAGAGTAGAATTTTCTTTCAACTCTTTGATCGATGTGGCCTCAAAGCCAACATCTTCGATGGTTTCTCTAATTGTGTCTTCCTGCGACATGTATGAATACGTGAAATACGTTACATATGCAACTACATTCTTCTCGATTACAACAAGAAATCTGATGATGTTGAAGAGCCTCAATACTGTGTTTCTTGATTGCAAACATTACATATTGGTAGCAGAATGGGCTAGTATCGTTGTAGCCCAAGGCCATAAAGCCATAGTTGTCAGAATGATCCAACGAAGTCTTAGGCCATCAGCTCACTTATTGGACAGTGTGCAATTAATCAGACCATAGGCTTAGTAAAAATATTACAATTATTAAAAAAATAAAAATTGAACATTTGAGATATACTTGGATTAATATCTCAAAACCTATTTCTATATTTTTTTCCCTTTTTTCGGTTGACAACGTAAAAAAGAAAAAGTTTATTAACCAATAGCATGATAGGACCGACAAACATCATTTTTTTTATAATCTTCAGGGAAATTCCAAAACCAATCTAGTCTAATTAGACCAGTTGATTCTTTCAATCCTCAAAAAGACCAGTTGGTTGGACCTGGTTCAAATATTATTTTCGATCCAACAACTGAAGTAGAACAGCCAATAGTCCAATTTTTGGTCTTCTCCTACCAAACTGAGGTTTCGTTTTGATAACTATGTATATAAAGAGCCATACAAATGTCATGCAGAAAAAGGTCTTTCATCCTTGTCCATAGGTGATCTACGATTGTAAATTCTACCCCCAAATTTCTAAGTTCAACTGAATTAATTTTAGTGTTTATTATCTCAAGAGAAGTATAGAAAATATGATCACCGCTTTAAAGGTGTAACCTCTCGCATGTAATAAAAATACTTGCATCTTTTCATCATCTTATATTACTAAGCCCTCAAAGCCTTCCGCCGAGCAAAAAGCAAGAGAAGAGTGGAACTCACCGAAACGAAGGCGGGGTAGAAGACGACCTGAGCCCGATCGTTGAGAACGTCGACGGCGGCGTCATGGATCCCCGGCAGCCGCTTGATGGCCTTCTCCACCGACCCGGCGCACGTCATCCCGAGCACCGTAAGCAGCGCCACCCGTTTCTCCGGCTCCGGTCGGGCCTCGAGGTCGGCGCCTCCATCCGCCAATTCCCCCGCCAGCTTCTTAGGGTACCTGGGCATCGAGGGGTAGTGCGGCCTGCCGCCGAGGCACGACATAAGGAATGCCCTGCTCTCCATACTCCCGCCGCCCATGCCTTCCCTCTCCATCTCTCTCTTCTCTTCCTCGGCAAGCTCTGCGGTGGCTGCAATGTTGTTGTTACAGTTAGCGAATGCGACGTGTTCGAATCAAACTCAATCGTTAAGAGCGTTTAAAGAGATCACTAAGGAGATGGACGTGAATCATAAAGCACTTAACCGGATGTGGGCCGGACGTGGATTGGTCACGGTTCACTTTGGGCTTGTATTTGGGCCATCCTTGGAGGACGGGGATTTCCTGATTGTTTCCGGGCAGGGTTCAGGATTTCGTAAACGCCAAGAATTAACAGAGCTAATTAAATGGGTAATGTCATACATAAAACAAAATTAGTTTCGTGCTCTGATTCGTGATTGGAGCTCAAATAGACTACTGTTATGTTGAGCATCGATTAATTCATTAAAAGAAGAAACGTGGTTTGTTTACTCATTGATTGTCCTGTGCTTTCTGTTTCTATAAGCATTTCTGATGCTTATAATTTTATGTAAAGACTGGAAGATAATGAAAAGCAAAACAAGTCTGCATCTTTAATTATCTTGCAGTAAACAAGTCTTCTTTAATTATCTTGCAGTAAAAGTCACCTCATTCTACCCTCTGAAACATACCGATCAAAGGATCAAAGTTTAAGAATTGTGTGTGCGTGAGAGAGAGAGAGAGAGAGAGAGAGAGAGAGAGAGAGAGCAACAACCTTACTTGCCTTTGAGTTGAAGTTGTATGATTACTTTGACGTGAGTTCTTTGGCTTAAGTAGAAGCAGCGGAGGTTGCAGAGAAGACGGCTAGTTGTTGTCGCCAGGATGACAACGTGTGTAGGTAGGTATTTATAGGCTGACCAAATCTTAATTTTCAGATTTTTTTTCTTTAAACAATATTGTTCAAGTAATTTGAATCATATTAGGATTCTAATACTACTTATCAATTCTAATAATATGTAATATTCCAGGTGTTGACTAGGATGAACTTAGTATAGATGCAAACCTACACAAAAGTGGTTGGCGAAGGAAGGTCAAATGGTAGGCTTCTGACTTGGAGAGAAGTCAACACTCTCTAAAGTCAAAATAGTATCAACACTCTCTAAGTCATGGTTTTTGAAGAAAAAAATCCAAGCAAACTTGAGGCAAAATAATATCAAAAGAAGTCAACACTCCGGAGAGTTGCATTTCATCAGTGGAAATGGTAGATCTTTGACTTAGAGCCACAGATTTTGAAGATAGAAACCAAGCAAAAAAGCTTCAGGTATATACATGCACCGAATGCAGGCATCTGACAAAATTTCCCATGCATGACACCATTGCCTACACCAATTTGACATGAGCTACTGCCGTATCAGTCAACGCCGGCCTGCTGGAGACAAAGCTTAGAGATACTTCCATGGCTGATGGGATTCTTGTGAGGTCACCTCATGTAATGCTGCAATAAAATCTTAAGGAAAACAATCATTTCTCAGCTCAGATAATGGTAAAAGATTCATTTAACACCGACATTGAGCAATATTTAGTTGTAAAACCCAAGAACAACAAGAACACAGATCACTGCTCGTCCACACAATTTTATAGGTTATCTTGTAAGGATGTGTGACAGAAAGATTTAAGCAGCAAATATATTTTCCCTTACCATTTTTCTTTGCATTTGGTGTCGCACCTTTATCCTCAGTAGAATGAACTATAAGATCAAATTAGCAGATAGATTTCCTTCACAGAAATACTACTAGTCTTGATTGATACCCTGGTGAAATGAAACTTGTAGCAAGAAATGACTTCACAAACATTTCATTGATGTGCATCCACCACTATATAGTGAAGATATTCCCAATTCATATATACATCAATAACATTTTTGCAGGTAATCTAGAGATGAGAAGAAACCTTAACACACATTCGATGCAGAAATGTACAAGTATCCAAATGAACATATTCAATTGACCACTACATCGCTCATCCGAAGCATGTCTAATTTTTTGGGCCTTCTATAGTTCTTCAATAAGAGAGAGCAGCAAACTACACTAACTGAAGAAGCCGCCATTGCAGCACCAGCAATCCATGGTGGCAGTCGGAATCTGGTGAATGGGAAAAGAACTCCAGCCGCAATTGGTATGCAGATGATATTGTAACCAAGAGCCCAAACATAATTCATGCTGATCCGGAAGAAAGTTTTCCTAGAGAGATCAATGGCAGTTATTACATCCTCCAAGTTGCTCTTCATAAGAACAATATCAGCTGCTTCTATTGCGATGTCTGTGCCAGCACCTATGGCAATCCCAACATCAGCAGACACAAGTGCCGGTGAGTCATTTATTCCATCTCCAACCATTGCCACAGTTAAGCCGGACATCTGAAAAAAATGAATATATCAATACAGAAGCTAAGTAATGTCAATTGCTCCAATGTTAAACTTACAATTGGCAGGCTGTTGGAATATTTATTGTTCCAGAAAGGTGAAGCATCTAAATAGAATAGTCACAATATAGTCATGTAAGTTTGCATGTTTATATACATAGTGTGCTTAAATATGTTTGTTGTTAATGAGAATACTCATATGTTGTGTATAGAAGTATCAAAAATAAAAAAATCTTAATACATTGTCCAATTAATGACATGGAAAAGTACCTGAAGTTCCTTAACTTTCTCTGCTTTTTGATCTGGCTTTGCTTCTGCAATAACAGTGTCTATCCCAACCTCCTGTGCAATTGCATTTGCAGTACCCCAGTTGTCCCCTGTTACCATAATGCTTTTCACCTTCATGGACTTCAGAAGGGATATAACCTCTAGAGCACCAGGTTTCAGCGGATCAGATATTGCAATTATTCCAGTTACTTCTCGATCAATTGAGACGACTATTCCAGTTTGTGCCATTCTCTCAGTTTCTGTGAGAATTTCAGAGGCTTCAACAGGTATATGGATGCCTACTTCCACCATCAAGCTCTTATTCCCCACTAAAACTTCTTTGTTTCCAACTGTGGCTTTGACACCATGGCCTGTGATAGCAATAAAACCTTGTAATTCAGGCCAAACAGGGTTCTCTTCATCTGTGCTGAACTTTTTGGCATATTGAACTATAGCCTTTGCCAAGGGATGCTCACTATTAACCTGTAAGGCATCATTTAAGGCAACATCCAAAAGTTGTATTAAATAGCAATGTATTACAAAGATAGATTGTGGAAACTAGTAATATAAAGGAAATGACCATGTGATGCGATACATTGCTCAAAGCCTCAAATGGCCAAAGATATGCAGCATCAACTGACAGCCTAGACTGTACCCTTACTGGAATAGGTAAAACAGCACCTATCTCTTATTCTATGCAGTATGCCGTTTTCAAATTTACTAGATGCAGTATGTTGTTTTCTCAATTTGTTATCGAGATGATCATATGATGGTTTCAGACTAAAGGATAGGCATATACAAGTTGAATTTCGTTGGATTTGTACTATTTTCAGTTAATTATTTAAGGTTAGGACAATTTCTAAAATGTTCCAGGCAGTCTATTTCAATTAGCAGTCATAAAATAACTATTCTTTGAGTAATATATAGGAAATTCTGTTACCTAAGGTTTTTCTTATCTATGGTTCCAGTCAGCTAGTTAAATAGAGACTCAAATCCTGTTTCAAAAGGCAACCAGGATCCTGCAGGAAAAGTGGAACGAGAACGAGATGCCAATAGGCTACAAAACCAAGACCTAGCTTGATTACGACTAAGCTGAATGCATCCAGGTAAGTACTATTCATTAGCATGTTCCCTGAATGTATCTTCTACACTTCAATGAAAGACAAATAAGACACAGAACAGATTTCTTGGATTTCAATAAAAAGTGGAAAGCTGCTGATGCAATCAGTCACTGAAAAAAAATGCATGTGATAATCTATTGAACAAAACATCATTGTCATGATGTGTAGCCTAGACTGATATAGATGTCATCATCTACACGCAGTCACACACTACATTCATAGAATTAGGTGGGTTAGAACCAGAAAATTGGTGAAGTTTTGACTAATGAATTCTAGGCTATCGGACATTGAAGCACTAGTTGTAAATTTTCTCTTCCCTATATATCCACTGTTTTTATACTATCTTTTCTTTAGTTTCTTTATTCAATTAATCAACTGGGATGCTCTTTCAAAGATAATCAGCAGCACCCATCCTCTAGGCCTATTTCTTCACTACACACTCCAGGATCTCCTCCTGCATCACAACTAAGAAGATCTACCCAAGATGTTGCATATGGTCCACTGGCGTTTCATAATAAGATCCTAAAATTACCCTAACAAACAGAGAAAGATATTCTACCTCAGCAGCTGCCACATATTCATAGAAGTCACGAAGCACCATATTCTTCAGTAGTCGTGTGTTGACAACAACAGGGTTTCCAGTGGTAAGTGTGCCTGTCTTGTCAAATACAATACAGTTGACCTGCAAAAGATTTAGTGATGCAATATATTAAAACCTTCAGAACTTCTTAACTGTAGAACAATATAAATCGATTTGTTTCATATATGCATTCAAATATGAAAATGTCTGTAATAATGGATAATTGTAGGTTTGCTTGAAACTTCCAGTACCTAAATTTTTTTTATTTTTTCACTAGTTACCCTTCTGTTTTTCTTTTACTTATGAACATAAAATACTGAAGATAGATAAAGTTCACAGATCAAAATCTCAGATCCATCAGTTAATCAGACTCACCGGAAGTTGATTTCTTTTGTTTCTTTTTTTTTCTTTTCTTCTTGAGTATTGAAGTTCAAGATTCTGCTAAAAGATGGAATGTCTAATGGATTTCTCAAGCCTAAGCTTCAGATAAGGTAAAAACAAGACCCCTTATAAATTTGTGGTTGTTTCTAGTAGATTACTAGAACCATGAGGATGGAGTTGCTATATCATGACCAGTTAAAGAAAAAATTACTGCAACTATTGCAATAAGCAATAAGCAATGTGTGGTCAATATTGATCAGTCAGTAGTTACTGACAGACTAACAATATCATAGGTAAATATTGTCCCAAATGTTACCATATGCCAACTTTCAATTGACAAATTGATAGAAAATCATTTTATTTAATCTATGAATAGTTGGCTGATTTGTTTCTGACACACTATTGGAACATGTAAAGACCTATGAACAATAGATAGCTTAATGAATCTACCAAAATGGTAATGTACAAGTGAAACAAATATTGCCAAGAATAATTAGCCACTAAAAGAGAGAAAAGAAAAGGTTTATCTAGCAGACCTTGTGTGCACCCTCTAATGCTTGTCCACCTTTAATTAGCACACCTTGAGATGCACCTACTCCAGTTCCAACCATAACAGCAGTGGGAGTTGCAAGGCCAAGGGCACATGGACATGCTATCACCATGACAGATATGCCAAACTGAAGAGCGAGTTGAAAGCTATCCATTGACGATGGTATCCAAGATTTTGGGTAGGAACTGAACTTTCCCGCTAAGAACCAAATGAGCCAAGTGACAAGTGAAAGAAGAATAACCTGCAGATTTCAAAGCAAGTTATATTCTTGGCAAATGCATTCATTGGTATATAGTTATTCATTTCAGAATAAGTGTTAGCTTGTAACTTTGTAAGTAAATCTCTGAACCAGTTAGTTACTATAAAATAAATGCTACTAGAATAAACATGCTAACTCTTTGAAAAATTTAGTTTGTGAAAGATTCTTTCAAACAGAAGAAGATATCAAATATTAATTACATTGAACCGTATATATGCAGTGCACAATAGTAGAACACATTTCATAAATTAGAAAATTCGAGCAGGCATAGTGAGAGAGGATGTACTCAAAATATTGGTACATTGAGGGGTGTATATATATGTCCTCTGAAAGAGAAAAATATTTATAGGCAGAGACCAAAGAAGAAAACCTGGATTTGATTGGAATTAACCCTATATCAATAATTGAAAATGAGACAGGTTTAAAACATTGACATACAAAAGATGCTAAATTCTAAGTAACAATTATTAGTTTTCTGAGATGGACTACCATTGAGTACTTGAATCTCTTCAGTGTTACTTATCATTTGGGCGGTTGTATGAAATACCCCAGATATATTTCACCTAGCAGAGCAGAAGATCTAACTAATAGTAAAAGAGCAGAACAAGAAGATGCAATAATAACTTACTAGAGGCACAAAATATTTGGATATGCGGTCAGCAAATTTCTGTACAGGAGCTTTAGCCATTTGAGCTGATTCAACAAGACGAACAATCTGTGAAAGGGCACCTTCGGATCCAACATGAGTGGCACGGATATGCAGCACACCATTTTCATTGACAGTACCGCCTATAACAATATCACCCTTCCTCTTTGCAACAGGCCTTGATTCCCCAGTTATCATGCTTTCATTAACATGGCTCTGACCCCATATAACAAAACCATCTGAAGCTACCTTTCCACCGGGCATTACTTTAATGATATCATTCTTTTGAATCAATCGACTATCTATCTCTCTTTCACTTATCACATTTCCTTCATTGTCATAGCTTATCAGTATTGCAGTTTCAGGTGCCAAATTCATGAGCTTAGCAATGGCTTCTGATGTTTTCCCTTTAGCCAAAACTTCAAGATACTTCCCAAGAAGGATAAATGATATAAGCATGGAACTAGTCTCAAAAAAATCAGTTCCCATAAAATTTGGTGAAGTTGCAGCTCTGAGGACGGTGTAGATTGAATAGAAGTATGCTGCATTGGTTCCAAGAGCAATCAGCACATCCATATTAGCAGATCCATGTCGTAATGCTTTATATGCACCAACATAAAATCTTTGACCAATTATAAATTGGACAGGAGTGGATAAAATCCATCTTAAAAGCTCTCCAACCTTCAACATGTTTACTATTTTCTTATCTAGAACTTCTTTAATTCCAGGGATGTACATAAACACCATTGAAGTGAGAAATACTGGGATGGTGAAAACCAAACTCCAAAGGAAGCATTGATAATACTGATTAATCTCCTCATGCCTGTGAAACCCCTTTCCCCTTCCTTCCGGGTATATTGACGCCTTAAGCTGCCCAGACCCAGTTGATTCAATAATTTCAATGAAATTTCGTGGACCTGTCTGATCTGGTTTGTAAGATATGGTAACTTTATGCAGCACAGGATCAATGTTTATATCATCTACTCCTGGGAGGGCTTGAAGAGAGTTATTAACCATAGAAATATACCTTGTAGAGAATGGCCCATCAACTTTGAGTTCTATTCTGTTAATATCTTCCCCTGTGGTAACAAGTATAGCTTCAAAACCAGTATCTTCAACTGCCTCCATGAGTTGGTTGGCACTTACAACTCTAGGATCATAGCGAACCTCTGCTTCTTCAGTTGCTAAGGCTACTAAAGCCTTATGTACACCTGGAACATCTTGCAAAGCAGATTCAATAGTACTTGAGCAAGAAGTACATGTCATCCCTTTTATGCGAAGTCTGCATATGAGAACTGATTTTTCTTTCATCTCCTCTTGAATCAATTCAGCCTTGAAACCAACATCTTCAATTGTTTCTCTAATTGTGTCCTCCTGCAATATGAATGCACACGTTGCATTAAGGTAATGTTAGTTTGTAATTGGTATGGGAGACAGGTTTTCACTACTGGGACTAAAATTAATATTATCATGCTTAAGATAGTACAGTTGAAATAAAATTTGCATATTTCCAATCACTTATCAGATATAGCTATTGAATGTAATCTCAAAGAGATATCTTTGGTGTGGACAATCAATCTGCATGATAATCCACCTACTTTTAGCTTTGAACATTTAAACATGTAAAGATCTTTTTTTCTTTGAAAACAACAAATCTAGCAGATAGGAGACACTAAGTTGTCATTAAAGGATTCAATTAAAATATATGGACATCTGAGTTGTTAAAATATCTACAAGTTAATTAGAGATTAAACTGGTATCCTAAAAATGTGTGATTGCTATTTATTCTATTAAAAGTGTTTGTCTTAGTCAACAGAGTAATTAGAAAAAGAAAAAAATGAACTTGATTTTCCAGAAACTAAGTCAAATTTAGTATTACTTGTCCTTTGTCCTTATGCAGCCATCAAATGAAAAAGAAGACATTTCATATAATGAAATCAAATAAAACATAAGAACTTATTGCATTGACAGGAGACATGCATCATGCCACCCTTTAAATGCATTACATATAGTAGTGCCTACATAAGCCTGCAATTACTATTAAACAATTACTATTAACTTTGAATATTTACAGACCGTCACATCCTGTTCATTGCTCAATGACAACTAGATTTATCAAAGGAATCGTTCAACTAAATCATGAATGCATAAACGTTTGCCATAAATGTATGAATGTCCATCTGCTTCCATAACTAAGGAAACACAAACCAGAATCTATGATTGCTTCCCTAATTCACACCATGTTGATATGGCATATATAAACTAGGATACCTGCCACTAGAGCCAACCAAACATCCTTAGACCTGTTGCCATCATGACTATGAGCTCAACCCTATTCATAATATCCTGAAATATAAAAGCCTATGGATCATGCTTCTTAATTGCAATACAACAGTGAGCTTGCAGGCCATTACTTCCTTGTAGATTGAACAAGAAAAAGGGACTTAATGGAGCTTCCAGGTACAAGAAATGTTTATGTGTCAAAACTTTCAAACTTCTAAAGTGCACATATAAACAGGATACCAAATCATAAATAGAATTTCAATAGACCTTCGAAAACTAGAAATAAACAACAGACTACTGACGGTGCTCATCTATCTCATGTTTGTCCTGATCTGTAACTTCAGAGACTTCCATTCCAAAATACTAAGTTATTTCCATATCATCTATAGCAAGACAATTAATGAATAGATAGATCTTCTCTATACATGAAAGAAAGTTGTCAATCCTCCAAATAGCATTTAACTGTTATGCTCAACAGAATGATTCATCTAGACACAAGGACTTGCTGGCTCATTTTGATACCAAGCTGTAAGCAGCGCAAAAGACATAAAGGCTCCTTAATCTGACTCGTATGCAAAAAAGAAACTTGGGAAATAGATCAAACTAGAGAATCTCTCGTTATCAATTAAGACTGACCCAGTTTGCAACTTTTAGGTCAGTTGATGTGGTTCCGCAGCAAATACCATTTTGTATCGGATCTCGAAATTTAGTTCATGTCCCAATATAATCAGATCTACATTTATAGTTCACATACACAATACAAAGATTACGATTTAAAAGCATCCCTATGACTCGAGCTCAAATTCCATGAAATTATTATTGACGATCCAATAACTACGGAGGAAAATAATCATAAAATCCATAAAAATTCACAAAAAAAAAAACCTAAAGAAACAAAGATCGCATCCTTCTAATATCAAGTAAATCAAGAAAAAACTTGATCTTTACACCATTCAAGATGACCGTGACAAATCTCTTACCCTGTCCTCAAGCCCTTTTTATCATACAAATGTTAGGAAATAAAAGGGAAATAATAAAATTAGCAGACAACGCACCGAAACGAAGGCGGGATAGAAGATGACTTGAGCCCGATCGTTCAGCACGTCGACGGCAGCGTCATGGATCCCAGGCAGCCGCTTGATCGCCTTCTCCACCGACCCAGCACACGCCGCACACGCCATCCCGACGACCGAGAACATCGCCACCCGCTTCTCCTCTTCCTCCGCTGCCTCTGGCGTCGCCTCCAGATCCCCGCCCCCGACCACCTCAACCGTCGACTTCCGCCTGGGGTACTTCGGCATCGACGGGTAGTGCGGCCTCGGCGAGAGGCTCCGCGAGGCGAAGCTCTCGCGGCCGCCGCCGCCGAGGCACGACATCAAGAACCCTTTGCTCACCATTCGCCTCCTCCCCTTTCTGCGCTCCAAATTTTCGCTGCAAAAGTTCTCAAAGTTTGAATCAAAATGTAGTTCAGATCCGGCGGTGCGAGCCTTCGTTTAAAGCGGAGGGGAGTCGGAGAGTCTGCCGATCACAGCCGTTCATGGTGATCTTTCGTGAATATTAAAGCACTCAGCGTGGGCATCATGCAAACGTCGACGGCAAGTTAGTAAGCCTCTGGGCTGTGGGTGGTGCGCTGGCACGTGGTCTCATGCAAGTTGGGCTTTCGTTAATGGGCCCACGAGAGTTGACATGGCGCGTAACCGACACTATGGTGCAACAGAACCACCGTTACTTTATTAAAGCTACCGATCACAGCCGTTCATGGTGAACTTTTGTGAATATTAAAGCACTCAGCGTGGGCTTCAAGCAACCTTGGACGGCAATTAGTAGGCCTCTGGGCTGTGGGAATGTAGTTGGTGGCCTTGTGCAGTAGATTGACACGTTGTCTCTTGTAAGTTGGGCTTCCGTTGTCGGGCCCACGAGAGTTGACTTTGGCGGGTGGAACCTTCTGGAGCAACCGAACCGCCGTTACTTTATTATCAGTGTGAAATGAATCGACCGACTCACCCCTGAAATTGTCTCGGGGTTGACGTCACCTCTCATGAACCTGCACGAACAGGTCTGTGGGAGATGACGCCGCCCTGAAAAAGTCTCCAGGTAGACTTTCTTTTCGAGGGTGATTTGGTCCGCTAAAGCGTCGTAAGCACGAAAGAATTGGAGGCTCTGATGTCAGGTTATGCGTACGCAAGGCGATAATTAAGCTATCTGAGGACGTTGACCAGTCAATCTCACCGAGGTTCAAGGAACCAATTGATATAAAAATTAAGTTGAAAGAGACTTACTATTTCTTCTGCTATACCTCAAAAACATAGGATATGAATCAATTACGCAAGGTAAGTATTGTATTGTATGTGTAACATTCGCTCTGGATCTAATCTGCGATGCGAAGGTGGAAATTGCACTACGTGCATGGAAGTACGCCTCCGATGAGTGGGCGTGCCTGTATTGGTCGGAACAGGGAACACTCGCTACGGAGGCGCCTACGTCAATCCTTGCGACACGAAGGAGCGACATACGTCACGCTGACGAAACCACGCCATCCCAGCCGTCCGATCATCTGCGACTGGAGGAGACATTGGCGTCCGTCGAAAGCTTGAAATCACAGGTGTGCTTGGTGAAGGCTGTGGGTTACTTAATTCGTTGCAGTGCTGACTTCCGAGACGTGGACGTCAAGGAGAACGCAAGCATGCAATCACCAGATAGTATCTGTAATAGATTGCCGTCCAAGTTAAACTTGTTTTGTCCTCATCGAAGAGAACTTTGCTTAACCCTACAAGTTAATGGTTCCACGTTTCACGGGAGGAAGATATATTTTGTGGGCGCCGGTCAAAGACAAACATTTTAGGAGGAGGAAACAACGTTTTAGAAGTCGTCACATTCGATAAATTTATAGTGTCTTGTAGTAGTCAAATTCGTAATGGACAGCACGTAAGCCATAGTATTTTGGGGTTAACTACTGATGTCGGAATAACCACGCAAAAAGCACGGATAGCACCTCGCAGTTGACATTTTATTATTGGTTGACACCTTATCATCGATATATCTCTTAGACGTCAAAACGAGCGACGCATCATCACCCTTTAGGTGATATGATGATCGACTCAACTACGGTGAGATATAAAGAGAGAAATTTTTATATACGAATAAATACTAATAAATCATAACACGTAACAGAATTAAATAGAAATCATAATCAAATATAATATCAAGATTTATATGAAAAAATTTATCTAATGTGAAGGTTAAAAATCATAGGATAAGCTGAAAAATATTTACTATAAAAATAATGAATTCATAAATCTTAATATCTCTTGCCTAAATCATAAATTGAGATACAAAGATTACGTCAATGTGCATAATATCTAAAATTTCTCTAAGTAATTATAGTAAAAATCTACTGTAAATCTAATCTAACAAGAACAGGATGATTGAAAATAGTCTCTCTGTATTGTCTCTGTCTTCTTCCTTTTTTATCTCTTGTTTTTTCTATCATTTTCTCGTTTTTTTTTTAATCAAGTTGCTATTATCTCTGCTGCTACAGTTTTCTACCTTGGTGCTCTAGTTTTTCTTCTAATTTTTCACAGCCACCACACCCCCTTTATCAAATGTTAGGTTAGATTAAAAGAGATATGAACTATGAGCTGTTAAAACCCAAGCTAAACTTGTGAGTTACCGACCGAACAAACTAGTCGTTTCTCGTATTTCTCAAATTAAATGTTATATGATCATATATATATATATATATATATGATAAAAAAAAAGTACGTGATAATTTTAGACTTCAATCATGAGCTTAAAATAATTATCAAATATCTCATTATAAAAAGTTATGAATTTCACTCTTAGTATTTGACATTTTGACAAAAACACTGAATTTATTGGTGATTTAGGTCGAAAGATTCTTATAATTTTTTTCAGGTTCATTTATTAATTCTATTGATTTTTTGATATCAAGTTTATAATAAATTCAAACTAAAATTAAAGTTGGCTCGAAACCCTTCTCGATATTGGATAACTAAATTCTACTCTAACAATTATATACAACTAATTCAGGTATTTCGAGGACTCTTTTATCAAATTTTAAATTATATTGTCAGTGAGTAACCTTCTCGACGTTGCAACTCTCATTGTTGTTAAGTGTTTTTAAATAAGATATCAGAAAATAAAAGATATTATCTCTCTCTCTCTCTCTCTCTCTCTCTCTCTCTCTCTCTCTCTCTCTCTCACACACACACACACACACACACATATATATATATATATATATATATATATATATATATATATATATATATATATATATATATATATACATATATATATATATATATATATATGTATATATATATATATATATGTATATATATATATATATGTATATATATATATATGTATATATATATATATATGTATATATATATATATATATGTATATATATATATATGTATATATATATATATATATATATATTTATATATATATATGTATTTATATATATATATATATATGTATTTATATATATATGTATTTATATATATATGTATATATATATATATGTATGTATATATATATATATGTATGTATATATATATATGTATGTATATATATATATACATGTATATATACATATGTATATATTTATGTATATATATATCATGTTCAAAATTAGCTTAAACTCGTTTCATTGGTGAGGTGGTTCGAATTATCTCCCTACTTATCTCAGCCAAATTGATTTCCATAATCATTTCCATGGACACTAATCAAGAATTTCTTTTATCTATTTCTTGTGAATTAGATACCTTCTCTATGGTTAGAAAATATAATTTTATATAAACTAGAAGCTCTCTTATAGCAAATAATAATATTTCATGAACTTCAAAGTGTCAATTAGTCATTTTAAAACTTCAGAAATTAATAGTGAAAATTTTCATAGCTTGATTTTTGAAAAAAAATAATGATTATCAATTTAAATGTTATTATTATCTTAAATGATATATTTCTTTGTTCATTACAGAATAATCCCAGTAAAGTAACATAGTAATGGATAAATGGCCAGGTCAAAATTGCAAGTGCAAGATTAAGCTAGCTTTGGAGGTAGCAAGCAATAGCTTTGTGGAGGTCCCTTGAGCAGCTTCCCCACCTTCGTTTCCCTCCATCAAATGATCCTCTCCTTCCCACCTTTTTCTCCCTCCCTCACAAGCATCATTTAAATCCTCCCCTGCTTCCTCCCTCCCCTTGTCACCCTTCTTCCTCCTCCCCTTTCCTCTCCAATCCCCATTCTCCTTGGGCCTGCTCATTTCTCATCGCAAATATATCATGGTAAGCACCCTCCCTTCTTCTCGCTACTCCATGGCTGTACTTTTAATACAAGACGTATGAATGCCATTGGAATCCAATCAACCGGACGCCATTATCCTTTGCTCTCCCATTACATGATCAGCATCGCTGTTTATTCTTTCTGATGATAGACGATCATTTGTGTTGTGCTTTGGAAAGGCGAATTCTGCGTCGGGAATGGCAGTAAACGACGAGTGCAAGCTCAAATTCCTGGAGCTGAAGGCTAAGAGGAACTTCCGCTTTATCGTCTTCAAAATCGACGAGAAGCTGCAGCAGGTCACAGTGGAGAACCTCGGCCAGCCGGAGCAGAGCTACGATGATTTGGCCGCGTCGTTGCCACCCAACGAGTGCCGGTACGCCGTCTACGATTTCGATTTCGTCACTGATGAGAACTGCCAAAGGAGCAAGATCTTCTTCATTGCTTGGTAAGGAAGACCAGCATCAACTCCATGCATCTGCAGGTTGACTTGGACTATATATATTCTTTGTTCCATGCACGCATGCATACAGGTCTCCTGATGCATCAAGGGTGAGGAGTAAGATGCTGTATGCCAGTTCAAAGGACAGATTCAAGAGGGAGCTCGATGGAATACAAGTGGAGTTGCAGGCGACGGACCCGAGCGAGATGAGCATCGACATCGTGAAAGGGCGAGCTATCTAACTCATCCTCTCGGCCTTCCCTCTACTCTGGACTCGCTATGTTTTGGAGCTTACATAGCTTTCCAAGGATCGAAGATCCATCTTGATTGTCTTAATGCATTCTTTTACATGTAAATTAGAAGGTTACATGACTGTTTATGGTGTTCTTCATCCTCATGGATGAAGAACACGATATAGATCAATGTAATCTTTGATCACAAGAGAAAAGTTTGCATTTTCCCCATGTTAGGACATGATTGGTCTTCTGCTCTCACGACTGGAAATTTCATGTTATCAAAAGATGCTTATTCTACCTGCAATCTACAGCTACGAACACGGCGGGGAACATCACCTACACCTTGTTATCCTGACTCTCCCGTGCTCTCTGCTCCCACATCTCCACCTTCTTCATGGCGTTAGCTTTTCTCTTCGCTATCATTCTCACTTCCGACGTGCTGTAGGGAGGAGGCATCATGCAGGGTCCGGAATCGTTAGCAGACCCCACCAGTGATTCCGTCATGAACTTCTTCTCCGGACCTTTCGCAGAGCACGCCATGGACTCGGCACACAACTCTACAGATCCCTCAGGTATAGTAGGCTTGTATCGAAGGAGCTTCGCGTACTCATTCAGTAGGTGGAACATGTAGTCATAGACATAGTCGATCTTCACCTTCTCGAGGATGAAGTTGCTGGCTTCCTTTCCGATGGCTTGTGCCTGTTGAGAGCTCCAAGGATCAGAACTCGCCTTCCTCTGCGAAAAGGGAAGAACTTGAGCTGCATGCATACCTTTTGCTTGTGAGAATTGCCCCAGTCGACCGCGAATTTTATGGATCTGCACTTGTCGTCGTCCCTAATAGGCCAGTAATGCTGCAGTGGCATCAATCCCCTGGTAAAGAAATCGTAGTACTTCGGCGTCACCAGTAGCGCCAGAGAGTCGCAAGCTAGAATGTACTTCTCACTGACCGACCATGCCGAACCTTCGATATAGATCTTGTACCTGACCACCATTGTTTGCATGTACCATCTTAAGCTCACTTCTTAATCACCATATCGACAGTAGGGGTTAAAGCAGAGAGTACCTATGAATGCATTGGTTCGCCAAGTCCGATTCTTTGAACCCTTCCCTGCTCTCTTTGAGCCAATCCTACGAAGCGAGCTGACATCAGTAAAAAGTCAGATCCTGATTCATATACAGAATCTATACCCACCTGTGCGTAGAGCCGAGCGTTCCAGTCGTGGGCTTCAGAGACATTACACCTGAGGAGGTCTTGCCGGGTGGTGGCAACTGCTGGGTTGCCTTTCCAGTAAGCATACGGCTCCCTATCCATCCACCTCACCCTGCCATTCCCATCTTTGAGCTCACTCCTCAGCACCTCCCATGGCTTTATGTTGATCTCCGCCCTTCCGAGATTGAGAGGAGAGGAATTCACTTAGTTACCAACACAAAGACCGTTCTGCGTCGGACAACATGTTGCGATCACGAGAATCAAATGAATTACCAACCCCAGAAGGACCAGTCAGGGAAAACTATGTCAAGGGTAGACTCATCCCCGCAGTACCGGAACAGCGGCGGCGGTGCTGACGCGTTCCTCCTTCGGTAGTCACTGGCGCGGACGATGGGCCAATCGACGCAGTCGAACATGAGGTCAAGGTCAGGGATGCGTCCCGGGTAGCGGCGGAACAGCTGCAGGATGCCCCAGATGGTGAAGACGTCGCGTGTTTGGAAGGAATGACAATAGCGCTGCACATAGGCCTTGCCATTGAGGACGACGAGCCGGAAATTGGCAGTTCTTCGGGCTCTTTCCACCATCTTCCTGGTTATTCCAGTGGACTTCCAAGGGCGGAGATCTTCGTGGATCCAGCGGAAGTAGTCTGGGCAGGACGAAGAATGTGGAAGGGACAGAGTCGGGGCAGGGATTCGCAATGTTGGATTTGCAGATCGGCAGATTTCGTTTCCTGTTTGGTTTCCGGTGGGACATGCAAAAGGAGGCACTATGGCTGCTGGTGCTTGTTGTGGTTCTGGAATTGAGGGAAGAAGAGGTTGCAGTGGCGGAGCTCGAAGGTCAACAATGGGATTTGCTTGGTTCATTGTAGTCTGATTCGTTGTGGCTGCAGGCGCCTGTTCTGCTTTTGGAATGGTGGGGAGAGATTGAGATGGGCGTGGAGGGGGTTGATGATCAACAATGGGGTTGATGATGAGGTTTTGAGCCATGATGATGGGACTTGTCTCGCGCATTGTTGACTGCAAATGAATGAAGAACACGATGAGAAGAAGAGGAGAACAGCAAGACGGCGCACTTCTCATCTAAAATTAGAAGATACAGCTGGGTAGCATGCAAGCCACTCGGTTGACTGGCGGATCCCACAACGTTGACGGATGTCCCGACGACAACAATCGTGATGACAATTGTCGTCAACGTGAATGATATCTAAATATCGAATGGAATATATATACCCTTCTTGAAAATGAGTCTTTCACAGATATACGAAATAGCATTTTATGGAAGAACAGTTTAGAACTGAGCTGGGAAAGGGGAGCTTACGGTGTCGCGGATCCATCGGCCGGGAATAAAAGCACCACCGACGAGGAGGAGGAGGAGGAGGATAAGCGCCACCGCGCTTCGGGACGAAGGGGAACCTGAAGCCGCTGCCCTGCTCCTCTTCTTCAGTTGGGGCCACATCTTTGATTGGAGATCTTCAATGTATATCCTCACTCCCACCTGATACAAGAAGGAAAGACGAGAGAAGCAGTAGAATCAAGCAAGTCATCGATGTTTCAGAGCGAGGCTTTCTCCGGTCTCCGCTGCTGCCCAGTGGAAGGCACTGCTGCGCCATTTCCAGAATCAATCGGTTTCATCTCCTTGTACACTCCCTTTTACTTCCCTCCTCTCTTCCCTTGGAGCTCGTATTTTTGTGTGGATGAGGCAAGTCTGAAGGAAGATTTCCTCCTGGAACTCCGGCAAGACGAAAGGGGAAGAGGGACAAAAAGAGGTGGGAGGGCTGAGGCTTATGCTTTGTGCAAAGCGGTGGGGAGTAAGACGGGAAGGTGGGAAAAGAGAATCTCGTGACCACAAAGAGCTCCGGAGAAGAGGTAATTGAAGCCGATCGTAGTAGGCGCAACTACACATGTAGAGAGAGAGAGAGAGCGTGCCCTTTGTAAAAGCAAGCAACGTGGAGCTCTCGTGTTCCCGCTTCTATTATGATTACACCCACCACCAAACTTCTTCGTGACACGCTCTCTTTGGGCTGTCGGCTTCTGAAGAACCGAGGGATGACCGTGACATGGTCCAGTGAAACCCACCTGACAGTCGACCGTCAACGCGACCTCCATCGTCTCCACCACCGTCTCAACACACATCCGATCTCGCGTCATTGTTTATCCTCGCCATACTCTTGTCTGATCCTTTTTTACTGTTCCTGTATTCATATTTGTTTTCAGCACTCATGCGAAGGATTAAGCACATGCCCGAAGAACAATACAGCTCCATGCTCCTCCTCTATGGTTGTGAAAACGAACGGATGATCCGCTATAAACTCCGGCAATAGAGGCGACCAACCACAGCCGATGCAATTGTGCCTTCCTCGTTGACTCCAGTAGTTGACATACAAGTTCTTCCTCGGCACGAACTTGGGAGGCAGATCTACTGCCATGACTGTAAGTTCTGCTTCTTTGTCAATGAATGGAAGTTCCAATCCCCAGTCTCTTGAGTGCTTTCGAAGCTTCAAAGCGAAGTGAGAACTTGAAATTTGGAAGGTTCAACGTGCGAAGGCTGAGCCGCTGACTCGGGTTGTAATCCTTTAGGAAGTCTTGGTTAAAGATCATCTCACCCATGAGGTCAAAAGAAAGGAAAGAGACCAAGAAACAAAAGAAGAGAAAGAAGAAAGAGAAAAATAAATAAGGAAAGCAAAGAACAATTAGAAAGAGACGAAGCCTGACTGATCGAACAGCTTAACTTTTCTTAGTATATGAAGAAAATGAGTTGATCAGTGTTTGCAGAGAGCAAAGCTTCACCAAGGATGGGCAGTGGAGTCTGTGGCCAGCCACAGGACACGGCTCCGGTGGTCCTCTTTTCCTCCCTCCCGAGGAGTATCGGGGTATGGACGGTCCAGTCTCCGTCAGCTTCAACAGCCGACTCTTGCGGCCTTAACAGAGAACTGGCCTTCGCCTCTCGTTGGCGCAAGAGCAGAGGAGCCGGCGGTGGCCGCTACGTTCAAGGCTGCTCCGTGCGCGCACGCATCGCACGTGCTGGCGGTGGCCGCAACGGCGATGGCCCTCGTGTGGTGCATCCACTTCTGCGGCGGCCGCCTTGGAGCCTCCAACTAATCCCTCGTCTTCGACGTACTGTCATCCTCGTCTTGCGTCCTTTTCGTATGTGTGCTAAACGTCACCCGCCTCGGGTCCCAGAATTCCGGCCCCACTCGCGCGGTCCGGAGAAATCTTACGCCGATTTCAGTTACGATACGACTCTATGTTTCCGTTCGCAATAACAACACGATCAAACCCGTTCTCCGATAATAACCATCTCCTGTTTCCATTATGCTTTTATATGTATATATATGTGTATGTAAGAATTTGTGCATTGAGGGTGGCGAGCATTACAAGACGGCCTTTGGTGGTGGGAGTGCCGCCGAGCAGGACTTGGAGGATGGAAGAGGCCGGCGCGAAGCACGAGGCGGAGGCCCCGTTGCGGACAGCAGTGGCGGTGAAGGACGTCGAGGAAGAGAAGGCCCCGATTCCTTCGCCAGCAGAGCGGAAGCTCGACGACTCTGATGCCGTCGCCATCGACGAGAGTGAGAAACCCCTTTCTGTTCTCTGTCTCTGTCTACTCTCTCCCTACGTCTGCTGCTCTAGCTTTACGGTTAATGTAGTTTATGGTGGAAATAAGATATGATGGAGTCGCCAAAAACTGTTCTTTGCTGAGATACCAGGTTCGTGTACTGGATTGCTCTCTTATTCTTCTCTAAAATATAAAATGAACTAGTGTTAATAATTCAACACTACAGTTGATTATTGCCCCAGAGATGTTAAAGTTTTTGACTTTTTCTTCAACATTTTCTATCTGATTAGTTCTCTATAATCAATGGGGAGTTGTTTGTTTATAGAAGGCGGCATAACACATAAAAACTGAGCCGATCGGTGTAGACATGGGCAGGGTGGATTTCCATCTGAAGGCTTTGGCTCAGTATATGACTATTATGCTGCTTTTATCATTGGATTCTTTCTAGAAATGATGCTACTAATGTATTTCTTGCTGGATGAGAAGATCGTCTTAGATAGAATGGGTACCTTTTGAAGTTCCAATTATTTATTTCTCTTGTATTTCTTTTATACTTCTCCTTTGGCATCAGGTGATGAGGATGCTTCCACAGAAAAGAGCACAGAGGTTTCAGCTGAGAGTGGTAGGTGCATGGATATGTTTGATTGCATCGGTGATTGTCTTACATATGATGTAAGAATCGAGAAGAGGATGCCCATGTTTTAATATTTCTGTTTTAATGCAGTTCTTGCAAGGCTTGAAACAGAGAAGAGGTTGTCTTTGATCAAAGCTTGGGAAGATAACGAAAAGACTAAGGTGGAAAATAAGTAAGTAAGATTAATATTAGATCTTTTGAATAATTAATTTTATTTGTTCTTTCACTGGGCTTAGAAAAAGATGACTATCAAAGTGGCAGAAACTTTTAAGTTTTCGAAAAACTACAAGTATAAAATCTAATTTCATTTGTGTCTATGATACTGAACTTTGAAATGTTAAATTGTACAACCAATTATGCAATAACTACTTATTGCAGATCAAAATTCATATTCTTATCCATATCCAAGCAAACTGTCTAGATCATGAGCTGGATAACCTGATTAGATTGTATTCAGAATGCTTGACATACTAGTTTTTGGTAGATTAATGAAACATCAGATGTCAGTGAATGACAGATTAAGCTGCTGCTACGTTAACCTTATGACCCAGATTTTCATATTTGTTAATGTAGATTATTTTGTCTTATATGTGTCTCTTTGATTTATCTTTCTTGTTTGATTGTGGTTGTGTCTTGGGGTTTAAGGAAGGATTAGCAGTCTGAGCTTCTACCCTTTCTCTTCAATCCTCTTTACCCTGCCATGGCTCCATCAATGCGAGTAGTACCCCTCTTGGTCCCGCTGATAAACTGAAATCTATCTCAGTTTGTCAAACAGCAGTGTTGATCTTGTCTGAACAGCTCGCGACAAGTGATTACTACCGCATATGAATTTATGTTGCTCAGACTGAAGCTCATGACCTGATGCAGAGTATTTTGTAGCTTATATATGTATAGCATCTTAGTTACACCAAGATTTCAGTTGGATACTAGCAAATGCTGATTAATACATCTTATCTTGATTCCTTGACACTTGTTTCTACTTCCATAAATTAGCAAAATTCCTCTGAATCTTGTGTCATCATTGTTCTTCAATATTATTTCTCAATATGATGTTTAGAGTTTTCTCCTCATGCTTTGAAACCTACATTAATTAAAATATCCCTATACCTGATTATTGCGGGCTTTGGGCGGAAAAAGGGTGTTATTGACTTCTACATGGTGAAACATTCAGTAATCCAGTTACTAAAACTTTGTTTGTTCCTTGTCATATGCCTTTAATGGGGCTCAGTACATAAGTATCGTCGGTCGCAAGAACGTGGATCCTCAATTACATGGAATTCATGCTTCAATCGTTTTGATGTTTGCTAACACATTGTGGTCTCTTGATATGCATCAATATTGTGCATGATTTGGCATGTTTTCCTGGCAATGAGAACAGGGTTGTTAAGAAGTTGTCATCAATTATGGTATGGGAAATCTCTAGAAAAGCAGCTGTGGAAGCTGAGCTGAAAAGGAAAGAGGTATGCTACTTCTTCAACATATTACAGCGATGTCATGGTTCACCCAAGTAGTAGATTTCCTTATTTGTTGTATGAGATATTCTTAGGAATGTAGATCTATAACTGATTTAAACAAAAAATTACAATGTAAAATAAATGTTTGTCTTCACAATTAAATACAACGCAATAGAAACATCCATATAGTTCTTTAGATGATAAAGTCTGGAAAGATAAAAGTTCAAAGCATTCTGTATTTTGAGATATCTTAAAAATGCCATTGGAAATAGTATGGAGAAACAAACCAGTGATCACAGAGCTTGAATATCTTGAGTTTGTAAACCTTGATTAAGATGCTCTCACCATCTATTGGTGATGTGACTGAGATGGATGTATGACAAATATTTCTCCGCCTGATGGATGCTCAGGAAGAACTGGAAAAGAAAAAGGCAGAATATGCAGAGAAAATTAAGAACAAGATTGCTCTGCTTCATAGGTTTGCAGAAGAGAAGAGAGCAATGGTTGAGGCTAGACGTGGTGAAGAGCTCCTGAAGGTGGAGGAGGTTGCCTCGAAATATCGTGCCACGGGACTTGCACCGAAGAAGCTTCTTGGCTGTTTCGGACCATAAAAATTGACGTTGGAGAGGAAACCGACGGCAACATTTCACTTCTTTGTGCTCGAATTCCTTTCTTCTTTGTGCGAATGTTGTGTTTATTTATCTGGGTAGTTAAATGATCGGTTGTTCCTTTATGAGTTGGGTCTTTTTGAAGTGTTATGTTCTTGCTTATAATGCTACTGACAAGAACAAGTCTGAAGCTCATAATCACATTGTTTGATTTCATGATATGGATTATGATCATCCGGTGTGTCTTATGCTCCTTTCTTTATGCAAAACATGATTGTGAAGGATGCAGTTTTGTGGAAAGTTGTGGAATCAGACTGTTCCTGTGTTGTTCTCGTTTCAGTGGCATTCGTTATGTTGCCATCGGCTGATGATAAGAACAGCTCAAGACTTGTATATATATATATATATATATATGTGGAATGACAGTGATGAGCACAAACAATTGCTTCGCTGCTCCAACATTACCTTATCTGAAGAAGAAGAAGAAGAAGAAGACGACCTCGTCGTTACTCAACCAGAGTTCAATCGATCGAAGACAAAAGTCCATTCCGTGTGCTGTTTGTTTCATATTGGAGGCTTATATTTCCTCTACTCTGACGTCCACAGGGAGGGGAGACATCCCAACATGGCCGACACAGACGAACGTGCGTGTGGAGCCACCGCCGCAGTAGCGTGATGCTGTTGAGACGAAGACATAGTTTGGTGCTCGCTGTAGTGCGATGTTGTTCTCTCTGTCAGAGTGAGCTCCATTACGAGAGACGCTTTGCATGCAGTCTCGCAGGTTTGGCCACCCATGTGAGGGACTACGTGAGCTTGTCTGGGACTTCAATGCCTACTCTCTCTCTCTCTCTCTCTCTCTCTCTCTCTCTCTCTCTCTCTGGACGTGCAGAGAAGTAAATGGTGCTCACATGACGCCCAAAGTCCCACCATATTTATTAACTATCTTCCTTTGACTACGGTCTTCTTTCCCCATTGTGGTATATATATATAAATATATATGACATCAATATTTTCTAGTTTAAAGTGTACGCATCTACGTGCAAAGTAGATATAGCTCTATAATAAACGGCTTCCATATACTTCAATTTGGTTACACAATGAATTGTTATAGGTAATTTATATGGAAGTAAATATATTAATTTCTCTTATAACTTTATCGTATTATTTCTTGAATATAATCTATGAATCATCGTCGTCATTGCCTACGGCTCTTCTTTCACTATCTTTTGTATAGTGCTATATCTTACATTAAATTTTCATTCAGTCTGTGCACAAGAGAGACCCAAATGATCGAATATAATATACACATAAACCAAAATGTTCTTAGTGCCACTTCCAAAAGATGCACATCAAACAAAAACGTATGAGATCACTGCAAGTATGGACATCTCCATGGTTACATCATCCATCAACCACAAGCTCGTTATAAATGGAAGCTCCATCCTGGATACCAAAAATATCACCTAAATTGTGGGCTACGCACCACAGAATCTTACGACGGAATCCAACGCCAACACGAACACATGAGGAGGACGAGGCTTGTGGTGCTTGTCATTTGAAGGCAGTGTCGAAGTAAGCCTCGTTGAGGTCGGCGGAGAAGAGGGAGGAGAGTTGCACGGTGAACAAGCCCAGGTCGTCGCCCGCGAAGTCAAGATACAGTTGGTACGCCTCCTCCTCCTCCGTCTCTTCCGCGACCTCGTTCGACCCGATCGAGTCCACGTCCATCCCCGCAGCCGCCGGGTGTCCCACCGTCACGCAACTCTTGCTCTCCGCCTCCTCCCGGGCCGGTGCCGAGCTGCGCGTCGACGCGCAGTCCGGAGAGCGGCGTCGGAAGGCGGCACCGACCTCGGAGTTCCAGATGCGGAGGAAGAAGTCGGGCTCGGCCGCGCGAGGCGGGAGGTCGGAGTCGGGCTCTGAGACGGCGCCGGCGAAGGGAGCGGCGGATGAGGCGGCCGCGGTGGTAGAGCTGGAGAAGAGGAAGGACTCACGTGAGAGGCGCGCCTCAGCCTCCAGTCGGGCGCTCTCCCACTGCGCCATGTGGCTACCGGTCGCGGTGGATGAGGACATGTGCAGGCGTTGGTGGTGGTTGTGGTGGTGGTGTTGGTGGACGAGGAGACGCTTCTTGAGGTGGGTGTTCCAGTAGTTCTTGACTTCGTTGTCCGTCCGCCCCGGCAGCTGCGCTGCTATCGCCGACCACCTGCTTATCCAACACATCACACGCTGTCTCTTCAAAGAAGAGAGAGAGAGAGAGAGAGAGAGAGAGAGAGAGAGAGAGCGAAGATCCGAAGAACAAGGACAGCAATTGGACTGCAGCCGATATTACTACGCGACCGCAATAAATTCGACCGGATCAAATCAAGGGCAATGAAATAACGAAAAGAGACGAAAGAAAGAGCGCAAGGTCCACGCGGTCGAGTCCCACCATGACAGCGAGACGCCCGACGACTCCGAAGTACGTACGCTGCATTCACTGTGACGCGAAGCTTGCCGGGGACGAAGAGATGGAACGCGTGCTGGGTCTTAGATAAGCGAAGGATGACGCGAAGAAGAAGAAGAGATCATGGGACTCACTTGTTGCCGAGGATGGCGTGGAGTTGGATGATGGACTTGTCTTCCTCCGGAGTGAAGGGGCCGCGCTTTATGTCGGGCCGGAGATAGTTCGTCCACCGTAGCCGGCAGCTCTTGCCGCACCGAAGCAGACCTGCACGCATGCTTTTGAGCTTAATGTTGACCGTTGACGTACGTTTCATTCTTTATGCAGTTCGACTCTAATGCTTCATGACATTTCATATTGAGAAAAAATATATACTTTATTTTAGCCCCTTATGTTGCATTAATCATATCATGAAATTCTAAGAGAGAGGGATTATTTGCAAGTGTTAAATTGGGACTGTTAAACTCAATTAATTCTCTTCAAAAAAACATGAAATTGTGAGAATTAATTTCAGATAACTAAAACTAAAAAAGTATTTGCTCATGTACCATTCACACTACTATCTTCATAAGAAAGCAGAGAAGAAGAAGAAGAGGAAAACTGAGGAACCTGCGAGCTTTGGAAGAGAGCGCCAGCTGCCATGGCCATGGGACTGGATGAAGTCGACAAGGATCTTGTCCTCCTCCGGCGTCCACGGCCCTTTCTTCAACCCTTGCTTGTCACAGCATGGAGATCGTCCCATTCCCACTGTTATCGCTCCCAAACCCCTTCTTAAATGACGACAGCTCAGTACAATGCAAGGAGCGAACAAGCAAGGAAGCAAAGAAGAAGAAGCAGGAAGAAGGAAGGATCAAGAGCGCTCGATCTCAGGGTTCTTTAATAACCCGAGAGGGCGAATCTTGAAGCAATAAATGCGACGGGATCTGACCTGCAACAAGGCAGCCCCAGAACCTCAAATCATCTCTCTCCATCACACAGCATTTAATGAGATCCACAAGCATAAAGACACACAGGAAAAGAAATGGGAAGAAAAACCTGGCATAGATGGGAGTAAATGCAACGCAAGGGGAGGAGAGGAGAGGAGGGCTATTACCCAGATGGATATATAGGAGAGAGAGTCGTGAATTGAATGCGAGAGGCTTTTCGCCATTGCAGCCGACTGCGAGTGAGTAAGCCAAGGGAGATAGATGGTTCCGTTTGTGCGTGTCCGTGACACAGTGGACCGGAGTCGAGGGAAAGCAGCACTGGGATCAGGACACTACTTTGAACGGAGCTTTCTTCCTCCTCCTTCCAAGGCATGTGCTGCCATGAATGCGTGAAAGGACAGGAGAGGCAGTGGGGAAGAAGAAAGTCTTCGGCGTTGCTTCTTCTCCGGAGTTGGACTTCGAGGGAGGAAATTGAATGAATGGGCTACTTTACTTGCTCCTAGGGTTTGACGTCCTGTGGACACAGGTCAGTTTACGTGACAATGACCCAAGAAAAAATTATTTGACTCGATCAATATTTATTTATCAGCTATTTATTGATGATTGAAATAAGTATTTTATAGCATGTTTGCCAGGGCAAAATGATTGCATTTATGGCATTGTTTGATGTTACCAATCAAGCATCCAACAGTAGTCCTAACCCCGATCTTAGGCCTATCCATGGTTCTAATTCTCCAAAATAAAAATTCAAAATCAAATCGACAAGAAACGATTTTAAAATCAGAACCGAAACTCCGATTTCGATTCAAACCATTAATTTTTTTAATTATTTTTAATTAAAATTTTATAAATATAAAAAAAATATTTAAAATAATTTAAAATTATAAAACCGACGAATGATTTCGATTTTTCAAATCTAGAAATCGAAACTGAACCAAAACGTAGAAATCGAAACTGAACCACCCGAGACCGATTCCGATTCAAACTGAACCGATTGAAATTTCAAATAAAAATCGATCAACAATTCTGCAGTTTCAAATCGAATCGAATCCCAAACCAAAATCAAAATCTACGATTCCGATTCGATGCTAAATAAAAAAAAAAAGTTAAAAATTAAATAATAATAATAATAATAAATTAGTTCGAAATCAAAAACCAAAATCACTGATTAGAGTATCAAGCAACCATGCGTTCTCACTGAATGTTTTTTTATGAAATCCGAAATAGAGTTGAACCTAAATTATATCCCAAATGTCCTAAACGAACACTTAAATGCCCAACCCAAGTAAACAAATCAATTTTTCATTTTAAATTTTAAGAACCACTCTTATCAAATGAATTTTCTTTATTGCTCGACAAGAAAATTACCAACATCTTTTAAGTACTGACCTGAAGCAACAGCTGAATTCATTTATTTTGAGCAGCTCATCTGGTCCTTTCTCCAGGCCTTGTTGCTGATCATCTACTACAATTGGTTTATCAGCAAACGAGAACATTCAACACATTCTACACAAGTTGATAGTACAAAACCATAAGCACAAACATGCCACGGATAACTTGTTTATGGCATAAACCTACAATTTAGAACAGTGGTTAGATTTAGGCATTTAAACAGACATTTGGAGACGAGAATCCTACTTTGCAAACTTCAACTGTGCGCATTCGGTGCATACAACATGATGCGACTATTATCTCCTTACCAGTACTTGGTTGACAAGAGAACCAAAGTACAGACAATTTAAAGCCTTCTTCCACCTGCGTGTCAAGAGAATCTAATACCCAACTTGACAACACAGTCAAGAATGATCATGATTTGAAGTTACCCAATAGGTATCAGCATAGTCTAAAAATAAAAGCTGATTTTGATATATCCATTGTGCCATCTGCTGCCATGACGGTATGAACAAGGTAATGAGATAAACCCTATATACAAAGAAGGTTGATGTCAGGTAATTAGACGAGAGGACACTGTTACAAAATAATAAATGTGTTTAGTGAAAGGGGAAAATTAGTATCAAATGACCATATGTGCATGCAGTTCAACAAAACGTTTACATCACAAGTATGCATAGCTTGCTCAGAGGATTAAAAAACAAGATGCCAAAATTCAGAATTAGCAAAAAGAAAGAAAAAGAAAAATCTAACAGAGAGCAAAAAGATCAGAGCATATATTAGTTCACATTCTTGATGATCAATAAGAGTAAAAGGATATACAAAATTACTTTTTATTTCTTAACAAGGACCAACGTTGGTGGATAGCCTTCAATGCACATGTCAATTATACCATTCTTGCAATCCTTTGCACATGCACATACCAACTTAGACATCTTTTTCTCATTTCATCCAAAATCAGAGATACATCCTAATATTTGCAATATTATAATTAGTGATGCACCTTTTAGACAAAGTAACTAATTTACGATAGTGGTGTGCGAACTGAGAAATAGAAGGTAACCTAACAATGGAACTATAGAGATTGATTTGCTCATTCGTAGTTTGAGCAATGATTGCTTAATAATGACAAAAGACCCAAGTACCCAATACCCAATAGTTGGGCATTACAACTTTTATAGTATGCTTCTTGGTCAACAGTAAATCTATTTAACCATTAAAAGACAGACGCTTACAAGCTGCCTTTGGGTGACCTATGCACTATCATTATTGACATCTCATTCAGTATTCATGAAATGCAAAGATAGGCAAAAATGTATATGTGCAATCAGACAAGGATCTGTTTCTATTTCATGCTATCATAAATGGGGCCATTTAGAAATAGCAAATAAGTAAGAGACTTCCACACTTGACATGCCAGTATTTACAAGTATTCTTCTAGTTATTCACCATGAAAGGCCAGACATAACTTGCTGTGGTTCACGTGCAGTATATAGTGCGATCAATCTGCGGCGGAATCTGTTTTATTTCTGCTCCAAGTTCTTGCTCAATCCTATACCTGTCATAAGGCAATTAATTATTGTATTTCAGAAAAGAAGATGAGGGTCAAATTAAAAGTATATTAGCATATCAAAGATTGATAAGTGATCATACAGATTAAAGCGATCCTCATAGGTGATCAGATTGATGGCCAAACCAAGGTGACCAAATCGGCCTGAACGACCAACCTGAAATTGTCCAACAATAATAGTTACTCTTGGTAAATTGGTTTAAACATAGACTTTTTTGTCTTCAGGATCGAATCAGAGAAAAATTCCATACAGCAAAAGCATGCAACAAACAAGTAAACGAACAATTCCGAGATCAAAGTAATTTAGAGACATGCAAGTACAAGCAAACTCAAGGTAATCATCAATGTCGACAATTCAATAGAGCATGGGTTCTAAGAGTTCGATTTATTCTTAGAACTGGATGAAGAAATGCTATTGGATGACCAGTTCATGATAGCTTACATGTCCAATTGAATTGACATTCATAATTAAGAATTTTAACTTAACACACTAGAGAATCAAAGGCCATACCCTGTGCAGATATGTTTCAGAGTTCTTTGGAAAATCAAAATTGATGACAACATTGACAGCTTGAATATCAATTCCCCTTGTAAATAGATCTGCAAGACAAGCCAAAATGCCACAGGGGAGAAAAGCATTTTAATAGCAGGTCACATAAAATGACAACAGAAACAATTTACTACATATAAGCATAACACAAATTGGAACACGGACTTAGACAACACCAGCTGTGGTACAATGAGTTGCTTGTACAAAGTGTCAATTGACAACAAAATAAAATTAAACAACTAAAACATGCTCGGTCAGAGGAGAAACTGTGGGCATAGACAGTTTCAGCACAGGATGCCGGATAACAATTATGATCAAGGTCACAACTGATCGGCATATATGACCATACGATACAAGTAGTGATTTAATGATCATAACAATTATGATCAAGGGCGCTCGCCTAAGCGCTCGGGCAAGGCGAGGCGAGGCGAGGCTCAAGCGCCTTGTGTGTACACCAGGCGACGCGCTTCAATGATGCGCCGCCTAGGCGCTTCGAGTGAGCGCCCGACTCTATTAGGCGAACCGAACCGATTTAAAGCTGGTTCGGTTTATAGTTTCTTACCGCAAAACCACGCTTCACGCCTGCGCGACCCCGAGGAACCCTAGCGCTCCTTCTGCCTTAGCCGCCGATACAACAGACCGAGCCTTCCTCTGTTGTCGACGGACAAGTTCGACGGCCCCCGTAGCTTCCTTCTACTGTCGCATCCTTCCATTGTCGAGGGAGAGGACCACAAGTTCCTTCGCCACCGACGGACTGTCACGGACAAACTTCTAAACAAGGTGTTTGATGTAATGCTTATGTATGTCCGTGTCTTTTGGCATGTTCATGCCTTGTACAGCATGTAAAGGGGCGGCCGAAGGCTTAATAGTCCTATTTTAGTTGGGTTAGTGGCCTCTTTAGGCTTGTAAATAAAGGTTGTGTCATGTTGACACGTACGAGAGATTCTCGGTCTGTAATGGACCATTTTACCCTTTGTTGTGCCACTGTTCAGAGCTTGTAAAGTCTGTTTGTAATTTGCATTGTCTATGAAGTGTTTTTCAGAGATGTTTGCTTGTGGATCCCGATTGAGGCGTTCTCTCTAGCTCGTTCTCTCTTTTGTTGGTCCTAAGGGACAATGGGAGACTTCGGGGAGGCTGACCCTTGCGGACGGACACGCAAGGGTGCCGCACGACTTAGGCAAAACCAGCTAAGTCCGTGACATATGGTATCAGAGCGGGACAAGCACTCATAAAAACACTTAGCATGCAAACGTGGGGGACCTAGCGGGGCTGCGTTGAGGGCAGTCAGCACACGCGCGACCGTTTGGGGGAAAACGGGCATGGAGATGTAGGGAAAAGGAGTCGCTTAGAGGAGCGGGTATCCGAGATTGGCATTCAGAGGAATGGCCAACCCATCGCGCAAGAGGCACCACGAGAACAGGCAAGCTTGGAAGAATGTGGAGCGCACAAAGGTTGGGATTGCTGAGTTTGAGCTACGGCTCAACGTTGACAACTATACTTGATGGTGCTCAAGGCAAGTGAGGCGCTTGGTAAAGGATGAGACCATCCAAGGTGGAATGAGTTGCTCAACGACCAAAAGAGTTATGCAAAGCTCACAGAGGTGAGGGGAATTGCTAACTCGAAGAATTTGGTACTCATGCATGGGCTTGTATGCGGACGATGGAATGTTCGTGGCCATCCCAAGGCGACCGAAACTCGGCGCCATAGAGCATTGAAACTTTCTCTTCGGCATGTGAAGGATACGTCCGTAGGAGGCTGAAGTGTGCAACGAGTTCAGCATGTTGCTAGGCCTTGAGGGGTGCAGCGGGGACTGTATTGACGGGGAGTCGCAATCTAGCAAGTGTGTTTGCAGGAGGCAGAGCAATGCACAGTTTGTTCAGCAGATCGGAGTAGTCCAAGGGGATAACTTATCCCTCCAACGGGATAGTTATCCAGGAGGGATAAGTCCCGGCTCTCCAGAGGGAGAATCATGTGAGACGGACCACACATGTTGAGGAGGAGTACCTCAACAAACAACAACTCCACGAAGCTCGATGGACTGAGCAAGCGGCGAGGAGTCGTCGCATGATCTCGCTTGAGAGAATGCATTGGTGGATGCATTGCGAGATCAAGTGGGGGAGCGACCCAAAGCAACTTAAATGAAGGTACACTTGGAGTCGATATGGGGATCGGACTCAAGGGAAGGCTGACCCGTGGAATGGTGGGCACGAGGGCCACCATCGACTCAATGCAAAAACGAGGAGCGGAGTAACTTGGGTGTAACTTGGCGAAGTACCCGAGCCGCATGAAGGGAGCCAGCATAGAAGTTGGAACATGGAGTAGAGGCACAGTGCTTTCCTTAGACAGAGGTCAAGGACATGAACTCTTGCAGAGGCAAGAGTAGGATCATGTTGTTCCATGGGTCCTTCATTCTGACGGAGCGGACTCATCTTGCATGGTGCCAAAGACGAAGGGAGCTTCGGAGCACATGCACCTTATCTCGAAGAAGCATTTGATGGAGGAACTAAGGCGACTCAATTTGCGGAGGCGAAGTTGGGTTCAGAAGGCCTTAGCATGGGGCAAGAGGACGCAGAGACGGGTACTCTTGAATAATATGCCACAGTGTTGCCATTCGAGTTGCTATGAAGGAAGCGGTGTGCAGCGGAGATTGTTCTGGTAGGGGTAGAGGCCCAGGATCCAGACAATGGTGCACAAATTACAGTGAAGTCGGTGGACTTCAGGAGCTACTAGGCGACGGACTGTCCTAGAGCGGTGCTTCATTTAGGTGTGACCCAAGAGTGGGTGGATGAAGGTCGATTGCCAAAGTAGCGAACAAAATCGAAGGTGGAGGAGACCCTGCGATGTATTGGCAGAGGCCACACATGGAGGGTTCACAATTCGAGTTTATTCCACAAGGATCAGAATGCAATGGAGATGTCACCAGGAGATGACATGATGCAGCGGATCGTGGTGGAACAGTTCGTGGCAATGCGATACACACGACATAGTCCTGGGAGGGACTAGATCATATGGAGGTATGATCGGGAGCTACTGGGAGCTCCACTTCGGTGAACAACACGACGGCAAGAAAGGCTATGGGTTCAAGGAGTGAAGGCTATGGTACCGCAGAGGCGGGTCTTCCGTGCGTGCATCGAATTTTGCATCGGATGAAAACCTTGGTCATCAGCATATGGGGGCTAGGTTCCACCAAGGGAAAAGTTCGAATGCAAGTACCAGTGAGTCCCATGGGAGGGACTTGATCATGCAGAGTTATGATCGAAGTAGCTGGAGAGTTGGACTGCTCCAGAGCTCATATTCGCTTAAGGGAGCCCGGCAAGTCAGAGGACAAGGCCGAGTAAGCGAACGTTGCTACCAAGGAAGCTAAGGAGAACAGAATCGGTGCAAACCCTATAACGTGATGGCAGAGGCTATGCATGGGAGTTGCAGTCTGTCTTTCCATCGACCAAACGGACTGCTTGGAGAACACAGAGGTGTTGAAGCAGGGGGTCGAAAGGGGCGAGGAAGCGACGATGAGTCCAGAGGGACTTAGCTACCCAAAATCAAGCATCAGTTAGAATGGAGGTGGACTCAGAGGAGTGCCACGGAGACATATCTACTGATCGTGAAGAAAAGGGATGCAGATGCGAGGCGACGGATAGTAGGGCTATGGGCATGGCAACGCCATGGTACCGCAGAGGCGGGACTTCCGTGAAAGTCATTGATCCCTTGCTCTCATGGAGGGAGAGCGCTTGGTCGTGAAAGAGGCCGAGGAGGTGGAGAATGCAGAAGCAATCTCCAAGTACCAAGACAAGGCTGAAGGGCAAAGGCCGAAGAACTTCGTAAGACCGGTGTCAATGTGCTTCTCATCAAGATAGCCGAAAGTGAAGGACTTCGGGTCATGCAAGAGTGCATAACCAAGGAACGAAGCAGGCAGTACGCGGTGCTGTACCTTTGCTACTCAGTGGAGTAGGCGGCAGGGTTGATGGAGAAGACGGTACAATCCCAGAGGCGACCAAACTTATGAGAGAACTACTCCAAGTTGGGGTGACAACTTCCTGCATTCCATAAGTTCAATGGCATTGAGAAGGTGAATCACAGTAGCTAACTCAACGCAAGGAGTGCAAACACTTCATGTACTTCAGAAGTGTGAGCAAAGAGCAGGCGAAGGCCAGTAACCAGCTCGATGCATGAAGTACAACCTTGAGGAGGCGAGCGAAGTCAAGTAACCTTTGCCTTCTCAACTCTTAAGAGAATGGGTGAAACTGAGTACCCCAATTCTCTTAACTATCCAGCAGAGGAGCTCTGCATATGTTCAAAGACCCTTCGAAGATAATGAAAGACAATAGTTGTCAAATCCTCACCAACGATGATCAGTGCTACTGAGAGTAGATTGTCCGCTTCATTTCCCAACGAAATGTCAATCGAAAGCGGAAGTGATGCGAACCTACTTGGATGTGACAACTAAGTGAAGGAAGAGTCAATGAGCAAATTTTGTGGAGGAAGGACCCAAAACTTCAGAAGTTTGCGAAACGATGCTCGTTAAAGCTCCAACAAGCATCCACCTAGTTCAAGCAGCATGAGGAATTTGAGAGACTGGCGCAGTAAGGATGGTCTTTTCCTTCATTTGGGGGATCTGCAGGAATCAACAAGGATCAACACAACTCAGCCAACCCCACACCAGAGTTAGAGTCATTGGTGAGTTGAAGCAGCATGGCGGATCAAAGGTTCGACTACTCAAAAACAGCAGCGAAGAGCAGCAAGGAGCCAAGAGGCGCATTGTAGCTGGAGCAGAGGATTGAAGACTCAGCAAAGGCGAGGAGTTGCAGTGTCGACAAAGGCTTCAACGAGGACGTCGAAGGAATAAGTGGGGGAGAATGTCACGGACAAACTTATAAACAAGGTGTTTGATGTAATGCTTGTGTATGTCCGTGTCTTTTGGCATGTTCATGCCTTGTACAGCATGTAAAGGGGCGGCCAAAGGCTTAATAGTCTCATTTTAGTTGGGTTGGTGGCCTCTTTAGGCTTGTAAATAAAGGTTGTGTCATGTTGACACGTACGAGAGATTCTCGGTCTGTAATGGACCATTTTACCCTTTGTTGTGCCACTGTTCAGAGCTTGTAAAGTCTGTTTGTAATTTGCATTGTCTATGAAGTGTTTTTCAGAGATGTTTGCTTGTGGATCCCGATTGAGGCGTTCTCTCTAGCTCGTTCTCTCTTTTGTTGGTCCTAAAGGACAATGGGAGACTTCGGGGAGGCTGACCCTTGCGGACGGATACGCAAGGATGCCGCACGACTTAGGCAAAACCAGCTAAGTCCGTGACAGGACGCCCTCTAGAGCTTCTGTCACTGCTACCGCTGCTGTCCGCAGCTTTCACCGCTGCCACTACTATTGTTCGCAGCTTCCGCCGCTACCATTGCTGTCGTTCACAGCCCTGCTGCTATCTATGTTACTTAACATTTTTTCTCCCCCATCTAACTTTAAGTAATATACTGTTAATAGTATCTTAAACCGTTGTCGCTGTTGTCGTTCGCAGCGCTACTGCTATCTCCCTTTGTTACTGTTAATAATTTTTTCTCCCCCCTCTAACTTTAAGTAATATACTGTTAACAGTATATTTTAAATTTAATATTTTATTTTAATTTAAATAATTATATTTGTAGTTATATTATTTATTTTTATATTTTAATATTTCAGAGAAATTTTTTTCTCCTCTTCTAACTTAAGTAATATACTGTTAACAGTATATTTTTAATTTAATATTATATTTTTATTTAAATAATTTTATTTTTAATTATGTTATATATATTTTATCTTTTAATATTTTAGAGCGTCTCGTTTCGCCCGAGTGAGCACATAGCGCCTCGGGTGTCTTGGGACCTTAGCGTCTTTTGACGCCTAAAGCTTTTTAAATCATTGGATACAAGATAAGTACTATGAATTAGGTGCAAAAAAGTCACAAACCATGTCACTGTTTGTGCATGAACTGCATTCATTTGGATGAGAAAAAAGCTGGCAGCACATTTCTAACAATTAATATAACTAGTCATCTACATGATTAATCTCATACAAAAAATTAGACTTCAAAAAAAATACCATACCTGTGCAAACAAGATTCCTGCATGCTCCATTGCGGAAGTCGTGAAAAACACGATTCCTATGATCTTGCAGCATTTTAGCATGGATGTAGAAGCAGGAATAACCAAGCTCAGTGATCTTCTTTGCTAACAGCTCCACTCGGTTAACAGAGTTACAGAAAATAATAGACTGGTTAATTTGAAGCTGTTAAAAAAACATTGTTCTCAGAACTATGAAAAACACTCCAAATACAAAGTACTACAGTTGAAGGCAAACCTTTGAGAAAAGGGTATTCAGGCAGTGGACCTTCTGTCTTTCCTCGACAAAAGCATAGTACTGTGTTATTCCCTTCAGTGTCAGTTCATCCATTAGATTGATAATATAGGGTTTTGGAAGGTATTTGTCTTTAAAATCTTTGACTGTTACAGGAAATGTTGCTGAAAACATTAAAATCTGCCGATTGGCAGGAAGAAACTGAATAAGCTGCTCTATCGTTGGTTGAAACTCAGGAGACAGTAGTTTGTCAGCCTGTGAAATGAGAAAATGTTAGTTGCCATTAGAAAAGAGAGAATAGAGAAGCAAAATAAGAAAAAAAGATAAATGACATGATAATCTATAAAGGTCACACGTTTTCTTTAGCAGTCAGCATGCATTGCTAATGATTAAACTGTAGGTTGAAATGATTGGTAAATTTCAAAACAAATGAGTAGAATAGGCTGAAGAAATTTAACTTGCAACCTTCTAAAAGCACAAACAATCTTTCATAAATAACTATATCACACATCAGAAAATAATATTCTTTGCCTTAGAAATACTTCATTTAGTTTGTATTGTAAATGAATGATCAATGTCCCAATAAAACTAGATGGTAAAATTTCTTTTTTCCAATGCTTAACAGAGAAAAAAACCATTTATAGCAACACACATTCCCATGCAGTTAGACAACCTTCACAAGCAGATTAAACCAAAGTAACAGTGCACAAGACAGGTTCTCAAACTATATAAAATCCAAGAAACAAAAACAAAGAAGGAAAAGAAAACCAAACCATCTTATGAGAATCAGATTCGTGAGAGATATGCCTAAGAACAATAAAGTATCCTATGAAAACCTATATTTTCACTTTTTGCAAAAAGATGTGCTAAGAATATAGGATTCTGGGGTGGCACCTTTAAAGACCACACAAAAATTCCCATTGAAAATAAAAGAGTTAGATTAAGTTTCAATGCATTACCTCATCCATAATAAGCATTGAACAATCCTTCAAGACACAAACACCTTTTTTCGCAAGGTCAAGTATTCGACCAGGTGTTCCAACAAGCAGGTGGACAGGTTGATATAAACGCATAATGTCATCCTTCAAACTGGTCCCTCCAGTACTAACCATAACCTGGATCCTCAAATGTTTTCCAAGCTCCTTACAAACTTGTGATGTCTGTAGCGCTAACTCTCTTGTTGGAACCAATATGACAACTGAACAGAAAGAACTTGTCAACCATTAGGTACAGAAGATAGGAGATCATGATATTTTTGGTCAGAATACAAAATTCACATATATATGTTGCACATGTGATCATGAATTCATGATACAAACTAGCGATGCAGATCAAGTATGACAAATTAGATATTATGCACATCAGATCTGCATGAGTAACATTAGAAGAAATGATCCTAACGAAGACTATATAAATTAAATTCAAAATTATAATACTTAATAGCACACAGAGCAAGATTCTTTGCAACTAATAAAGAATACAAGATAAACAAATACATTAAGAAAAGGGCAGATCAGTGGACAAGTCTTCCAGCAATATGGGGTCTGGCACAATGGATAAAACTTAAATAAATTCTGCAATACGGAGGAACAACTTCTGCAAATAACAAAAAGAGTACAATGAGAAACCTTGAATAGCGTTGCAATCTTGGTCAATTTTTTCAAGTGCAGGAATACAAAATGCAGCTGTCTTCCCAGTCCCATTTTTAGCTCTGGCAAGAATGTCACTGCCAGTGAGTGCAATAGGAATGCTTTCTTCCTGAATAGGTGAAGGCCTTTCAAAACCCTTCTCATAAATTCCCATAAGAAGTTCCCGCTTCAGAAAATAGTCCTCAAATTCGTTTCCTTTAGTTGCAGTCACATCCTGGCAAAACAAGCCAACATTTTTACAGATATTAAATGAAAAAGACCTGACAACCAATAGATACTAGAGCCAACTAGTTATTACACATACTTGTTCTACATCATTGACAGATGAATAACATTACTTTGTTATACCAACAATGAACTTCGTAGAATCTTTAAGAATAGAGCAATGTAAAATGAGTGAAAACATACAACAAGATAGTTCCCGTGATCATCATAAAAGAAGTTGGTGATCATGAAGCATAGATGCAAGTAGAGGATAACGCAATACAGTGTACTGGTGCGCAATATTAAAAAAACTAATACACAATGCACCAAAGATATGACCATAGAAAAATCTAAATAGATCATATTACATATATACAAGAAAACATACTATTCTTCTGTCGTAGATAAAAACTCTGGTACTTGTTTATTATGATAAAATATGTAGTTACATTTTATAATATACCAAGACAAGTGATTAATCAACTTCCTTGACTAAATATATTAATCATCATGGAAAATTCACATAAAAAGCAGCACTTTCACAAATCATAAGTCTACTGGTAGGACAACTTAGGTAGACAATACTTCATTCAAAAACAAGGAACTCCTAAAATCCAGTATTATTCCCTTATCCTAGTTCATGAAAAGATCAATGTGAATTTGACCTCTGTCTTGTAACGTGAGTCAGCAGGTGGTATCTTCAATTGTGCCTTCCAATCTTGCAAGCTGAAACCATCAAATTAAAAATTAATTAAAAGAACGAAGTGCTGATATGTGTTAACTGATTTTGTAATGAAGAATATTTGTGTTCTCATGTAAATTCAAAAGTTAACATGAAAAAAATGTGAAAAAGCAGTAGCTGAAACTATAGGTTTTCAGTATGTACGTATTTATTTTGTCTCATTTTCAAGAGATGAAGCATGCAGGAATCTGGAAGATTTCAACAAGTATTCTATTATCCTAAGACACCAAATTCCTCTACATATAATCAGGAAAAGTTTTGCATTGCTCTCAGTAACACACTAAACACAGGCAAAGTCTTTATCCAACCAGAAGGTTGCCTTGCAGCTATATTAGTCTAGATAATTGCACACTGATCACCCAGAAAGTCACTACTCTAATTCTGTAAATATGTTTCTTCTGCTGCTCCTGGATTAATTTACTTACCAATGGAATAGAAAAAGGTGTTCTCCAGCATTATTTTTTCCCAAAAGACCTACAAACTACATCAAGAAGTAATGTCCCAACTATTTGGATACAGCTACATAGATCTTTTTCAATGACTAAGTTCTAAATGGTTAAGATCCATGCAATATGTAACACATCATCAATGTGTTTCCATTAGTTAATGGCAAGTATTTAATTTCCCTAGTAACAGAATTCAGGCATAGATGCATGTCCTTCCTTTTCATGATTCAAATTATAAAAAAGAAAGGTTATTTTGGTTTAGTTGATTGCGGAGGAAATACAACAATAGCATTATGAGCTAAAATTGGCTTTGTTAAGGAAAACGTGACCAATGCATTCATACAACAAAAAGGAAAAACAAAGACAAGGACTTATCTAAAGTTCTACAACAAAAAAAGCTGGGTCACCACATGCATAAAAAAAAAACCACACCAAGAGAACTGCTTGGTTAAAACACCAATAAATGAGACATCATCAAACTAAAGGAGAGAAATTCACACACACACACACACACACACACACACACACACATACATGCACATATGTGTGTGTGTGTTTTAAATCAGGCAAACAATATCATCATTTTTATCATTTTAACATTTTTAAAGAGTTAAGATAGAAGATAAAAAGAAGAAAAACCTAGATGAGTTATGGAATATAGAAGAGAGAAGGGAAAGAAAAATTGATTCTTCTTTTCTAAATTTCAGTTGTCAAGATCTCTTCATCAATGGAAGGTAGATAAAAATGGGGGTGGGGGTTTAGAAGAAACAACCTCTCTCTCAACTAAGGATTTCGACTTTCAATAGTCAATTACTCTATATATTTCCAAAACCCTCAACCAAACAGGGTTGAGGCCAATCAATTTAATTCATTTCGAACATCCTGAATTTGCAAAGATACCACCAAAGAACAAGCAAAACATGACATACATATGTTATAAAGCTTGCCTCAAACAGAAAGCAAGATTTTATCCTTTTCCGCAGCATTGGAGAGTGAAAATTTAACTACGCATGAGATCAACAAAATTGATAATCACACACGATGGTAGCGTCCCAACAAATGCCACCTATTAACGAAAACAACTAATCACCAAGCAATTCATTGATTCTCCAAGTAGTTCCAAGTATGCAATAAGAAACAGACAGAGAGAACTACAATGGAAAAGATAAAACTACAGAGAGCAACAAAACAAAACCCACAATTTCACTCAAAGATCCTTCCTTTCCGGTTTTACCTGGAGTCGGTCGCCTCAGATTGAACCGATTTCATTACTTCGCCAGCACCAGAGTCACCTCCTACCCAATTCCTTCTCGACCACTGCTGATGCTGGTGCTGGAATTGCCGGTTCGGCTGGCCATTCCCCGGATTCCGCTGCACATACTGCTGCTGATGCTGATGCTGATGCTGGTGCTGTTGAGGATTTCTCGCATAGAAACCAGGATTCGTGCTCGCGCCACCCCCTCGGCCATTGCCCATGCCGGGCGGCGGAAATCTACCTCTAGGGTTCATCTCCGACTTCCCAAGCCGATCAACAAGTGAGAACAAAATCGAAAAGCAATCTCTCGGCAAAAAATAAGAGAGATCGATGAAGATGGACAAAGAAAACAAATTGCGACACAAGGGTTGGCCGATCTGCAAAAATCCAAACGAATCTAAGCGAGAAGGGGGAAGATTCGGCTGACTCAGGATTGGTCGGGAGGATCCCCGCAGCGCTATAGCGGAAGGAGCACTAAAGTTCGAGGGATTACTCGAAAAGAGAGATCTCTCTCTCTCTCTATATATATCTCGCAGAAGGGAACAACCTGGGAGAAATTGAAGTGAAGGCAACGATTTCTGTCCTTGCGAGAGGTCTTCTTTTGTTCTTAGGGCAACATGATAGGCGAAATGACGCCGAAACCGTCGAGTATTAAAGTTGAACCAGAAATTGCCTGCCACGTGTGTCTCAGGTGGGAAAACCCAAAGCTTACGTCTTCAACTCAAATAAATTATATCCTTTTTGTGGCATAAAAATAAATAAAAATTAAATAAAATGACTTATTTTAAAAAAAAAATAAATAAATTTACATTATATCAAATATTAAACGTCGTACATAACTCACACAGCACTAAGATATCAAATAGCAGGCATAATCGATTGTGGGGCTAATTATTTTGTCGTTATTTTTTTAATATTTTTAATTTCTAAACTTAAAAAAATTATATTAAAAAGTTTATAATTATAAAAGTAAAATATTTAATTTTATTTATTCATCCATTTCATTAATAAAAATTTAACACATGATAATTTTAATATAATAATTATATTTTTAATGATAGTGTTTTTGAGGGTCGTAGATGAGTTTTATGATTACAGTGTTGAGAATGATAAAGCAGCGGGTGAGAATGATGGAAACTTCTTTTACAGCTTCGAAGGAGGAGGATGAGTAGGAAGAGCGATCGGTGAGAATACTTGTCTAACTGCTTGACGCAGATTGTCTCCCATTCGCCTTCACCCACACCATCATCTCTCGATCAGGTTTGAAGACGTCGAGATGCTATGACCAAGACTCGAGAATGGCCAATAGAAAATATTATCCTGATTCCACTAGGAAATTGCCATCGAATTCAAAAAAAACGAGGCCAAGACCCCTGCTATCTTCCGAGTGCAGCAATGTGAGCAAAGTCCAAATGTTGAGCATATAGCCCCATTATTCAGCTTATAGTGGACTTTAATAACCCATAGCTCTCTCATTTAATCTAAACCCTAACTCTTTTAACCATGAGGTGTGATAGTTAGGGAAAAAAAAAGGGGCAGTAGGAGCTATGAAAAAGAGAGAAGCAGTCATAGTAGTTTGAGGGCAGAAAAACAAGAAAAAAAAAAAAAAAGGGAAGAGACAAGGACAATGCAGAGGCTGTTCTCAATCATCCAAATAGTCATCTCAGGTTAGATCAGATTTATGGTGGATTCATGTTGTAATCACTTGTGAAGATTTTGAATATTATGCATAATGACATAATCCTTGTATCTCAATTATTTTCTCGTAATTGATGCTTGAGATTTTGGACAAGAGACTCCAAGAATTATATATTCATTATTTTTATAATATATTTTTTTTGACTTACCACATGGTTTTTATCCTTCCGAGATTTTTTTACATAAATCTTAGTGTATATTTTATTATAATTTCTGTTTAATTTTACTGCAGCATGCTTGTATTTATTAGTATACAAAATTCTTTTTTTATCCCATCACGAATACGGTCGAAGTCCATCTCTACCAACCATTCAGAGTAGGCGAAGTAGAATTTACCATCGATCGCCAAGATGTTGGAGGTCGCAACGAAGTCATATTCAAAAAGCATCCATTTCGTATCTCCGATCCGGTAGAAGAAGACGTTCCCTTGGCTAAAGAATTTTTGGTCTTTCAACGTCAAGACGACGCAGACGGGATCGATTGGAGAGGGCGACTGTTTGAACTCATGGATTCATATAGGTGGAGATAAAACTCTTTTAATCCAATACATAATCATTGACAAAAAATATTCTCGAGTTTTCCCACTTTTTATCTATTAACTCTTGGAAAAGACAGGCATAACATAGTGGAAGCTCCCATACTTCTACACACACTGGTGTTGGGGGTTGCGTTGCAATCAAGATTTGCATGAGCTCCTAAAGATCCATCTATCCGCCTTAATGTACTCCTACCAATAGCATCATCAAAGATGAAGCTTACATGTTTCAGAAGGATGAAGCTTCAGTTTGGTCAAAGAACAAGCCAGTGGCACTGTCATGATACCCCAAGGCCAATAGCACTGGTCCTTTAGCTCCTTCTTCCACTGTCAAGATCCCGCTGTTCCAGTTCAAGTCAGTCTTGACAAAGCCAGGATTCACACAGTTAATGCACAAAGCAGGGTGAGTCTTTGCAAGAATCCTAGTGTAAGCATTGATAAATACTTTAGAGACTTTATATGCAGATGCCATGGTTGGCCAACCATTGGAACCCAGCAAATCATCCTTGAAATCCTTCAGAAACAAAGTTGACAGTTGATCAAGTCTCTCTTCTGTCAGGCAATCAACATCTGATAGCTCCTCTTGTAGCCTTTCATTTGAAATTACCTGTACAGAGTAATAATGGGAAGAGCAATTTGAGAGCTACTGAACAATAGAAATTGTTATTGGACTCCATAAAAACAAAGCTATTAAAAGGGTACCCTGAGTTGCCCAAGGGTGGATGACACGTTGATGATCCTTCCTGAAAGAGATGATTGGAGAAGGGGGATGAAGGCTTTAATGACAGCTTTAGCACCATAGTAGTTAGTCTGTAAACAAGTTTCTGCCATCTCAAAGGATTGAACCACATGTGGCTTCAGCCAATCTGGTATATCACCTGTATCTTGGGTGTTCTGCAGACAGGCAAACTTCATTTAGTTCATCTTCAAAAACCAAATGGTTAATTATAGCTGCAACCAATAAGCAAGATATGTTTGATATTATTGCATACATACCTCATCATCTGTGGGTTTTGATGCTTTTAGAGCATCCATGTCCACAGTTAATGCTCCAACTGCTGCATTATTCACCTGTGATATGTAAGCAAGCTGTTAGACACTTCAAATGAATTCTGGAGGTATGTCAATTGTAGCTAAAAAGATCATAGATGAATTTTACTCAAAATAATTGGAAGACTTCAATATTTTCTTCTGTAAAATTCTTTAATCTTCCTTGGAAATTTTGCAGTTCAATTAGTATGAACTTATCATGAAGTTAGTATCATGATTGCTATTTGAGAGAGTTTTCTTACCAGAATGTCAAGCTTTCCAAACTGAGTCCTTATGAAGTCAGCCAAGGAAGCAATGCTAGATGCATCAGTCACATCCAGCTGGTGAAAGATGATATCAGAAAGCTCAGAGTCTCTCATCTTTTCCAGAGCTTCCATTCCCTTTGTCTCATCTCTGGCAGTCAGTATGACCTTTACTCCATTGAATGCCAACTGTCTGCACACCTCCAATCCAATGCCCTTGTTGGCTCCAGTAACCACTGCAATCCTGTAAAAACAAGTAGCACTGGATTCAGAACATGCAGAACTAATAATTTTTCTTATCATTCTTCTGACCAACAGGTCCTGTAACAAGAATAATTCATGTGAGATCGGGAAGTACCAATTCTGTCTTGGGCTGCAGATGCCTCCTCTCATATCTGATGGCTGATAAAAGAAGAGAAATGGAAAATCTGGAGAGTTGTTTTGATCTAGCTTGGCTTTGGTTGTAATAACAGTAGCAGCCAAGGTTACATGTACCTCTATATCCATATCTCTCCAAGTTCTAAGCTTTGCTAGCTGACAGTCAAGTTTCAGAGAGTTTGGTAGCTTCATGAATTGAATGTGGGATAAAAGAACTGTATCCTGGTGGGAGGTGCCGTTGGATTTTCCATTTTTCTCCCTCAATTGATGAGCCTAACATGGATAGATTCATAAAAAAATACAAGAATAGATGTAGCTCTGTATCCATACCAAACTCTCAAGCTCTGAGCTGTGCTAGCTGACAGTCAAATTTCAGATGGTTTGGTTGCTTGATGAATTGCAAGTGGGTTGAATCTAGAAGAATTCAGTTCTAGGTTGTGCTGCAACCTGGATTTCTCTTTTTTCCCCCTCAACTGTGCTTTTCTTTGTCAATAAAAGGGTTCACCAGCAATTGGATAAGAAATCATACACTGACATAAAAAATTTCCTTGGAAGCATTTTGATGTTATGTATGCCAATAAAAGATGTATGTGCGTAAAACGGATTATAACTGTAACAAGAACTTTCAGCAAGTATGTCATGAAGGTCTAAGGATCACCAAACTTACACATCAGTGGTAAAATAGAAACAAAAGAAAATTACATCACATAAAACAAAGCTGTTTTCTATATTTCAGACTATAAATTTACTCAAATGATGACATTTCTTCCAGATCATAGAAGTGTCCTGATGGGCTGCCATCAGGAAGCATAGCCAGAAACACAGGTCCTTGAGCACCTACTTCAACAGGCAGTTCTCCAAGGTTATAGTTTATGTCTGTTTTGACAAATCCAGGGTCCACACAGTTGATACAAAACTTGGGGTACTTCTTAGCAAGGATCCTTGTGTAAGCACTCACGGCAACTTTAGAAACCATGTATGAAGATGTTCTGGTTGGCCAGCCATTTTCTTGCAGCTTCCCTCCCTTAAAATCATTTAAAAAGGACTGCAACAGTTCATCTAATCTATCTTCTGATAGAACATCAACGTTCCTCATCTCTTCTTTAATTTTACTGTCAGGGATATACTGAAACAACAGCATTAAAGAAGAGAATGAGAATAGCAGAAAAAAATATTCTACTTTCGCAGAAGCTCAGAATGGAGGAAATTTATTAGATTGCAAATTTATGAATGGACAAAGGTGTCTTGTAGTCACAGAACAAGCTTCAATTAGAAGCCAGAGAGGTTCAGACTAAAGAGGGACTTGGACTCAATTAGTTATTTCGAACTGTCCATTGTCTGTCCGTCAAAATTTTCGTTTGTCTTGTGTATTTGAGTATTTGATATAAATTATATTAGTTTCTGGAACTATACAATCGTATGATTTTCTGGATAAGAAAAGCCTCCAATTTGCTTGAACTTTAAAATCCCTGCCAAACCAACCATTTATAAGGCATCAAAGAGAGCAAAGTTGAATGGCATCATATCAAAGAGAAACTATGGAACATAACAATCTCTCATTTTAGAAATCAAATTTGGCATATGAGCTTTGGAATATAAAGTAGATGATGATCCATCTTACATGCGACTACGTAACAGAGGAAATAAAAAATAAATGATAACCTGATTTTATATTTTCTCAGAATATGCTTTCCAGTAATATCTTAGGAAGTATTTGGCCAATATAAATATGATTTCAAAATCCAGGTCCGTGGTCTCATCGACCTTGGATGACAACTCACAAAGTTCTACAAGGCGTCAGAAACAAACAATTGTTGTTTTAAATAGCGGAACTAATGATGTAGACTTACTGTAGCCATTTAAGGATGACAAGTATTTCATGGATGACATACCCTTAGTTTTCCGTAGAGTGAGGAAAGATTCACTATCCTTGGTGATTGCGATGACTGAAGTAGAGGAAGGAGTGCCTCAGTCACTCTCTTCGTTCCGTAATAGTTTATGTTGAGGCATTCTTCAGCCATGTCGTAAGTCTCTATTATTGCATTTCTCAAGTCTGTTAAATTGTTTGGCTGCACCAAACAATTCATACAAGTTGATTACCACATATATAAAATACAACCTTAAAAATACAACATATATGACACCAAAAAACACCACACAGTAGAAAAAAGAATCACAAAATGATTTCCTGAATAGAGAAAAAAAATATACAATTTAAGTAGGTGTTATGGGTTTTGAGGCAAAATATTTCTAGATCAGTTTCATAACATGATTATTGTTATTTTTTTGGCAAAATTCAAGACAAGTTTCAAGGTATTCTACATGTTTTAGGTGATTAATTAAACTAATTTGGCTTACCACTTGCACAGAGGAACCCAAAATCTGAGGATCTAATCCTACTCCATGAACTGCTGCATTGTTCACCTGGAGAAAACAATTTCCAGAATGAGAAATTTACAGATGAAAGATACTCATGAAACTCTACTTAAACATTTTGTAAGATATGGTACGTTTTAATCTTCCACTGCTCATGACTCACTACAAGACAAACTTCATAGATTAAGGCAATTGGAGGTAAGCCTCAGATACAGCATTGATAGGTGAAGGAAACTACAAGAGTTTAAACATATAATAGCAGGAGATGGTAAGACAGACAGGTGAAGGAAACTGCAAGAGTTTATACATATAATAGCAGGTCATCAGAACACAAGAAAAAGACAGTGAAGCCGAATTATTTTATGATTTCCAGATTCTTTTAGGGATATCCTTATGTTCATCTGTTCACATAAGCAATACAGTAAAAGTAAGAGGCAACAACCAATGAAATAAATGCTGTTGTAAGTGGAAAACAGCAAGAACAATGGTGGATGAAAAATAATAATCCAAAACAGAAGAGATGCAGAGAACCAGGTGATATATGTTGCATCTCCTAAAGGTTATTCGGAGATGAAGCAACCAAATTGATCTGATGGAAATCTCACATCCACTAGAGAGTGGATGCTGGGAGGTGTCTGAATTGATATTAGAAATTGCTTTCATTGGTTTACATGTTGTCTGTAATCCACATCTTGATTTTAATATGTTGGACAATAGAATTTTTCTTCTATTGCTGTTGTGAACTTTAGGTTCATTTTTAACTCAGCCTTTTGTTCTCTCCCTGAATTGAATCCAAATGACTCCTCTGGATGCATAGAGCAGTCTGATGACAATTCAACCACTTAAGATTGAGACAAACAAACTAAAACATTTAATCTAACCCAAACAGTACATCAAAGACAGTGTGTCAGTTGATATCCTCCTGTGTCATGATGTGAGCATGGATCTAATACGGTAGACAACCATCTATCCTTTACCACAACGGTAACTGGAATTTGATGCATGTTAGAGAGCCAATTACAGCAGTGTAGGCTATGGTTAGGTAAACCATTATGTTGCTTACCAGTACATCAAGCTTCCCAAACTGGTCATGGATGAAACCTGCCAAGGAAGAAACACTAGCGGAGTCAGCCACATCCAACTGATGGAACAGCACATCAGATGCACCCGAAGCCTGAAGGTTTCTGACAGCCGCAAGTCCCCTCTGCTCGTCTCTGGCTGTTAAGATGACCGTCGCGCCTTTGGACAACAGCTGCCGGCATGTCTCAAGCCCAATTCCTTTGTTGGCCCCTGTCACCAGTGCGATCCTGCCGCAGAAAGGACCAGGATGTAAGATTAGGATGAGGCACTCGAGGGAGCTGCAGTCGAATGGATCACACCTGAAAGATCGGATCCTTTGGGAGGTTGGTTTGTGGGTCGTCCCTTCCATTTCTTGTCAGGGTTGCAAGCTCTCCGAGGAGAAACAGGAGACTTCCTAGATCACTATTTCCGATCGTTGACTTCTCACCGTTGAAATTACAGTCGTCCCCAGGGGCAGAAATATTCACTTATCGCTTAAGACATGACGCTAAAGGGTAAGAGTCTCAAATGAGTTATCTATAGACGTCAACATCTTCCAACCAGAGAATCCTTGACAGTGGATGTCTCAGACCGAGCCGATTCTTCTTGCTTTGCTGTCCCTCCAAGCGAGAGAACTCAGTTGCTGCCCGGAGAATAAGAGGCGGTCCCTTCTCCTCTCGAGCAGGGAAGGAGTGCCGGGAGTCGGATGCAATGCCTCAACAAGTGCCGTCGCCCGGCTCGACCCCTGCAACGCAGCGGCCGACAGCGACTGCAAGGCACAGTCGACCATGCCTTTTCCTGAATGCAAGAACTGCTACCTCTTCCTCCTCCTCCTTGCTGTCTCAAAAGATGGGTAGCTGAAAACCAGCTCTGAGCAACTTGCACCGAACCACTGTGGCCTTTCTGAGAGCATGAGGAGCTTAGGTTTTACTTGCTGAGTTGAAAGAAAGAAGG